>NC_041382.1:354859477-354902187 GCF_002162155.2 Triticum dicoccoides | reverse complement strand
CTTTTTGCCCTCGGTCCTCTCTCCCTGTCTAGTGGCTGGCTGGTCCTATTTATAGGGGCCCTGGTCCTCTTCCCAAATATCGAGCGGGAAGGGAGCCAACAATGGCGGGCTAATTTGAAGGGGGACAGCTAGTACTAGCTATCCTGACAAAAGTAGTCTTCGACTGCGCAAAGCTCTGGTGATGACGCCGTCTTGGGCTCCATGGTGACCTTCGTCTCGTAGTCCTCCTGGTCTTGGTCTCGTTGCACCGAAATGGCAACCTTCGCCTGATGCCTCGGTACTCCGCGGCTGTGCTTGCCCCCCTTGCACCAAAGAGGAAAGGAGGACACTGCGCAGGCTGGCACCCGCGTGGCACCCTCGGTCGTCATGGCTTGCGTCACGGGCACCTCGTGAGGTACCCCGCCTTGATCTCTCCGCCTCCTCGTGAGCCAGCCTGACGAGAACGTGCCTGAGGAAGCTCCGCGTCGTCTGCCCCGCGAGGCTTGGCCCCTCACAAGGGTCTTGAGTTTGTGTTGGTGAAGATGGGTCGCGCTGGGCCCCCTTTTGAGCCACGCCGCAGGCTGCTGGCAGGCAAGTCTGGGGACCCCCGTTCCCAGAACGCCGACAGTAGCCCCCGGGCCCAAGGCGCGCCCGGACTTGGCCGTGCAGGGAGGCGGAAGGGCAAGGGCGAAGCGCCACGGGCCCTAACAGCCTGTAGCCTTGGGTGCCGCGTGGCGGCTGATTGGACGTGGGCGGCACTGTTCCCACACGCCCTCCTTATTTTGCGCCATGCTAGGCGGACCCGTAGTTGTACACAACCGTTCCCCTTTTTGGTTGCTCATGTGCCCTCTGTCCTTCCTCCGCTTGAACCTTCCTCCCCCCCCTTCCCCTCGCCATGGCTCCAACGAAGAAGGGAAGAGGGAAGAAATCCATGTCTCCGCCTTGCCCGCCGCCGTTGGCGGCCCCCGCCGAGGGCTTGGGCAAGGTCAGCTTGGCCCTGGCCACCATCTTCAATGAATGCGGGAGGACGACGGCCTGGCCCGCGTCCCACTTCTCTGTCGATAGATAGCCACCGAGGTCCCGTATTTTGCCGACGCCCTGTGGGCGGGTCTGGTTCCTCCTTTTTCTGATTTCTTCAATGCCGTGCTTTCCCATTATCAGCCACATGATGCATCTGGGTCCTGAATCCATCACTCTCCTTTCGGTCTTCGCCTTTGTTTGCGAGGCTATGATGGGCATCCTTCCTTCGGTTGCCTTGCTGCGCCACTTCTTCTCGCTGTGCCTTGTTGACCCTACCTAATGTTGGGCGTGTGTGAGCTTCGTTGCAGCGCCTGAGACGACGGCCTCTGGGATTGACTTCAAGCTCCCTCCGCCCGCGGCCGGGTTCCGCGAGCGGTGGCTGTATGTGGATGCTGGGGTGCCCAGTCCCCTGCTGTCGGAGCCAACTTCACCTGCTGTCCCCAATTCGGGCTGGGGCCAGGAGACGCTTGAGATCCCCCGGCTCGTCTTCGTCTGGCACCGCTTCGCGTTCTTGAGGTCGCTTGGCGCGACAACGCCCAAGGTGGTGAAGGAGTTCCTGCTACGCCGCGTTGCTCCTCTCCAGCGTCACTCCCGCCGGATGTGGGCCTTCAGCGGGCGCGATGATCATATGAGGCTCCAGGAAGAGGACCTGACGCCTGAAGTGCTGAGGACGGCGCTCTTGACCCTGACGGGGGACCCCAACCCTGGCAGTATCCAGCAGGGAGGAGCCTTATTGTACCTCTGCTAGAGCAGGGGCGATTTCGTGAGGCAGATGCCTATCTTCGATGAGTGGGGGCCGTGCCCCGCCGGCCTTCAGGGGCCTTGCGAGAACCCAGTGGTGGTGACTGCCCTTCTAGTCGGCCAAGGCGACTCTTCCTCAAGTGGCGGAGCAGGGAGGCACGAGGCGCCAGAGGCCGAGGGGGCTCCCGGCGGGGTGATAGCGCTGGGCGAGGCTCATGAGGAAGCAGTTATCAGGGCCCGTGCCGCCGAGGCTGAGGGTGACAAGCAGCTGCCCTCCGCGCCTACGATCGAGGCCACTGAGGCTCCAGCGGCTTCTCTTTGCGAGCCGATTGGCGGCGCACGTCAGGCAGGCGCCCCTGACGCAGATTGCCTTGACGCTCCATCTTCGTCGCTGGTTGATCCCTGCACCCGACTCTTAGGCCGCTTCCGCGTGGACTTTGAGGCCCTCCGAAAGAGAAGGGAGGCCTTGGGCGACGATTACCCTTGTCGCCTGCTGAAGCGTAGGAAGTACTTCGCCACTGACGAGTAAGCCTTCTCCTTTCCCAGCTCCCGATCCTTCTGTTGCTCTTACTGACCATTGCTCCGTAGGCCCCTTCCAGCCGAGCTTGCGGAGACGGCTGAGGAGCCATCCCCCTTGACCTCGCCCCCTCCACCATCCTCAAGAGCTCCAAACAGTGGAGCCCTTGTGGTGAGGGAGATCGACGAGGCGAGCCGTCCCGAGGCGTATTGTGGCTCCGCGCGCCTCACGATCCTTCGTGGGCCTTCTCGTGCATAACCATCCTGCCATGGGCTTCTCGCTTGGTCGTGGACTGCGATTGGCTGAGGCGCTTCCTGCGCTCTTCACCTGGGGACGGGTTGGCCCCAGGCCGGGCTTCTAACGCGGCGTGCCCGGCCGTCACGAGGGTGCCAGTCCCCAGCCCCAGCCCAGAGGGGGAGTGCTGACTCGCGGCCCCCGGCGCATGCTTGGGGCAGATGGTGGTGTGGAAGACGTGCTTGAGCGCGCTCGGGAGCGTCGCGCCCTTCACCAAGGATTCCTTCGGAGGGCGGCTGACGCGGTAAGCCTGCTTGGAGAGGAGCTTGCCGATGAAGACGCGCGCCTTGAGGCCGAGGGCCTGCGCCTGGCTGCAGAGAGGCGCGAGCTAGAGGGTGCCATCTCCCTCGCGCGCTGTCAGCACGATCTTGATGATGCAGAGGCCATGGCGTCGCTGGTGGCCTCTCGGGAGGCCCGATCTAGGGCCGCTGAGGAGGCTTGGGAGGCTGACCGGTGGAGAACGGCGGTTGAGGAGCGGGCTCGGGAGCTCATGGCCTGGTGCCACTCGCTGGAGGAGTAGGTGGAGCTACGCGAGGTAGCCCTCGCGTCAATGAAGGTGGCCTCCGGCGACTCAGCAGAGCTCCAGAAGCGTGAGGAGGCGCCGATGCTGGAAGCCGCCGAACGTACCCGTGAGTACGAGCGCCGGGAGACGAGGGAGCGCTTGGTGATGCAAGCGGAGGATGATGTTACTGCACAGGAAGCCCGCGTCCTGGAGGAGGTCGGACGTCGAGTGGTGATGGCGCATTTGAACCTCGAGCACGAGTTCGAGGAGAAGCTGGGGTTGATCCGGACCGAAGCTGAAGGCAGGACTGCTGCCTTGAGGGCCAAGCTGGAGGAGGCGACACGGCGGGCCAACGCTTTCCGGGCCGCTCTTGAGGTGTCGCAAGGTGAGTTAACCACCTCCTAGGCCGAGGTGCTCCTTCTCCGCCAGCGGGTGGAGGAGGCTGAGGTCGTCACAGGCCAGAATGCGGACGAGATCCGTCAGCGGCGGATCCTGGAGCATGAGCACGGCCCCATGCTTGCCATGCTCCGGGAGAGAGCCAACGCAGCCTTGGGCAACATCTACGAGGCGGCTGTTGGCGAGCTGCACGCAGTCAACTATGCTGGCAATCTTTCGTTGTTCACTGACGTGGTGACGCAGCTGGAGGCGCGGTCGGTCAGGGCTAACAGGTTGGTGGAGGAGAGGAGCCGCGCCCTTCTTGGGCGGGCCTTTTCTCGCGTCTTCAGCCACCTCCGGAACATGGATCCCCACTTTGATTTTGACACCGCCATCGCCCCAGTCCCCCAGGCCGTCCGAGGCGACCTGGCGCACTGGGTGAAAGACAATGTGGAGGCTCTTATCAGGGCCTTCGCTTCGGACAATGACGACGCGATCGTGTTGGCCGTCGAGGGCGGCGTGGTGAACGGCCCTGACGCCGCTGACGGCGACGAGGACAGTGATGGCGGGTTCAGCGACGCCAGCAATGGCTCGGGTGGAGCTCCTGAGAACGCATTGGGGGATTCATCCGACTGATTGTGCATCGCTCCTACTTCCTTACCCTGCATGAATAGAACTCAGGTTTCGGCCTGATTGTAGTGAGAGCATTTTGAAGGGGGAGCCCCTTATGTAAAACTTGTGTTCATAGTATTAGTAGACGCGACATTGCCCATGCGCCCGCGCCAAGTGGTTGGCCCAAGCGACGCGCTGGTCGGCTAGTTTACCTTTGTCCTGTGCTGGCCCTGAGGCAGCCTGTGGGAGGTTGTGGTGTCTTGAGTGTTCCCTGACTGGGTTCGTAGGATCTGCAGTAAAACACCCTCCTGAGAGGTCACGTCTGCGGCAGTCTGGGCTGCACGCAAGCTAGGCCCGTCCCGGCTCACGAGGGGCTCATGAGGGGAGGCAGCTGAGGCGAAGCGGTAACCAAAACGCGAGAAATTGCTCGAACGAGACTAAGCACCCCTTCCCCGAACACACGCAAATCTCAAATTTGAATCCAACTTGAATCTAGCGGGGGAAAGCAACAACCAAAGGGAAGAGCAACGAAAGCAAACAAAAGGCCGCGTCCGGCACCTAGTCTAGTCTTGGACGTCTTCTCACCAGCGCAGAGCTAAGTGCTGCCACTGGGCGTGGGAGGGAGCCCCAGGGCCTGAGGCTGGCACCCCTGAGACTCCGGGGCGTGTACAGCCCCACTCATTATTACGTGAGAGTGTCACGGGACGGCGAGCTTCACAGGCATTGGGCCTTCTTCACAGGTACTGGCCTTGCTTCATATCGCTAGATGAGGGCCCCGCCTTGCGCCACACTCTAGTGCCATCAACGACGACCAGAAACCAGGACGCCGCCGATGGGGTAGAGCGGTCGCCAGCGGTTCCCCCGACAACCACGGGTCCTCCGCCGGGGGCAGGCTCTGAGGCACCTCCCCAGTGGAGGGCCTACCTCCTGAGAACACCTTGCTCCGAACGCCACGGTGGTGATGTCGGATCCCAGCCCCTCTCCTGCAGCCCCCTGCGCCCTCCTCCTGAGGGGCAGGAGACCTGCACCTCCTACGATCCATGGTTAGCGTATACCTGCTCCTGAAGAATTAGCGGTACCCGATAATCGTTGCCCCCAGCGCGGCCAGTAGGACCGTCCTGGGGCTCCCAGAAAGGCTCAGTGTCGGTGTCAAAACCAGCGGATCTCGGGTAGGGGGTCCCGAACTGTGCGTCTAGGCGGATGGTAACAGGAGACAAGGGACACGATGTTTTTACCCAGGTTCGGGCCCTCTCGATGGAGGTAAAACCCTACTCCTGCTTGATTGATATTGATGATATGGGTAGTACAAGAGTAGATCTACCACGAGATCATGGAGGCTAAACCCTAGAAGCTAGCCTATGGTATGATTGTTGTATGATGAAGTCGTCCTACGGACTAGAACCCTCCGGTTTATATAGACACCGGATAGGGTTAGGGTTACACAGAGTCGGTTACAATGGTTGCCTTCCACGCATCGCCGAGCTTGCCTTCCACGCCAAGGAAAGTCCCATCCGGACACGGGACGAAGTCTTCAATCTTGTATCTTCATAGTCCTGGAGTCCGGCTGAAGGTATAGTCCGGCTAACCGAACACCCCCTAATCTAGGACTCCCTCGGTAGCCCTTGAACCAGGCTTCAATGACGACGAGTCCGGCGCGCAGATTGTCTTCAGCATTGCAAGGCGGGTTCCTCCTCCAAGTCCTTCAAGAAGATTTTAAACACCAAGGATAGTGTCCGGCTCTGCAAAATAAGTTTCCCCGTATTGCCATAGAGAGAATAATATCAACACAAATCTAATCTACTGACGCATTCCGTAGCGTGACATCATACTACGGCCAAGTCCTTTACTCGAATCGTTTTTACTTTTCCACCTCAGCACATTTAGCGAGGCAGTTTCCTTGGCACGTCTTGTCAAAGCAGAGATCGTGTCCCCCCTTTTACAGGATTCTCATCAATACAGACGTGGGTAACCCAATCGTGCCCGTTAGCATGTCTTCTCGATTAAAGGCGAGTCCCAAACGGTTACGGGGAGGGCTCCTAGTATTCAACCTCTTATAAAGAGACCAGGGCCTTACTCCTTTTCCCCAATCTCAAAACAAGTTCGCCCGTCGCCTCGAGTTCCAACACCCTAGGCTCCAGATTCCAGGCGCTTCGGACCTTCGACAATGTCCAGTTCCGACCTTCAAGGCCGATGGATGCCCTCCTCCGTCATGGAGGAGGACGTGCTAAAGTTGAGAGAGGCTAAGTTCTTGACCGCCGAAATTTTGCATAGGTTGCCTGCTCAAAGGCAGGCTATTCCCAGTCCCCAGCCCGGTGAGAGCGTAGTGTTCATGTCTCACTTCCTTCGGGGGTTAGGCTTCCCGATGGATCCCTTCGTGAGGGGGCTGCTGTTTTATTACGGGCTGGAATTTCATGACTTAGCTCCGGAGTCCATCCTCCACATTTCCTCATTCATCATTGTGTGCGAAGCATTCCTCCGTGTTACTCCTCACTTCGGATTATGGCTCAAGACTTTTGGAGTGGAGCCGAAGATGATCGAGGGATGGCACGCAGAGTGCGGAGGCGCTGTCATAAGTAAGAATGCTGATGCTCCATGGCCCGAGGGCTCCTTTCAAGGGGAGCTCGGCTTGTGGCAACGAGAGTGGTTCTACATCACCGCTCCCAGGAGCGCCAAGTGGGTGGCGCCTCCTGCCTTTCGCTCAGGTCCCCCATCACGGCTAGCGTCATGGGTCAACAAAGGATTAGATTGGGGGTTATCCAAAGACGTGCCCTTGTTGCAGGGCCGCATCAGGGATCTCTTAGAAAGAGACCTCAACCTGGTCAAGGTGACACAGGTCATGCTGATTCGCCGAACACTGCCCCGCAAACGCCGCTCCCTTCATCTGTGGGAGTTTAATCCGGAGGGACCACAAGCTCTCCAGCATTTTATGGGCGCAACGCCCGTGGAGATTTATAAAATGTTCTTCGGATCACAAGCAATGTGTCCGGATTTGACCGAGGACGCAGGTTTAAGCTGCAATCGCCCGGATACTCAAGTAAGTAACCTTGTGCCCGGACTTGCTATCCATAAAATTGTCATAAATTCGCCCCTAAAAGAGCTATCCTTTTAAACAGGAGTGGATAGCGAAGGCAAAGCTGATCAGGTGTCCGGCTCCCCTTCCTGAGACCAGGCCGGATCCCGTGCTGGTCAGGATGTTGAAGATCATGCCTTTGGAGGGAAGTGAGGGGGAGGACAAGCAAACTATGGCCTCCTTGAAGGAGGCTGCTCCGAAGGGAGGAACCGACAATTCCTCTCCTAACGGGAAGAAGAGGGCTGCCTCTGACGACCCGGAGACCAAGGCCTCAAAGTGGGGGAAAACGTCCTCGTCAGAGGGTCCGACGCCGGGGAGATCCTCGGCCGAACTACGCCCTCAAAGGGATCAGCCCTCCAGCGAGCCGTAAGTAGAGAAAGATTTTCCTTTAGAGGGATGAGAGAAATCCTTGCTTTTTATCTGAGAAGATTAACCGAAATTTTACTTTGTAGCTCGGACCTTAGCCCTTCTCAGCAGAGCTCGTCTTCGGGGGATCTTCTTCCGGAGATGATGGAGAGTGGAACGCCTCCCCCTGCCGTACCGCCTGGCGAGGCGGGCGACCCTGAGGTGTCGTCGCGGAGGGTTTCTCCGAATCCGGCAGGGGTGGAAGGTAGCCATATGTCCCCCCAAGGTTCTCCTTGTCCGGCCTTCGATGGAGGTCATAGGATGAGCCCGGCACCGTCCGGTGCGCGGTCGGAGGAGCTGATGATTCTGCTGGGGCGAGCTTCTATCTCAGAGGAGCACCGTGCATTGATGGGTACGGTGATTGGAAGGATTTCTTCCACGGAAAGCGGATTGCATGAGGCCGTCAGAAGTTTGCTGACGGGTTTTGAGGTACGTTTGATAATGTACTTGTTCGTCAGTTGCGCATAAAACAAGATGCGCCCTGTGTAGATAGTAGCCCCTGAGACTCTACGCGTTGTCAAGAAATGACAGCACGTAGAGGATCATAATCCCAGGTCTAAGATGTCGCCTTTGAATGTAGGTGGCGAGGTGTCCGGAATCAAGCCGAACTGATGATTTGGCCGAACTAAAGTGGCAACTGGACGTGGCAGATGCCGACATCATGCTTGTCAACAAGCGGCTTGATGAGGCTCACGGTATGTAATTCCTCGGGCGGCATCAGGTAAGAGGAGCTTCATGCCAGTGTCTTACAATGTGTGTGCTTGACGCAGATGGTACGGCCGCCGTGGAGAATCTTAGGGCAGAACTTGCCCGAGCTAAGGAGCAACCCAGAAAAAGCGATGCTGCTACCGAGAAGGCCCTTGAAGAGCTGAGAGCCGAATAGGCTGCTCACTGCCGAAGCACAGAAGAGATGGCCAAGATGGCCGAGAAGTTAAACAGCGCTGCAGACCGTTGCAAACTTCTTGAGAAAGAAGACCGGGCGAGACAGACGGACTTAGAGAAGGTCGTTGCCGATGCCAAGGACGCTCGCTCTACGCTGAGAGCTATGAAGGAGGAGTTGCGTCAGGCCGAACAGATTGTGGCTGGAAAGCCCTTTATGCTGCGGAGGAAGTTTTGCGATCCGAAGTTTGCTCCGTTGGACCAGATGTGGAGTGTGGAGGACACCTATCTGGATTTGGCAGCAAGTGCTGCTGATGCGACCGAACACTTTCGAGATCTAAAAGATTGCGAAGTGGAAAAGCTTTTCTGGTCACAGTTCCACAATCCAGAGCGTCCACTAGCAGTGGACGATCGCCTGGCTCAATGGGCCGAACTGAATAGATTGTCCGGACTCGCCATGAAGTACGTCATGGGTCATCTGTGGCCTGGGAGATCGGAGCCGAAGAGTTATTTCAGCTTGGTGCAGCAATTCCTTGATGCGGTGCCGCGTATCAATGCGATGAAGAGGTCAGCATGCATAGAGGGCGCACGGATGGCTCTTGCCCGTGTCAAGACATACTGGGCAGAGATGGAGACCACTGTTGTTGCTTCCCGAGATTCGAACAAAAGCCAAGTACCCTCCGAGCACTATTTTCAGGAAGTCCTTGAAGGCGCTCGTGTAATAGAGACGTAGTGCTCGAAGGATGCTATGTTATGATAGCATATGTAATTATAAAGCAATACTTTGATAAATTGTAGTGGCCTTTTATACTTGTGCCTTCAAGTATTGGGAACACCTCCTGTGCGGCCGTTTTAAGATATATATATATATATATATATATATATATATATATATCTTTATATATATATATATATATATATAATCTGAAAGATGGCAGTCGTTGGCTTCAGCCCCCACGCACATAGTGCGTTGGTGCTCACAGAAGACACATTTTCACACTTAACCCAACGTCTTGGTCCTACAAAGGAGGTGATAGCGCAGCGGGCCAGGCAACCGGACTATAATGCTTTAACACTTTAACTTAGCCATAGGAGCTTGATAGTGGGACTATTTAGGTAGCCCGTTGGTGGCGACTACGCTCGCCCGAGTTCGGGGCGCGTATGTGCCTGACCGGGAAACAGCCCTTCGTTAAAACGGAGGAATCCTATAGATTCCGATAGGTCATTGGGTGGCTGACCAGTCTCACGCCACATCATGACAGTCAGTTTTCGGCTTTCTCTACTGAGGCGCTCGCCCGGCCTAACCGGGGCACAATCGCAGTAGTTCTCCTGGTGCTACCTTAGCCGATAGAGCGGAACGTAAGGAAGCCAAACTCAGGAGCCGGGCAACCCAACATTTGACCAAAGACATGATGCGGAGCTGATGCATATAATGCCAAAACCCGCGACGCCGAACACTCCCTAAGGTGTTTGGTCTTTATGAGTGCGGGCAAAACAACACTCTTTATTAAAAAGCCCCTAGTGTCCAGGTACGTGAAAAAATTCTGACGTGGCCACATGCCAAGACGCCAGCCTCCTCCTTGGTTATATCAGAGAAAACAGGGGATATGTAGCAACAAGAGACAGTAAAAAAGGTTTACGCAGGGTCTTAATCTAAAAAGAATCCTTAGGACGGGTCCCTACTGCACGTCTGCGCCTGTGTCTCCGTTGTGCCGTATCCTGGACGGGCACCGCACGACGTTCATCTGCGAAAGAGAGGAACTGAGCTGAAAATGGGTCGTGCCGAACAAAAGTTTGAAATAAGCAAAGTATAAAGGAAAATATATAGAACTGAGCTTTATTGTCTCTTATTGTATATGTACGGAGCCCCTAGTGCGGGGGTATATGGCCACTAAGCCTGCATCAATGATGATTTTGTACCGAAATTTAATGACCTATTGCGAATATAAGATGAAACTAAGATGAAACTGACCTAGTGCGGGGATATATGGCCACGAACGCTCAATGATGATTTAATGGCCACTAAGCAAGAAACTGAGATTGCAATCTGGATATTGCGAATATAAGTTGAAAGTTTATTGATCAAGGTGGGGTTCTGTGACGTCTTGGTTTGGTCGCCAGACACAAACGAAGTACGTGAAGTTGCAGCTATGGCGGACTTTTAATCTAAACAAAACCCAAAGTCTAAACGATGCCCTAAGGGTTGTATATATGGAGGAAGAGGGGGGATTTCGTGGCCCTTGGAGGAGGGGTCCGAAACCAACCCTAACTCTTGTTTCCCCACACATACGGACTCTAAAAACAGCCTATACCTAAGTATTTCGAAAATACATGGGCCTGGCCCAATAATAAGGTCACGCAACACCTAAAATAGCCTCTGGACGAAATTTATGAAGTGGCATCTTGTATATTTCGTTCAAGGCTTCATGCACTCCTTATGGTGGCTCCAAAGTCCTGAAATCATCACTTGTACCTCCGTTCTTGATCCCCTTGCACATGCCATCATCTCCATGCTTGAACTCGCTCCAAGGTTCATCTTTCTTGTCCAAACTAGGCCCTTCATTTGTAAGCAAAACAAATGTATCCAATTTAGGCAACATCATATTCTCATGAACATTAGAATCGTTACCAAGAAACGAAAGTACCTGATAATTCAATTGGTGTGCACGAGCTCTAGTAATTGGTCCAGTATGTATAGCAGCAGGGGCTATGGGTGTAACAATGGTATTGATTTCCTCATCATCCTCCCCTTCTTGAAATGAAGTCGTCCTCGACGAAAGTTCATCGTCCTCACCCAAATAAGGCTTCAAATCTGCAATGTTAAAAGTGGGACTAACTCCAAAATCTACAGGCAGCCCAAGTTTATATGCATTATCATTTATTTTCTCTAACACCTTAAAAGGACCATAAGCACGTGGCATTAGCTTTGATTTGCACAAATTAGGAAATATATCCTTATGCAAATGTAACCAAACAAGATCTCCAGGTGCAAACAGAACATGTTTTCTACCCTTATCTCCAGCAAGTTTATATTTAGCATTCATACGCTCAATGTTTTCCTTAGTTAACTCATGCATTTTTAAAATCAATTCAACTCATTATTTAGCATCAAAATGAACCTTCTCCGAAGATGGAAGAGGCAACAAATCAATAGGTGCACGAGGTAGGAAACCATACACAATTTCAAAAGGGCCACATCTTAGTAGTAGAATGCAATGAATGATTATAAGAAAATTCAATATGAGGCAAGCATTCTTCCCACATTTTCTTATTATTCTTCAAAACAACCCTAAGCATAGTAGACAATGTTCTATTGACTACTTCAGTTTGTCCATTAGTTTGGGGGTGACAAGTAGTACTAAAAAGCAGTTTAATCCCCAACTTAGCCCATAAACATCTCCAAAAGTGGCTAAGAAATTTAGTATCACGATCTGAAACAATAGTATTTGGCACACCATGCAAGCGAATAATTTCACAAAAGAACAAATCAGCAACATTAACAACATCATCGCTTTTATGACATGGTATAAAGTGTGCCATTTTCGAGAACCTATCCACGACAACAAATATGCTATCCCTCCCCTTCTTTGTTCGAGGTAAACCTAAAACAAAGTACATAGATATATCCTCCCAAGGAATACTAGGTACATGCAAAGGCATATATAAACCATGAGGATTGAGTCGTGACTTAGCTCTTTGACATGTAGTGCAGCGAGCAACAAAATGCTCAACATCCTGTCTCATCTTTGGCCAAAAGAAATGTGTAGCAAGTATATCCTCCGTCTTCTTGACGCCAAAGTGTCCCATTAATCCTCCTCCATGCGCCTCCTGCAACAACAAAAGACGAACGGAGCTAGCTAGAATGCATAGCTTGTTAGCACGAAACACAAATCCATCGTTAAGAATGAACTTGTTCCAAGTTCTCCCTTCCTTGCAATTCTGCAATACATCTTTAAATTCAGCATCATGCACATATTGATCTTTGATGGTCTCCAAACCAAATATTTTAAAGTCAAGTTGTGAAAGCATAGTATAACGACGAGACAATGCATCAGCAATAACATTTTCTTTACCCTTCTTATGTTTAATGACATAAGGGAAAGTCCCAATGAATTCAACCCATTTAGCATGTCTATGGTTTAGTTTTGCTTGACTTTTAATGTGTTTCAAAGATTCATGATCAGAGTGTATAACAAATTCCTTGGGCCATAAATAACGTTGCCATGTTTCTAAGGTCCGAACAAGAGCATATAATTCTTTATCATAAGTAGAATAGTTCAGACTAGGCCCACTCAATTTTCAGAAAGTATGCAACAGGTTTGCCATCTTGTAACAACACACCTCCTAAACCAATTCCACTAGCATCACATTCAAGCTCAAAAGTCTTATTAAAATCAGGAAGTTGGAGTAAAGGAGCATGTGTCAACTTATCTTTCAATACTGTGAAGGCTTCTTCCTGTGTTGTACCCCAAACAAAAGGCACATCCTTCTTTGTAAGCTCGTTGAGAGGTGCATGAATGGTGCTGAAATCTCTCACAAAACGCCTATAGAATCCAGCGAGGCCAAGGAAACTCCTCACTTATGTGACTGTTTTGGACTGTGGCCAACTCTCAATAGCTTCAATCTTGGCTTTATCAACTTCAATTCCCTGTGGAGTAACAACATAGCCAAGAAAAGATACTCGGTCGGTGCAAAAGGTGCACTTTCCAAGGTTACAAAACAAACGTGCATCATGTAGAGCAATAAAAACAGCACATAAATGTTCCAAATGTTCCTTCAAAGATTTGCTATAAATCAATATGTCATCAAAGTAAACTACCACAAATCATCCAATGAAAACATGTAAAACTTCGTTCATTAATCTCATAAAAGTACTAGGTGCATTAGTTAACCCAAAAGGCATGACTAACCACTCATATAATCGAAACTTAGTTTTAAATGTTGTTCTCCATTCATCTCCCAATTTCATATGAATTTGATGGTATCCACTATGCAAATCTACTTTGGAGAATATTGTAGAGCCAGTCAACTCATCAAGCATATCATCTAGCCTAGGAATAGGATGATGATAATGAATAGTAATATTATTAATGCCTCTACAATCAACACACATACGTGACGTACCGTCCTTTTTCGGCACTAAAATGATAGGAACAACACAAGGACTAAGGTATTCGCGTATATAACCTTTGTCGAGCAGTTCTTGTACTTGACGCATAATCTCCTTTGTCTCCTCTGGATTGGTACGGTATGGTGCACGGTTGGGTAATGATGCACCGGGAATTAAGTCAATTTGATGCTCAATTCCTCTAATAGGTGGTAATCACGGTGGCACGTCTTGTGGAAAGACGTCAGCAAACTCCTGCAAAATGTAAGTGACAACAAGAGGCAAAGAGGAAGGCACGTCCTGGACTGAAAATAATGCCTCTTTGCACACAAAAGCATAGCAAACAGATTTGCTAAAATCTAGATCATCAATATCATATTTGGTGGCAAGTAAACATGCACTTTTCAATTTAATTTCAGAAACAACACTAGATGGTTTATTATTAGGCTTAATTTGTTGCTCAAATTCTTTTGCCACAATCTGATTTTCACTCCTATTTTTCTCCTATTTTGCTTTATTAGCTCTATTAATATCATCTTTCAAAATGGAATCAGGAGTCATAGGAAGCAAAGTAATATTTTTATCCTTATGAACAAGAGTATATTGATTGTTTCTACCATGGTGTACATAATTTTTATCAAATTGCCATGGTCTACCAAGTAATAAGAAACATGCTTGCATAGGTACCACATCACAATCAACATAATCAGCATATGTAGAGATACAAAATGCACACGAACAGTACGTGTTACCTTAACCTCGCCTCTGTTATTGAACCATTGGATGTAGTAAGGATGTGGATGTGGTCTTGTGGTGAGAGATAGCTTCTCCACCATCTCCATGCTAGCCAAGTTATTGCAGCTCCCTCCATCTATGATGACGCGAACAAAACGTTCCTTCACAACTCCCTTTGTATGGAACAAATTATGGCTCTGATTTTGCTCAGCTTGTATAACCTGCACACTCAAAACGCAACTAAACATTCATACCTGTCAGCATGTTCAGCAGCCATGTATTGCGTCTCATGATCAGAATCGTCTCCACCGTGATCTTCATGTGTAATAAGAGCCAAAGTCTCATCATCATAGTCACTAGCGGACTCATACCCACCATCCTCAGTAACAATCATCACACATTGAGATTTGCATTCTCTCGCAAAATGTCCTCTTCCCTTACAACGACGACAAATAATATCACTTGTGTGCCCTGTTGATGCCATGGAAGAAGAAGAACTCTGTGTAGGCCTAGCAGGTGTGCTCTTGGCAGATAGTGGTGGTTGTGCTTGCTTTCTTGTATCACGGTTGGAGGTGGCACCTGATGGAGGTGCTGGTGCAGTGGAAATAGAGGATGCATGTGGTGTCCATGATGAAGATCGACCTGTAGAAAAGTTAGTTCGCGCCAATGCCTGTCGATCCTGCACTTCACGTTCAGCTTTACAAGCAAGATGGAATAAACGAGTGATATTAGTATACTACTCTAGAATGGTCTGAATCTCTCGATTTAATCCACCCATAAAATGTGCAAGCATAGCTTCATTCTCCTCAACAATACCACATCTAATCATGCCAGTTTGCAATTCCTGATAATATTCTTCTACATAATTTTTTTCCTTGTCTTAAACGTTGCAATTTTTGAAGTAATTCACGTTGATAATATGGTGGAACCCAACGAGTACGCATAGCAATTTTCAAAGCAGCCCATGTAGCTGGAATAGGATATAATCTACAATGTTCAGACCACCAAACACATGCAAAGCTAGTGAAAGCACAAACAGCAGCAGGAACACGTCTCTCCTCAGGATATTGTAAACATGTAAATCGTTGTTCAGTTTCTAACTCCGAAGTAAGATATATATCAGGAACATATCTACCCTCAAATGGTGGAATGTTCAATTTCAGTTTAGGGAGATGGTCATGATCATGTACCTGAGGTGGTTGTGCAGCCCTACCATTGCGATGATATGCATGAGGAGGACCTGGTGGCAGTGGTGCTGGTGGTTCCACGTAGTTCTGATTTTGATCAACCTCATCCTCGTAATGGTCGTCCACCTCTGCAGTAGCAGCAGGAGCTACAGAAGCATCAACAACGGCACCAGAATTTTGACCAGGCTCATGGGGAATGCGCAGTGCCCGTCCCACTTGATTTGGAAGGCGGTGTTGTTGATGTTGTTGTTGTTGTTGTTGTTGTTGTTGTTGTTGTTGTTGTAGAGGTGCACTAGTTGCAGCCAGTGGTGGTGGTGGAAGACACGCGAGCAATTCATTAAACTTGTTATCGAGCTTTGTTTCGAACGTCTTCTCCATGCCATCTATCTTCTCCATGGCCTCTTCAAATCTGTTTAGCACATCTTGCACCTGTCCACTCATCATTTGCTGAAGTTTATCATGTAGCTCTTTGTTCGTCATGTTCTCCCAATCTGTCTCATTGGCTTGTGATCCTGCCATGGTTAGCAGCAATAGAAAGACCCAAGAATATGATCCTACAGACTACTAGGAAGTGGTGGTGGTGGTGGTGTATCACAAATCCGGCAAGCGAATCTCAAATTCTTACCAGTTCTTACCCAGCAGCAGGTGGTGATCGGCAACCGTCGTAGTCAAAACTCTCAAAGATTGGATAGAGCGATTGTTAGGTGGTGTCAAACGCACGATGTAGATGTATGTGGAGCTGGGAAGGCTTATGATATGGTAGCAAAAATGTCAGCAATAATCAATTCAGAGATGCAAAGTTGAATAAACGCTCAATGACGGTACTGTGCTGGTCCTAGGCTAGACCATACTAGAGACGCGAGCCTAGAACACGAACTAAATCACGGCGCGACACATAAACAAGGAAGGAGCACTCTCTGACCTTTTTTCTTTTTTTCACTTTTTTGCACTTTTTTCCTCTTTTTTTGCTCCGCAACAATTTTTTTCGAAAAAGTCTACAAATGGTCTAAAAACTGCCTAGCCAGAATTTTCCAGACTTAGTTTTATTTTTTAGTTTGGAACTATTTATCTACTGCGGATAGCATGGAAGTTGGGGAGTCCGACTTGGCCACGACTCGAAGTATCACGTGATCTGGAACTCAAAAGAAAAGCAACAAATACTGGACTCGGACTAGTATTGGTGGCGGAGATGAATCTGGTGGAACTCGGACTGGTGGTTGTATATGGCGATGGTATATCTGGACTCAGATTGGTGGTGGTATATGGCGATGGTATATGTGGACTCGGATTGGTGGTTGTATATGGCAATGGTATATCTGGACTCGGATTGGTGGTGGTATATGCCGATGGTATATGTGGACTCGGATTGGTGGTTGTATATGGCAGCGGCAATGTATATGGTGGGGTGGTGGTATATGGTAATGATGATAACGATGGTGCGTCGACGGCGTGACAACCTGTGAACAGAACTCGAAACTCTAAGGGACTAGACGCTAAGACCAGCAACTCGACACGACGATGCAACCACAAATTCAACAAAGCAAAACTCTAAAAAGACTATGCAAAGGCTCAGATAGGTTCGGATATGATGACCTAACCCTATTTTTGGCTTTTTCGTGGACTATAGGTATGAAGAACAGACTCGACCTAAACTAAGAAAAACTATAAAATCTCACCGAGCAACCTGGAAGTCTGATACCACTTGATAGAGGCAGAGGCGTCCAGTCTTTCGATGAGATGGTGGCTATTGTTTTAGAGGAAATTGACTTTGACGATCCGACTACGAACGTGCGAGGACGTCGCGCCTTAGCAATCGCTAAACCAACTCCGAGGGGTTATTGACCACGCCTGAGCACGATCAAGCTGACCACGAGGGCCTGTTTCCTGCGAGCAAACGAAGAATAAGCAAGAAACTGAGATTGCAATCTGGATATTGCAAATATAAGACGAAAGTTTTATTAATCAAGGTGGGGTTCTGTGACGTCTTGGTCTGGTCGCTGGACACAAACGAAGTACGCGAAGTTGCAGCTATGGCGAACTTTTAATATAAACAAAACTCAAAGTCTAAACGATGCCCTAAGGGATGTATATATGGAGGAAGAGGGGGGGGGGATTTCGTGCCCCTTGGAGGAGGGGTCCGAAACCAACCCTAACTCTTGTTTCCCCACACATACGGACTCTAAAAACAGCCTATACTTAAGTATTTCGAAAATACATGGGCCTGGTCCAATAATAAGGTGACGCAGCACCTAAAATAGCCTTTGGACGAAATTTATGAAGTGGCATCTTGTATATTTCATCCAAGGCTTCATGCACTCCTTATGGTGGCTTCAAAGTCCTGAAATCATCACTTGTAACTCCGTTCTTGATCCCCTTGCGCATGCCATCATCTCCATGCTTGAACTCACTCCAAGGTTCATCTTTCTTGTCCAAGCTAGGCCCTTCATTTGTAAGCAAAACAAATGTATCCAATTTAGGCAGCATCATATTCTCATGAACATTAGAATCGTAACAAGAAACGAAAGTACCTGATAATTCAATTGGCGTGCGCGAGCTCTAGCAATCGGTCCAGTATGTATAGCAGTAGGGGTTGTGGGTGTAACAATGGTATTGATGTCCTCATCAGTTCCAATACGCCATCTTGGTGAGGACCTTGGTCATGGCACCCCGGTAAAGACTCCGGGCCTCTTCGGCCAGAGAGGCTGCCCCGTTGGAGAGGAGCCGCTCCAGGGCCCCGAGAACACCCTCGAAGAACAAAGTCAGCCTGGCATTAGGACCGACGTTCGGATCTGGCACGTACCTCACGTTGGACATCCCCATGGTAGCCAGCTGCGTGGTGATCCCGCCGGCGACATCGGCGAGGCGGATGACGCGGAGCTTCTCGCCCGCCACAAACTCCTGTGGCTGGCGGCGTCGTTCTTCTGCAGCTGCCTCTCCTCCTCCAGATTCTTGGTCAGGGTCTCCTCTCAGGCCCTGACCTTGGAGAGCGTCCCCTCAAGACCCTCCAGCTTCAACTTTAGGTCCTTGATGGTCTCGTTGGCCGTGAAGAGCAGCTCGACCTTGTCAAGGACTGCGACCTGCGCATCAGCCAAGGCGCCCTTGGCCGCGTCCCTCTCCCCCGTCAGCTCCTGGATATGCTTCTTCAGCCCATCACACTCCACCTCCAGCTTGTTCACCTTGCCGGTGTGGACCTGGGCCTGAGCATTGAGGGCCTCCTCATGCCTCTGCTCCAGCTCCTGGGTCCGCTGCGTGACAAGCTCCTGGACCTCCTCGTCCTTGCTGCGGAGTGTTGCGGCGAGTTTCTCCTCGCGGCAAGGTCCTGCTCCTGGGAGTTCAGCTCAACCTGGTGCTGACGCCAAGCGACCTCCTCCTCGGCGGCCTGTCGACTCGCCACCTCCTGGGCCTTCTCGACATCAGCCTGCTTCATGACAAGCTCTAGCTTGCGCTCGACCAGCTGATCATGGGAGGTCTTCAGTTCCTCACAGGCCTGGCGGAACCAAGCCTGCGCCTCGGCGACGCGCCCTTTGAGGTTCGCCTCCGCCCTGTCCACCGCTACCATCCTGGACTTGGCCTTGTCCAGGCAGGCACGGTGAAGGGCCTGAAGCTTGTGGAAGCCAGCGCTCATGCTCTGGAGGAGCCGCTCTTCTCGGGAACCGCCACCACCGACGCTCGGTTCGTCAACAACCTCGAGCCCAGCGGCGGCAAGCATGTCATCGTCGAACACCTCCCCTCGGCGGGCTCCCTGGTGCTCGCCGTCCATGGGAGGTGGACGAACAGGTCGTCGCCCACCTTCAGATACTTGCCCGAGCCAGAAGCGGCAGAGGAGGAAGGCTGGTAGTCGACCACCTCCTCCTCGGCTGCGGCCTTGTTGGCCTCCTCGACAAGCCCCTTGTCGGTCTCCTTGGCAGCGGCCTCGCCGGCCTCCCCGGCAGCCCCCCCCCCAGCGCCGTCCTCAGCAACGTCCTTGGCAGCCTCCTCATCGGCGATCTCGTCGGCCTCGGCCGCGGCCTCCCTGGCGACCTCCTCGATGACGGTGTCCACGTCCACCCGGTCCGCCGAGGAAGGATATGGGTACCGAGAAGGAGAATGAGGCGAAGTCAAGGTGAAAATTTGAAAGAAGAAAAACGAGCGGGAACATGAGGTAAACAACTCACATGTGCCTAGCCGGGATGAAGTAACCCCTTCCCCACCGATATTCGGTGCCGGAACGGAGCCGCCGGCGCCCGGGGCCTTCTCCTCCTCCGTGCGCATGGGCTCGGTGCTTGGCGCCCTTGCCGGTGACGCCCCTCGGGGCGGCGTGGCTGATGGGGGCGGCGTGTTGGGGGTGGCCCTCAGTGGGTCCTCCTGCTGCCGTTCTCCTCCTGCAACCACGACAAGGTCAGCGCAAAGAAATCGTGCCCCAGCACACGTCGATAAGGAGCGAGTGATGAACGCACGCTGAGGGCTGCGCCGGAGGCTGCTCTCCGGGCTGCTCTCCACCACTACCGGCGGCGTACTCGAGGTGCCCACCGGGGGCTGGCCACCCGTCGAGGCCTTGGCCCTCTTTGCCACCCTCTGGGCCAGCGACTCCCTATCCCTGCGAAGATGAAGACAAGTCAAGAAAAGTGGCATGGTCCAAGGGGACAGAGATGACAAAAGACGAGACACTTACTCATCCTCCACCTCTTCTTCTGCGGCCTTCCTTTTCCTCCTCGGGCTAAGAGAACCGAGGTCGAAGAAGACCTCCGTGTCGTCACTTGCCGGAGGAGGGGAAGCAGGTGGAGTTCGAGGACGCTTGGACGGAGAAGGGGCAACCGCTTTCTTCTTCACCACCGCAACCTTCACCGCCTTCCCCGCCATCGCGGCCCTCGTCTGACGCATGGACGCCTCTGGAGGTTGTTGCGGTTGTGCGGTCCTGCCAGGCCAGACCGGCCCTCTAGAGACGGCCCGCCGCAGGACAGCCCTCTCCCCGTGGCTGGGGGCTCGACAGCCTCAGCCTCCTCCCCGGATGACTCATCCACCTCATCTTCAATGAGAGGAGCCTCGGTGCCGGCACTGCTGGCCTCCCTAGCAGATTCCACCCACTGGGCGAGCTCCTTCTCCTCCACGGCCGTTGCGGCCTCGTCCTCCACGCTACCGGCCTCCTGGCAAGCGCCTCCTCCACCGCCCTGGCGGCAATATAGTCCAGCTCTGCCTGGGTGGTGTCCTGGATGAGCAGCGGCTCTTCGCGGACATACTTCTCCGACAGCGTGTTGAATAACTTCCACACCTGGTCCACCTCCGGCTCAACCTAATTCGGGTCAAGGCCATACGTGTTACAGTCCGACATCATGGCAATGATGTCAATATGGCGGGAGTTGTTTCTCAATGGGAACACCCCCGCCCGCAACCCGAATAGGGGCCCCTTGGCGACCTTGCCGACCTTCACGAACTTGCTGGTCCTCTCGGTCATGCCGTTGCGGTTCACGTCGAGCTGAAAGAGCCGCTGGCAGAAGTGGGCGTGCCCCATCACCGTGAAGTTGTGGTTCAGGCCGGGGCGGAGCCGCATGATGTCAGCCGCGTTGCTGAAAAGCCAGGCCGGCCTCCCCTTGTTGTGCAGAGGAGCGATGCGACGGCGGATGAAATCCGCCCGAATCATCTCGAGGGTGAGCCCGGCAACAGCGAAGTGGTGGATTCTGGTGATAGCAACCGTGAGCTTCCCATCCTGGGCATCGACATTGCCCTAGTCGTCTCTGCGAACTGGCAGCGTCTAGCGAACTTGGCAAAACTCCTGAGGGTCCTCCTCCTCAATCCAGCACCAGCGGCTCTGCCACTCCTCCCACCTCTCCTTCTAGGCGCCCTCTGGATATGTCCCCTTCTCCAGGGCCCTTGGGATCCAGGCGACACAACCGGAAATGGCGTCTCCCCTCCGGATCTGAGGGTAGAAGTAATGGCGGAAAAGCGCGGTGTTGGGGTGTACTCCAGCGAAGCCCTCGCACAGATGAGAGAAAAGGGCCATGCACGCCACAACATTTGGAGTAAAATCCAGGAGGTGGAAGCCATAGGTGTTCATGACGTCGGTGAAGAAATCGGAGAAAGGGGGGCAGAGGCCGCAGGAAAAGTAGTCGTCGAAGAATGGGTACCGATTCGGGGAGGCCTTGGCGCAATCAGCGGGGATGACACGCGTGGCCGGATGCCCCACCGACTCTCCCCCCGTCTTGCACCCCACGGGGGCCTAAAGTTGTCTCGGAGGTGGACCGCAATGACCATCGAGGGAAAGTTGGCGAGCTGCGTCCGCCGCGCCGCCGACTCGCTCTCCGGTGGCTCCGTCCCCCCAGCATCCTTGGCACTCCTTTTCCTTTACTGGTTTTGGGTGCCATGGCGGCTACGAGAGGTGGAGGAGAAAGGGCAGCGAAAATGCGGCAGCGGCTAGCGCGGGCAAGGGCTTGAGGAAGAAGGAAGGGACGTCGATTCCGAGATTGGAGAAGGCACAAGGGATAAATGAGCAGCGTGCCCGTGGTTACTCCTTTTTACGGGGAAGGTGCGAGCCGCCTCTTTATCACGACGTGACGCATGCATGCGGAAATCGCCTCATGCATGATCCCCACGCCACGCATACCCCCCACGTTGCGCTTTCAACGCAGGTCGTAGGGAAGCGCAGCGGACGGAGAAGTTACTACGGTAAAAATCCGCCCCACCTGCCCGCGCACCATTCTGGGCCTAGCCCAACAACGCGTCGCGCTTATGTGTGGCCCATGCCCGGGGGCTCCTATCGGTGTACAAAAGTAGGGGCTCTCCTTTTGCACCCCTTTACTTGTGCACGGGCAGTCAGAGCCGCGCCCATGGCCACACTAAGCAGGGAAGAGGAAGGAAGCTGGAGCACAAGACGACCAAAGCAACGCCAAGACCAGAGGCGCAAAGAGAGAAAGAGGGCGAGGTGGACTCCCCCGGCAAGACCCTTGCCAGGGTGGCTTCCGCAGCCTCGGCAAGATCCTTGCCGGGGCAACTTGCCTGACGCCAGCAGAGCGCGCCACCCTTGAGCCCAAGGGGTTCCAACGCCATCAACCATATTGGAACCAAGGCTCAAGAAGGCACCTCCGTGGTGGCATGCAGATCTTTGTAGAGATCATAGATACACAAGATCAGATGGGAACCAGAAGACGACGATCCTTGGTGAGATCCTTGCCAAGGAAATCCACGAGACCCCCGGCAAGATCCTTGCCGGGGACGACCGCGGTGCCACAGCAAGACCATTGCCGGGACCTCGACAAGACCCTTGCCGAGGATGCCTGCGGGGCCGCAGCCAGGCCCGCGTCTGCCAAGACTCCACCGCCGCTCCCATACAGCTGCCAGCTCAACTAGCCGGGCAGGCATCTGCGTGGCAGCGCGCGGCCTCTACACCAACTCCGCAAGCACCTGCGTGGTGGCATGCAGATCTTCATGAAAGCTCCACCACCATGCCAGCCCAGTAGCCAGCCAACGAACGCCTCGTCAGCTTGGACGCACATCGGAGCCAGGCTAGGCGACGACAGCTAGGACGAGCTTCTTTGCCGTCCCCAATAAAGAAAGAGGGGCACGTCGGCAGCGCATTAAGTGTGTTTGTCCGACGATGCTAGGGGATAGACTCAACCCCTGTACACCTTTCCACCTCCTGTGTGCCACTAAGGCGACCCCTTCTGTCTATAAAAGAAGGCCCGAGGTGTACTGGTGGGGGATTCAGATCTTTTGGACTAGAGAGCCTCCGCAGCTAGTTCAAGAACACAAGAACACCCAAATATACATCAAAGCAGGACTAGGGTTTTACGCGTGTCCGTGGCCCGAACCTGGGTAAACGATTTGTGTGCTGGCCGCCAGACCCGCTCTTTGCACAACCCCACACCCGCCAACCGTAGAAGGGATCCCAGTGACCCCATAGTTGTCATTTCTCACCGACACTAGTAGATGAAAAAAAATTATGTGAGTATTGTATGCATATTTTGCTTCTAGAACTTTTCCTATGCAGTCATACTGATACCCAATTTGCCCAAAATAGATGCTTTTGAGTTTTTATTTAGATTGCTTCATGACTATCTTGGTGTTTGTCTTTTTTATTATATTTTGTGTTATCTCCACCTTGTGTAGGATCCTTTTACTCATCTTTATCCCTTTTCCCTCTTATCTATAAAATCCTGGGAGGCCACTAGAGATCAACAAAGTTATATGAGCATGTTGGAGGTCTATTGTGAGAGTGAACCCTATGAAAAACCTCTTTTAAGGGGGGGGTAGTAGATGGTGATTACTGGCAAGATCAAATATTTGAAGACCTTCTTTTGCAAACAAGACGAAGATTTAAAGACCTTAATTGCACCTACCATAAAGTTCAACTTGAAGGGAGTATTAAAGTGTCTATCCGCGCAAAAGCTTGACCTACAAAAGAAGGAAAGACCAAACAATGTTAACCACTTAGAAAAGCTATTAAATTGCCATCGACAACACCAAAGGATTGATTCCAAGCCTTGGTCGAGATAGAATGGATTTAAGAGAAGTATCTCCAATCAAGACCCCTAAATTCGCTTTGTCAGCAAGTTCAGAATCAACCATGCCACAACAAGTTTTTGAGAATACTCTGTCGAAGACAAAGCTACCACAAATCTATTCTCTTTAGTCAGTCTAACTCGGGGACAAGAGATTTCTTTAATGGGGGCTAGATTTGTAACATCTTGATGTTCGAAATGTTTAAGAATTTTTTCTTCCAAAAAGTAGGGCCAAAAAATTTTGTTTTGTCTATTTGTTTAATCCAAGCTTAAATTGGTTTTTACAAATTGGAGGATTTAATGTGAACTAATGCGAACCTTAATGAAAATTCGATTTTTGTTTTTTTCGTTCAGTTTTGTTTTATTTTTGTCTTAAGCGTATTTAAATATTTGAGTTTGCGTTTTCTTTGATTTCTAAGTTTGTTTATTTTGTTTCAGAGCTTATCCATTTTCTGAAATTGCCTAAAAAGGAAAATCCATTTCTTTTCCTTTCTCAAACTATGTGTCGAATTCTAGGACTATCATCTCTCTCTCTCTCTCTCTCTATTTTCCATGGGCGTAGCCCAACTATTCTCTTCTATTTCTTTGTTCTTCAACCAATGTGCTAGCCCAATATTTTTCTCTCTCTTCTATTAGTTCTCTCCCACCTTGGCCTTATCCCATTTAATGGACGTGATGGATGCACCTTTCTTTCTCGCGTACTAATCATACCAAGAGGAATTGTGGATCACCGAGTGACCAAGTAGGGGTAGTCCGTCCCATCGAAGGTAGGACACCCAACAGAGACCTTGATCATACCTGCGGTCGACATAACTAAAACTCCAGGCGGTTAAACCAAAATCACACAGAACAAGGGAGTACCTTTCTCTGATACCAATTGAAAGTGTGTTCACCGTAAATGATTTGTTTACTAGGTTCATTTTTGTGAATGTAACTATCTACTCCGTCCGTTCCATGACATGTCAATTTTGTTCTGACTTCTGAGCCAAACCTTGTGAACTCTGACCAAAGTTTAGCGAGAAAATACCAAACCAAATTAACGTCAGCTGATAAATATTCAACCGTGTTTCCCTAGTGTATGTACTCCATACACAAGTCTCTAAAACGTCCTATATTAGTTTACCGAGGGAGTATTTATTTAGTTATTTTAGATGTTCATATCTTTTCAATACATCAAATCAACTGTAGCATCTAGACTGGGGATTTCCTGCAGCCTGAGCAAGAGCAGAGCCTTGACATTATGTCCAGAAAATTATCATGTTCATTTGTGTGCAAGTAATTATCATGTTCATTTCTGTGTAAGTGATGTTTGCCGTAAATGATGGCGTTGTCTACCTTTTTTGCCTTGTCCACCCGAGAGGCCCTTGAGTTTGCTGGAATGTCGATTAACTTCCGTTTCGGCAAATTCGGGTACTCCATATGTCCTATTTTCAGCAAAGGTCATGCTGAAATTTTCCGTGAATTTTAGCATGACTTTGCTAAAAATAGGACATATGGGGTACGTGTGACTAATGCATGGGCCGGGGTATCTTAGTAGTTAATTAAGTAGGATCAAGTGCCCCGGCGTACTTGTGACTAATGCATGGCTTTTAGGGTGCCTCGGTGTCGATAAAAACCGAAATGATGAAAGCTTAGGCTTTTAGGGTGCCTCGGCGTCGAAAAACCCTCAATGATAAAAGCTTAGCTTTTAGGATGCCTCGGTGTCGACAAACCCTAAATGATGAGACCATGATCTTGTTCCTTGACAATAACCAACTTTTTGACCAAACTTTGTTCCTATTTATAGAGAAACATGGCCAACAACGATGAGGCAAGGGGTTTGGGCGGCAAGAAATTCTGGGAGCTGTCCCAGGAGATGGAGGAACAACCTCACTTGTATGAGGACGCCGCCTTCCCCACTGATCCTGAGACCACTGATGGTACCGCCGAGGATGACCCCACTGATGCCACCACTGATGGTGCCGCCGAGGATGCCACCACTGATGATGGCGGCGCACGCACAGATGGCAGCCAACCGAAGAGGCAACGGAAGGACCGGCACCCGACCGTGCTCCGCACCCTCAAGGAGGAAGTTACTGAAGTGGACTCTGACGGAATCCAACGGCGCCCGAACGAATAGTCAAGGGGTACTCGCTTCAGCTCGGGTGCATTCTCCGGAGCACCGTCTCGATCAACACCGAGAACCTGAGGCATCCAGACCGAGGGAATTTGCGCAACCTCCTCTTCACGAAGCTGCACGAACGATACAAGTTCCCCGCTGAATTTGAAAACACAAACCTCAAAGGGAATAAAGTGAACAATGCTGCCCTCACGAAGATGAGCAAGGCCCTGTCTACTTGGAAAAGCAATGTGAAGAGAATGATCGAGAAAGGTGAGAGTTATGAGAAGATCAAGGAGAAAAATCCTTCGATCACCGAAGATGACTACAACGACTTCAAGATCAATTGCTCGAGCACCGCAAACTCCGAATCAAGTAAGTGGGGGAAAGAAATGCGGGAGCTGAACTTAGGGGAACACACACTCGGTCCCGGCGGTTATAGAGTGGCGGAGCCTATATGGGACAAGGAGGAGGCGGACCGTGCCTAGCAAGGCCTACCGCCCCTCTTTGATAAATACGGTGACAAGCAGACCAGGAACTTTGTCAGGGCCCGGTACAAGAAGGACCCGAAAACAAAGGAGCTTACTACGGATCCGAAGACCAGGGTGCTTGAGCTTGTTCTGGTAAGGAATACACCCCCGCGTAATTAGCTCCATATGGTTGCATTCTAATTAATGAAGCCAAATTTCTAAATGGTTCACATTCCTTCCGTAGGCGACTGAAAGCAGTAGCGCGGGGTCGACTAAGAGCAACCCTTGGGACACCACTCTAAATAGGGCGTTGAATGTAATGAAGAACAAGGATAAGCTTAGTAAGCCGACGTCAGCTGGTCGTGTGGCCGGCAAAGGCTTGTCGACAAAATGGTCGTCATACTATAACACTGGTGGGTGAAAGGAGAAAAAGACCAGCTCGGAAAGCCAGGCGCGTGAGGTTCAAGAACTCAGGGCACGGGTGGCGCGGATTCCGGAGATTGTCCAAGAGCAAGTGCAACAACAACTCGGAGCGACGATCACCGCCATTGTGCCTACCTTGATCCAGGGGATTAGTGCATGGATTGCGGGCGGCCAACAGGGGCCGCCCCCGATTCCTAGCTTCACGGCTAGCAACTCGCAGAACGCGATGGCGGGGCCATTGGTGTCTCCGGCGGAGGCGGCATTGGTGTCTCCGACGCCGGCACGGGAGCTTAATGCACCCGGGTGTACGTCAGCCGACACCTCTGCAGCAAGCGGCCCCTCCGTCAACTGCACGCCCGCCGTTGGCGGTGCCTCGACATTAGCCGAGCTCGACACCATCATCACGGTAACTAATTAAGCCTCTCTCGGCCGAGGACTTCATCTCCTTGCCTTTGAATGGGCATCCCTGACGCCCTACATGTTTTCGCCGGGCGCCACCGACATTCCGTGCACTCTCCTGCACTTCGTGAACAACGAGTTGGTTGATGTCGCCAAGGGCAAAATCGTTCAACCGGGCAACCCCTTGTTCCACGGTACCCAGATGCCACCCAACTTGTTTAGGGTTCAACTGGTTCGGGTGCTGCTAGGCTGCGACGAGTTGTTACCTCCGATTCAACCCGTCGGGGCCGACGATGATGACGTGATGACCCTAAACGCCTGCCTGAGCTGGCCCCTGCTTTGGCCGAAGAGCCAGATTCGTTTGGCAGCGGGGGACACCACCCCAAAGACAACACCGCCAGTCGTGCCGGCGCCAAGTCGGCCCCATGGCAAGATCGCCGCAACGGTGCCGGACATCCCTATGCCACTGGATCCAAACATGCATATGGCACAGGATCAGAACGACGACGACGACGATACATTTGCCAACATCGATTAGTACTTTGCCGATCATGGGTACGGTGGCGACTTCATGGGGCCTCCTTCTCAAGAACCCAACCCAACAAAAGACATGCGCGATCTAGCTGGTACCGCGGAGAAGCCAAGTTGCAACAGGCGTCGTCTACAGTTCAGCTCTCAGGAGACGCCTCTAGCTACCGACTTCACCGAGCCTCAGATAGGCGAGGTGCGAAATATGATCAGCCCCAACACACTCAAGAAGGCGGTCTGTGAGCAGAACTCGGTCCCATTACAGGAGAAGAAGAAGGCACGCAAAAGAAAGACTAACAAGGGTGCGGGCCAGCCGGCACCGAGTACGATCCGTGCTCAGGACGGGCCACCTTCACCTGAGGATATCTCGAGGAGGGTGCATGTGGCGGGTAGGCCGATGCTACCGAGGAATATGCTCGATGCTGCAACCGGTGCTATGCGGAGTCTGCATGACAGTGTTCTTTCTTTGGGGAAGCGGTGTCTCAGAGAGAAGGATGTGGCATACCACATTTTCGCGGCCAAGGTGCCAGAGGGCAAGGGCTTTGTGGATAACTCCATCGGGGGTACGATCGTCCTGCGGTTTGATGACATCCACGCTATGTTGAACCTTCATCCGCTGCACTACACCTTCGTTCGGCTATTTTCGCTGAGTATGGAGATGCGGATCATTCGCGACAAGACCCCGGACATCATGATAGTCGACCCCTTCTACATGCGTGCCAAGATCTTGGGCAGCGCTGGGGACCGGCAAGTCACGAGTTCTTACCTCGAAGGCGTCATTCTGGCAAACCAAGATAAGGATAATTTCCTCGTGCCTTACTTTCCCGAGTAAGTCCTCCCCTCAACCGCCCCATAACATATGAATTCTTAGATTTCGATCGTTTTTATTTTAACATTCTGTGTTTTCTGCAGTGACACACATTGCACGCTCATCCTCCTAAGCCCCAAATATTCCATGGCCACGTATTTCGACCCGGACCGTCAGTCGAACGTAGACTACACAAATGTCAAGAAGGTTCTTGATGATGTTCTCCCCGGCTACGTCAAATCTGGAGGCACCTTCACCAGGCCTATTCGTAAGTACGGCAAGCACGTGTTCTCCCACAATACGACGTTCTGCTGCGTCAAGCAGCCGCCTGGCGGTCAGAAGGGTGCCTACTACGCCATCCATCACATGCGGGCGATCGTACGGGACCATCATCAACTTCTGCTACCGAGTAGACTCAAAGATTGGGCCGCGAGCGTGTCGGCAATCCAGGACGCGGACATCAGACAAGAATTCTTTCGCATCCAGTCGGAGTTTGCGGAAATCATCCATCAAGATGTCCTTCGTACCTCGGGGCAGTTCTACCTCAGAAATCAACCGTCCAACAGTGACATCGATACAATCCTACAAATGCAGGCTGACAACGCCCGTTGTTTCATGACTCCCACGATAGACGGCGGCTTCATCCACGCTCCCGTCCCTTGAGTCGAGTCGAAAGCAGTGATGCTGTGTCTAGTTCTGAAACATCGATTGGCTCATGTTGTAATTAAACTTTAATGAACTTGTAGTATGTCTCTTTGGTTTCGAGAGTCGTTCAACTTAGATGTAATCGATGCTATTAATGTCTTGCTTTTATCTTCCGATCGTTCTGTTGCATACTTATATATTGCTTATGTATTGTCTATGAATTGGTACTAACGTTTCGTTTGGCTACTGCATAGCGATGCCGTGGTATGTCGTGTACAAGGGTAAGGTTCCCGGAGTCTACGACGACTGGGAGGAGTGTCGGAGACAGGTTCACCGATTCAGCGGTAACACTTACAAAGGGTACGCCACTAGGGCCGAGGCCGAATCTAGATACGCCCGCTATCTAGCGGGAGAGGGGAGGGAGCGTTGGAGGAACTGGATGAAGACGAGTTTCATCGTGATGATGCTCATCGTGATGACCGCAGCTCTCTTCTATGTGATGGTAGTTTAGATGATCGATATCGACTTGTAATGTGAAGACAAACTCGCGGTCTCGAGACTTGTAATATAATGTTCTATCTTTGTTCGGTCTTTTCAATTCGGAGACTAATATGATGAATTGTATTCGGAGACTAAAATGATGAATTGTATTCAGAGACTAATCTTCTATTGTATTCGATGAATCTGTTGTTGATGTGTGCTATCTATATTTTGTCCAATTATACATTTTGTAACCTGTGCAAAAAACAGAAAATTAAAAAATTAGAAAAACCTAATATTCATACTAATGGCGCATCACATCATAGTGCGCCATTAGTATGCCAAAGGATACTAATGGCGCATCATTAAACAGTGCGCCATTAGTATGCCGAAGTTACTAATGGCGCATCCTGTTGTCGTGCGCCATTAGTATGCCAAAGCACCTGGGTATACATGGCCCCCTGGGAGGCATACTAATGGCGCACTATTGTATATACTAATGGCGCATCTGAGGTGCGCCATTAGTAAAATATACTAATGGCGTGCTACTAATGGCGCACCACTAATGCGCCATTAATGGCCAAATTAGGTGCGCCATTAGTAGGCCTTTTCCTAGTAGTGGTATTTCTCCCGTCATTAACGTATTGACATGGCTCTTACGGCTTAATGCGTCAGCTACTACATTAGCCTTTCCAGGGTGATAAATGCAATTTCATATCGTAATCCTTGATAAGCTCCAACCATCTCCTTTGTCTGAGATTCAACTCCTTCTGTGTGAAAATGTACTTCAAACTCTTATGATCCGTGTACACCTCACAATGATTTCCAATGAGGAAATGTCTCCATGTTTTCAATGCATGCACTACGACTGCTAACTCCAAATCATGCGTGGCATAATTCAACTCATGGGGCTTCAGTTGTCTTGAGGCATATGAAACAACTCTCCCTTCCTGTATAAGCACTGCTCCAAGTCCTCGACGTGAAGCGTCGTAATACACCTCATAATCTTTGGTCTGGTCTGGCAAAATCAACACTGGTGAGGTAACCAAGCATTTCTTTAACTCCTGGAAACTAGCCTCACATTCCTGTGTCCATATGAACTTGGTATCTTTCTTTAATAACTCCGTCATAGGCTTCGCAATCTTTGAGAAATTCTCAATAAATCTCCGGTAGTATCCTGCGAGTCCAAGAAAACTCCAGATCTCTCCAACTATGGTCGGTGCTTCCCATTTAGTCACGGTATCAACTTTAGCGGGATCTACTGCTATTCCTTCTCCGGATATAACGTGTCCGAGGAATCCTACTTCCTTCAACAAAAACTCACACTTGCTGAACTTGGCATATAATTGATGTTCTCTGAGCTTTCCAAGTACCAAACACAAATGCTCCTTATGCTCCTCTTCATTCTTTGAATAAACCAGGATATCATCAATGAACACTACGACGAACTTATCCAAAAACTCCATAAACACTTTGTTCATCATGTTCATAAAATAGGCAGGTGCGTTAGTCAGACCAAATGACATAGCGGTATACTCGTACAACCCATACCTAGTGGTAAAAGCTGTCTTAGGTATATCCTGTTCTCGAATCTTCAACTGGTGGTACCCTGATCGCAGATCGATCTTGGAAAATACCTTAGCTCCTTGCAATCGATCAAACAGATCGTTGATCATTGGTAGTGGGTACTTGTTCTTGATCGTTACTTCGTTCAATCCCCGATAATCTACAACCATCCTTAACGATCCATCCTTCTTCTCCACTAGAAGTACTGGCGATCCCAAGGTGAAGAACTTGGGCGAATATATCCCTTATCCAGTAACTCCTTAATCTGCTTCTTAATTTCCACCAAATCCTCTGCCGGCATCCTATATGGTCTCTTTGATATTGGCCCTGTGCCTGGCAATAGCTCAATCGAAAACTCGATATCTCTATCCGGTGGCATGCCTGGCAACTCTTCTGGAAATACATTAGGGAAATCCCTTACCACTGGTACTTCCTCCTGCACAACTCCTGTTAAGCAATTTACTTGAGTCCTCTTCGGCACATGTCGGGATACATACTTGATCCTTCTCCCTTCTGGGTGGTAAGCAAAGTTGACTTACTAGCACATTCAATATTCCCTTCATACTTTGATAACCAATCCATGCCTAATATCACATCCAATCCTTGGGATTCTAATACTATTAGGTCTGAGGGAAAAACATAGTTACCAATCCTTAATGGTAACCGATCACACCATAGGCTAGCCACATACTCTGCCCCAGGCGAGGTTACTAACATGGGTGACCTAAGGGCTTGGGTTGGTAGGTTATACTTATCCACAAATCCCCTTGAGATGCATGAATGCGATGCACCAGTATCGAAAAGAACGAGTGCAGTAAATGACTTAACCAGAAACTTACCTATTACTGCATCGGGCTGAGCTTCAACCTCCTCCACGCTAACATGGTTCACTTGTCCCCTGTTGAAAGGGTTCGACTTCTTCCCAGAACTTCCATTGCCATTTTGGCCTTCAGGACATTCATTGGCATAATGTCCAGTCTTCTGACACTTAAAGCAAGTGACTTGGCTCAGGTCCTTCTTGGCTGGGGTTGATGGGTTGGTGCGGTTCTGGCCGTTGCTTCCTCCATTTCCATTACCATTCTTGGTGCCATTGTGATTGTGCCAGCTACCTCCTCCATGGGTATGCTGAAAATTTCCTCCCGGTCTAGGGGTAAAACGTGGCTTCTGTTGAGCTCCAGAACTATACTTTCCTTGTCCATACTTCCTCTTGCGATTCTCAATCTGCTGCTGCTTTCCTTCAATCATAAGAGCACGATCTACCAACTCCTGGTAGTTGTTGAAGGTTGCTACCATCAACTCCATGCTCAACTCATCATTCAGTCCTTCCAGAAACTTCTCCTGCTTAGCTGCATCCGTAGCGACGTCATCTGGGGCATAACGTGCTAACTTACTAAATTCCTCCTGTCCGTCCTCCTTGGCGTAAGTTGCGAAACTCACGCTTCTTTATGGCCATAGCTCCTGCTGAAACATGTGCAGTATGAAAAGCTTGCTGAAACTGGTCCCATGTGACAGTGTCGACTGGGAAAGTGGCTGTGAAATTCTCCCACCATGATGCTGTGGGTCCTTCTAGCTGATGTGTGGCAAACTTCACCTTCTCCGCATCTGTGCATCCTATTGTGGTCAACTCCCTAGCGGTCTTGCGGACCCAATCATCTGCTACTATTAGCTCGGTGCTACTGGAAAACACCGGCGGATTCAGCCTAAGAAAACGGGCTAAGTGGTCAACAGGTGGTGGTGGTGGTGGTGGGTTGTTGTTGTTGTTCCCCTAATTCTGATTCTGGACTAGCAACTGCATCAATGTGTTCTGCTGCTGGATCAACTGGGTGAGCTCCGGTGGGAAGGCAAATCCGGGGTCACGTCTCGGGGGCATCTGAGGGTTTAGAAAAGATGAGATATAAGAATAGAGGGGGTCTAAAGAGAAAACACTACCCATATGCACATGAGGCAAAAACAAACAATTCACTTCAATCAAACAAACAAGGGCATACAATCGATCTATCTATCGCAAAAGTGCTCGGGCTACTATATTTACATGGTGGACTACTACTACTGATGAGGTGGTCTACTAGAAATATTCTTCGGTTGCAGACTCCATGATATCGGCTCCAGCTTCATCAACATAGTCATCATCGCTACTATCTGGTTCCGAATCGGTGCCATCGATGATGATGTAGTCTTCCAGGCTAATCTCCTTGGGTTCTTCGTGTTCCTCTACTGGCGTAGGGACTCCCATAAATATTCCAATCTTCTTGATCAGGTCGTCATTCTTCTCCACCAATACTTCAATTTCCTCTTCATAATCTTCACGTGTAGCCTTGAGTTCTTCCTCCAGTTCCTTGATTCTAGTCTTAGCCTTCTTCAGATCTATCAGGTCGGCGCACATCTGGTTCTCCTGTCGGCGAATGTGCTGATTTAACTCCTGGATAAAAGCTGCGATTGATCTATCCTTCCTGGTGCTGATCATATCCCAGTGTTCATCTCGGCGCCCACAAATCTGGTAGATAGTATCCTTGAGATCATTGCGGTAGACTTCTCCAATGCGTCCCATGGTGATGTGAGCTTCCATGCTCTTTCCTAGACTCCAAGTTGGTGCATCAAAAGAAAACTCTATGGGTTCAGTGATTGGCATGAACGTCCTTCCTGGAACTTGAACTTGAATCATCCAGCGCTCTTCTTCAGGTAAAGTGGCGTTGTAGGTTCCTGTGAAGCTTGGTACTCCTATGTTCAGGTATCTAGTGACTTCCTTCAAGTGATGTCCAAAGGGTGTATCTTCATCCGGTTGTGTGAACTTGTTCCTTGCATCCACCATCCTAAAGAGTAGAAAAGATGAGAAGTCATAAGAGAAGAGAGTGAATAGTGATCTAGGTCTTTTAGCTTAGTGGTCGTGTCCTATAGTCAGCGTGTGCTTTGATACCATCTCTGTAGCGACCAGACCTCAAACAGTCTGATCTCTGTGCTTCGGTGTCATCCCTGGATCAGTAATGCTAACATCACACAGTACTCGGAGGATTTATAGCAGAGTAGCAATCACACACTTATTACATCGAGTGTCTCAAAAGAGAACTTATTACAATAAATATGGCTTAAGGCCATCTAATAACGATAACATCGGAAGGCTTGGAAGATAAGTGAGTCCATCAACTCCAACGGCATCACTGAGTATAGAACCACAACCTAGAACTGCTTAATCGTCGTCTGAAAAGTCTGCAACATTAACGTTGCAGCCCGAAACAGGTCAGCACATGGAATATGCTGGCAAGGTAACACATAGAGAGTAATGGAATGAAACAGCTATACTATATGCATATTTGGCTGGTGGAAAGCTCTATGGTTACAATTTTGCGTAAAGCCAATTTTTCCTTACTACAAAGGAATAAATTTTATTTAACTATCATGGTGGTTGTTGAACATTGAGAATGGTTGACAACATTCTCAATCCCAATTAAGTATCATCATTAAACATAACCCAACAAAATTAATTTAGAGTAACATGTTGAGATTCACATGATAATCCAGGTACTAGATACTCAAGATGTCCATAACCGGGGACACGGCTAACCATGATTAGTTTATTACACTCTGCAGAGGTTTGCGCACTTTTCCCCACAAGACTCGATCGCCTCCGTTTGGTTTCTCGCACTACATGGTGTTTGAGAAGACGGATGACCGAGACATAGTCTTTCAGAAGCGCTAGCACCTTAAGATCGGGTAGACCATACCACCTACATCCCCTACATCTGCTAGTCTACCACTGTAAGAGTTCGCACTGTTGGAAATATGCCCTAGAGGCAATAATAAAAGTATTATTATATTTCATTGTTCATGATATTTGTCTTTTATTCATGCTATAACTGTATTATCCGGAAATCGTAATACACGTGTGAATACTTAGACCACACAATGTCCCTGGTAAGCCTCTAGTTGACCAGCTCGTTGTGATCAACAGATAGTCATGGTTTCCTGACTATGGACATTGGATGTCGTTGATAACGGGATCACATCATTAGGAGAATGATGTGATGGACAAGACCCAATCCTAAGCATAGCATAAAAGATCGTGTAGTTCGTTTTGCTAGAGCTTTGCAAGTGTCAAGTATCTCTTCCTTCGACCATGAGATCGTGTAACTCCCGGATACCGTAAGAGTGCCTTGGGTGTACCAAACGTCACAACGTAACTGGGTGACTATAAAGGTACATTACAGGTATCTCCGAAAGTAGCTGTTGGGTTGACACGGATCAAGACTGGGATTTGTCACTCCGTATGACGGAGAGGTATCTCTGGGCCCACTCGGTAATGCATCATCATAATGAGCTCAATGTGACCAAGGTGTTGGACACGGGATCATGCATTACGGTACGAGTAAAGTGACTTGCCGGTAACGAGACTGAACAAGGTATTGGGATACCGACGATCGAGTCTCGGGCAAGTAACGTACCGATTGACAAAGGGAATTGCATACAGGGTTTGATCGAATCCTCGACATAGTGGTTCATCCGATGACAACATCGAGGAGCATGTGGGAGCCATCATGGGTATCCAGATCCTGCTGATGGTTATTGACTGAGAGAGTCTCGGTCATGTCTGCATGTCTCCCGAACCCATAGGGTCTATACACTTAAGGTTCAGTTACGCTAGGGTTATAGGGATATGTATATGCAGTAACCCGAATGTTGTTCGGAGTCCCGTATGAGATCCCGGACGTCACGAGGAGTTCCGGAATGGTCCGGAGGTAAAGATTTATATATGGGAAGTCCTATTTCGGGCATCGGGACAAGTTTCAGGGTTATCGGTATTGTACCGGGACCACCGGGTGGGTCCACCTGTCCCGGGGGGGCCACATGGGCTGTAAGGGGGTGCGCCTTGGCCTAATGGGCCAAGGGCACCAGCCCCACATAGGCCCATGCGCCTAGGGTTCAAGGGGGCAAGAGTCCTAGGAGGGTAAGGCACCTCCTAGGTGCCTTGGGGGGAGGGAAAACCCCCCTTGGCCGCCGCACCCCCTAGGAGATTGGATCTCCTAGGGCCGGCCACCCCCCCTTGGCACCCCTATATATAGTGGGGGAGAGGAGGGAATTCATACCTGAACGCCCTGGCCTTTGGTTGCCTCCTTCTCCCTCCCCAACACCTCCTCCACCTCCATAGTGCTTAGCGAAGCTCTGCCGGAGTACTGCAGCTCCATCAACACCACGCCGTCGTGCTGCTGCTGGTGCCATCTCCCTCAACCTCTCCTCCCTTCCTTGCTGGATCAAGAAGGAGGAGACGTGGCTGTTCCGTACGTGTGTTGAACGCGGAGGTGCCGTCCGTTCGGCGCAGGTCATCGGTGATTTGGATCACGTCGAGTACGACTACATCATCACCTTGCAAGCTTCTGCACGCGATCTACAAGTGGTATGTAGATGCAAACTCTCTCCCTAGACTCGTTGCTTATATGAACTCATAGATGGATCTTGGTGAAACCGTAGGAAAAATTTTAATTTTCTGCAACGTTACCCAAAAGTGGCATCATGAGCTAGGTCTATGCGTAGTTCTCTTTGCACGAGTAGAACACAACTTTGTTGTGGGCGTGGATTTTGTCATCTTACTTGCCTCTACTAGTCTTTTCTTGCTCAACGGTATTGTGGGATGAAGCGGCCCGGACCAACCTTACACGTACACTTACGTGAGACCGGTTCCACCGACTGACATGCACAAGTTGCATAAGGTGGCTGGCGGGTGTCTGTCTCTCCCACCTTAGTTGGAGCGGAATCGATGAACAGGGCCCTTATGAAGGGTAAATAGAAGTTGACAAAATCATGTTGTGGTGATTCGTAGGTAACAAAACGTTCTTGCTAGAACCCAATTGCAGCCACGTAAAAGATGCAACAACAATTAGAGGACGTCTAACTTGTTTTTGCAGCGATTGATCATGTGATGTGATATGGCCAGAAGTTGTGATGAATGATGAATTGTGATGTATGAGATCATGTTCTTTGTAATAGGATTCACGACTTGCATGTCGATGAGTATGACAACCGGCAGGAGCCATAGGAGTTGTCATTATTTTTTGTATGACCTGCGTGTCATTGAATAACGCCATGTAAACTACTTTACTTTATTGCTAAACGTTAGTCATAGAAGTAGAAGTAGTCGTTGGCGTGACAACTTCATGAAGACACGATGATGGAGATCATGATGATGGAGATCATGGTGTCAAGCCGGTGACAAGATGATCATGGAGCCCCGAAGATGAAGATCAATGGAGCTATATGATATTGGCCATATCATGTCACAACTATATAATTGCATGTGATGTTTATTATGTTTATGCATCTTGTTTACTTAGGACGACGGTAGTAAATAAGATGATCCCTTACAAAATTTCAAGAAGTGTTCTCCCCTAACTGTGCACCGTTGCTACAGTTCGTCGCTTCTAAGCACCACGTGATGATCGGGTGTGATGGATTCTTACGTTCACATACAACGGGTGTAAAACAGATTTACACAGCGAAAACACTTAGGTTAACTTGACGAGCCTAGCATGTGCAGACATGGCCTCGGAACACGGAGACCGAAAGGTCGAACACGAATCGTATGGAAGATACGATCAACATGAGAATGTTCACCGACGATGACTAGTCCGTCTCACGTGATGATCGGACACGGGCTAGTCGACTCGGATCGTGTAACACTTAGATGACTAGAGGGATGTCTAATCTAAGTGGGAGTTCATAATTTGATTAGAACTTTATTATCATGAACTTAGTCTAAAACCTTTGCAAATATGTCTTGTAGATCAATGGCCAACGCTAATGTCAACATGAACTTCAACGCGTTCCTAGAGAAAACCAAGCTGAAAGATGATGGCAGCAACTATACGGACTGGGTCCGGAACCTGAGGATCATCCTCATAGCTGCCAGGAAACAATATGTCCTAGAAGGACCGCTAGGTGACGCTCCCGTCCCAGAGAACCAAGACATTATGAATGCTTGGCAGTCTCGCGCTGATGATTACTCCCTCATTCAGTGTGGCATGCTTTACAGCTTAGAACCGGGGCTCCAAAAGCGTTTTGAGCATCACGGAGCATATGAGATGTTCGAAGAGCTGAAACTAGTTTTCCAAGCTCATGCCCGGGTCGAGAGATATGATGTCTCCGACAAGTTCTACAGTTGTAAGATGGAGGAAAACAGTTCTGTCAGTGAGCACATCCTGAAGATGTCTGGGTTGCACAACCGTATGACCCAGCTGAACATTAACCTCCCAGATGAGGCGGTCATTGACAGAATCCTCCAGTCGCTCCCACCAAGCTACAAGAGCTTTGTGATGAACTACAACATGCAGGGAATGGAAAAGACCATTCCTGAAGTGTTCTCGATGCTGAAGTCAGCAGAGGCTGAAATCAAGAAAGAACATCAAGTGTTGATGGTCAATAAGACCACTAAGTTCAAGAAGGGCAAGGGTAATAAGAACTTCAAGAAGGACGGCAAAGATGTTGCCGCGCCTGGTAAGCCAGTTACCGGGAAGAAGTCAAAGAATGGACCCAAGCCTGAGACTGAGTGCTTTTATTGCAAGGGGAAGGGTCACTGGAAGCGGAACTGCCCCAAATACTTAGAGGATAAGAAGGCCGGCAACACCAAAGGTATATTTGATATACATGTGATTGATGTGTACCTTACCAGTAATCGTAGTAACTCCTGGGTATTTGATACCGGTGCCGTTGCTCATATTTGTAACTCACAGCAGGAGCTGCGGAATAAACGGAGACTGGCAAAGGACGAGGTGACGATGCGCGTCGGGAATGGTTCCAGAGTCGATGTGATCGCCGTCGGCACGCTGCCTCTACATTTACCTACGGGATTAGTTTTGAACCTCAATAATTGTTATTTAGTGCCAAGTTTGAGCATGAACATTGTATCAGGATCTCGTTTAATACGAGATGGCTACTCATTTAAGTCTGAGAATAATGGTTGTTCGATTTATATGAGAGATATGTTTTATGGTCATGCTCCGATGGTCAATGGTTTATTCTTAATGAATCTCGAGCGTAATATTACACATGTTCATAGTGTAGATGCCAAAAGATTTAAAGTTGATAACGATAGTCCCACATACATGTGGCACTGCCGCCTTGGTCACATTGGTGTCAAGCGCATGAAGAAGCTCCATGCCGATGGACTTTTAGAGTCTCTTGATTATGAATCGTTTGACACGTGCGAACCATGCCTCTTAGGTAAAATGACCAAGACTCCGTTCTCCGGAACAATGGAGCGAGCAACCAACTTGTTGGAAATCATACATACCGATGTGTGCGGTCCAATGAGCGTTGAGGCTCGCGGAGGATATCGTTATGTTCTCACCCTCACAGATGACTTGAGTAGATATGGGTATGTCTACTTAATGAAACACAAGTCTGAGACCTTTGAAAAGTTCAAGGAATTTCAGAATGAGGTGGAGAATCAACGTGACCGACAGATAAAATTCTTACGATCAGATCGTGGAGGAGAATACTTAAGTCACGAATTTGGTACACACTTAAAGAAATGTGGAATCGTTTCACAGCTCACGCCGCCTGGAACACCTCAGCGAAACGGTGTGTCCGAACATCGTAATCGCACTCTATTGGATATGGTGCGGTCTATGATGTCTCTTACCGATTTACCGCTATCATTTTGGGGATACGCTCTAGAGACAGCTACATTCACTTTAAATAGGGCACCGTCTAAATCCGTTGGGACGACACCGTATGAATTATGGTTTGGAAAGAAACCTAAGCTGTCGTTTCTAAAAGTTTGGGGATGCGAAGCTTATGTCAAGAAACTTCAACCTGAAAAGCTCGAACCCAAGTCAGAAAAATGCGTATTCATAGGATACCCTAAGGAAACTATAGGGTATACCTTCTACTTAAGATCCAAAGGCAAGATCTTTGTTGCCAAGAACGGATGCTTTCTGGAAAAAGAGTTTCTCTCGAAAGAAGTGAGTGGGAGGAAAGTAGAACTCGATGAAGTACTACCTCTTGAGCGGGATAGTGACGCAGCACAGGAAACCGTTCCTGTGATGCCCACACCAACTGAAGAGGAAAACCATGATAATGATCAAAGTACTTCGGATCAAGTTACTGCTGAACTTCGTAGGTCCACAAGGACACGTTCCGCACCAGAGTGGTACGGCAACCCTGTCCTGGAAATCATGTTGTTAGACAACAATGAACCTTCGAACTATGAAGAAGCAATGACGGGCCCGGATTCCAACAAATGGCTTGAAGCCATGAAATCCGAGATAGAATCCATGTATGAAAACAAAGTATGGACTTTGACAGACTTGCCCGATGATCAGCGAGCGATAGAAAACAAATGGATCTTTAAGAAGAAGACGGACGCGGATGGTAATGTTACCATCTATAAAGCTCGACTTGTCGCTAAGGGTTATCGACAGGTTCAAGGGATTGACTACGACGAGACATTCTCTCCCGTAGCGAAGCTAAAGTCCGTCCGAATCATGTTAGCAATTGCCGCATACTATGATTATGAGATATGGCAGATGGACGTCAAAACAGCATTCCTTAACGGGCATCTTAAGGAAGAACTGTATATGATGCAGCCGGAAGGTTTTGTCGATCCTCAGAACACTGACAAAGTATGCAAGCTCCAGCGATCCATTTATGGACTGGTGCAAGCATCTCGGAGTTGGAACATTCGCTTTGATGAGGTGATCAAAGCGTTTGGGTTTATGCAGACTTATGGAGAAGCCTGCGTTTACAAGAAAGTGAGTGGGAGCTCTGTAGCATTTCTCATATTATATGTAGATGACATACTCCTGATGGGAAATAATATAGAATTTCTGGACAGCATTAAGGCCTACTTGAATAAGTGTTTTTCAATGAAGGACCTTGGAGAAGCTGCTTATATATTAGGCATCAAGATCTATAGAGATAGATCGAGACGCCTCATAGGTCTTTCACAAAGCACATACCTTGATAAGATTTTGAAGAGATTCAGAATGGATCAGTCCAAGAAGGGGTTCTTGCCTATGTTACAAGGTATGAGACTGAGCTCAGCTCAGTCACCGACCACGGCAAAAGATAAAGAAGAGATGAGTGTCATCCCCTATGCTTCAGCATAGGATCTATTATGTATGCCATGCTGTGTACCAGACCCGATGTAAACCTTGCCGTGAGTTTGGTAGCAAGATACCAAAGTAATCCCGGTAAGGAACACTGGACAGCGGTCAAGAATATCCTGAAGTACCTGAAAAGGACAAAGGACATGTTTCTCGTTTATGGAGGAGACGAAGAGCTCGTCGTAAAGGGTTACGTCGACGCTAGCTTCGACTCAGATCTGGATGACTCTAAGTCACAAACCGGATACGTGTATATGTTGAATGGTGGAGCAGTAAGCTGGTGCAGCTGCAAGCAGAGCGTCGTGGCGGGATCTACGTGTGAAGCGGAGTACATGGCAGCCTCGGAGGCAGCACATGAAGCGATTTGGGTGAAGGAGTTCATCACCGACCTAGGAGTCATACCCAATGCGTCGGGGCCGATCAAACTCTTCTGTGACAACACTGGAGCTATTGCCCTTGCAAAGGAGCCCAGGTTTCACAAGAAGACTAGGCACATCAAGCGTCGTTTCAACTCCATCTGTGAAAATGTTCAAGATGGAGACATAGAGATTTGCAAAGTGCACACGGATCTGAATGTCGCAGATCCGCTGACTAAACCTCTCTCGCGTGCAAAACATGATCAACACCAGAACTCTATGGGTGTTCGATTCATCACAATGTAACTAGATTAGTGACTCTAGTGCAAGTGGGAGACTGTTGGAAATATGCCCTAGAGGCAATAATAAAAGTATTATTATATTTCATTGTTCATGATATTTGTCTTTTATTCATGCTATAACTGTATTATCCGGAAATCGTAATACACGTGTGAATACTTAGACCACACAATGTCCCTGGTAAGCCTCTAGTTGACCAGCTCGTTGTGATCAACAGATAGTCATGGTTTCCTGACTATGGACATTGGATGTCGTTGATAACGGGATCACATCATTAGGAGAATGATGTGATGGACAAGACCCAATCCTAAGCATAGCATAAAAGATCGTGTAGTTCGTTTTGCTAGAGCTTTGCAAGTGTCAAGTATCTCTTCCTTCGACCATGAGATCGTGTAACTCCCGGATACCGTAAGAGTGCCTTGGGTGTACCAAACGTCACAACGTAACTGGGTGACTATAAAGGTACATTACAGGTATCTCCGAAAGTAGCTGTTGGGTTGACACGGATCAAGACTGGGATTTGTCACTCCGTATGACGGAGAGGTATCTCTGGGCCCACTCGGTAATGCATCATCATAATGAGCTCAATGTGACCAAGGTGTTGGACACGGGATCATGCATTACGGTACGAGTAAAGTGACTTGCCGGTAAC
>NC_041382.1:354836746-354859162 GCF_002162155.2 Triticum dicoccoides | reverse complement strand
AAGTAACGTACCGATTGACAAAGGGAATTGCATACAGGGTTTGATCGAATCCTCGACATAGTGGTTCATCCGATGACAACATCGAGGAGCATGTGGGAGCCATCATGGGTATCCAGATCCCGCTGATGGTTATTGACTGAGAGAGTCTCGGTCATGTCTGCATGTCTCCCGAACCCGTAGGGTCTACACACTTAAGGTTCAGTTACGCTAGGGTTATAGGGATATGTATATGCAGTAACCCGAATGTTGTTCGGAGTCCCGGATGAGATCCCGGACGTCACGAGGAGTTCCGGAATGGTCCGGAGGTAAAGATTTATATATGGGAAGTCCTGTTTCGGGCATCGGGACAAGTTTCGGGGTTATCGGTATTGTACCGGGACCATCGGAAGGGTCCCGGGGGTCCACCGGGTGGGTCCACCTGTCCCGGGGGGCCACATGGGCTGTAAGGGGGTGCGCCTTGGCCTAATGGGCCAAGGGCACCAGCCCCACGTAGGCCCATGCGCCTAGGGTTCAAGGGGGCAAGAGTCCTAGGAGGGTAAGGCACCTCCTAGGTGCCTTGGGGGGAGGGAAAACCCCCCTTGGCCGCCGCACCCCCTAGGAGATTGGATCTCCTAGGGCCGGCCACCCCCCTTGGCACCCCTATATATAGTGGGGGAGAGGAGGGAATTCATACCTGAACGCCCTGGCCTTTGGTTGCCTCCTTCTCCCTCCCCAACACCTCCTCCACCTCCATAGTGCTTAGCGAAGCTCTGCCGGAGTACTGCAGCTCCATCAACACCACGCCGTCGTGCTGCTGCTGGTGCCATCTCCCTCAACCTCTCCTCCCTTCCCTGCTGGATCAAGAAGGAGGAGACGTGGCTGTTCCGTACGTGTGTTGAACGCGGAGGTGCCGTCCGTTCGGCGCAGGTCATCGGTGATTTGGATCACGTCAAGTACGACTACATCATCACCTTGCAAGCTTCCGCACGCGATCTACAAGTGGTATGTAGATGCAAACTCTCTCCCTAGACTCGTTGCTTAGATGAACTCATAGATGGATCTTGGTGAAACCGTAGGAAAAATTTTAATTTTCTGCAACGTTACCCAACACGCACAACTTAGTCAACTATTCTAGAGCCCATAATAGCTTGTGGCTGCACACGGAAGTTTCTAGTATGAATAGTCTCATGATCCCTTTGAGCCTGGGTGGCGGTCCAAAAGAAAACAGGCAAGTCCTGGAATACCCAGGTGCCTCAATCCACCCAGATGTGTGTTTAAGTTGCCACCTTAGATAAACCATTAATTAACAAAACTCACATATGTCATGGATATCACTCACCCAATCCACGTCTACTAGCATAGCATGGCATAATAAGCAAACGTAGAAGTAACTCCCAAAGGTTTGATAATAAACAGGTAATAGGTACTACCTCATCTACTTCCCATCCCACAATTTAATTAGATCCTAATCATGCAATGTGTGAGGATTGATCTAATGCAATAAAACTGGGTAGTAGAAAAGGTATGATCAAAGTTTTACTTGCCTTGCTGATGATCCGCGAAACCTCGAGATTCGAAGTAACAGGCGGCGCACTACGGGTATTCTATCGCAGACAAACAAACAAGCATACAATAAGTACTCATCTAATGCACAGGTAAAACTCAAATAAGAGATCTAACCAGAAGGTTCAACTTAAGAACTCCGGTTGGCAAAAAGAATCAAATCGAACAAAGCAACGAAAGTCAAATGGCGAAAGAAAACAGCTTCATTCTACAAATCTGGATCTAGGGCAAATTTTACAGTAGCAAAAACTTGTTTAAGTTGGTTAAACGGATAGAGGGTTTCGAGAGAAACTCTAGGCGCTTGAATCGCCTGATTCCGATAAACGAGCGAAAAGTTATACTAAAACGAAAATCGGATCAGGAATCGCGATCAGAAAAATCGCGGATTTAATCCGAGAAAAAGAAAAACGACGAACGCTCGCTAGAACGAACAGACGGACGAACGCTCACTATTTAAATAAACCGGAAACCCCGATCTATTTAAAAAAAGAATCTAAAAAAACGACGAAAACCAATTTTTGTAAAAAAAGTTGGCACAGAAAACGAGGCGGCGGCGAACCTCGGCGGCAGCAGCGGCGTCCGGCGACGGCGGCGCGGGGCGGCGGCGCGGCGGCGGCGCTCGGGCGACTAGGGTTTGGGGTGCGGGTAGCTGGGACTCGGCTGGCTCCCCCCCCCCCCGGCTTATAAAGCCTAGTGGGCCGGGAGTCCGGGTCGGTCCGTTTTTTTTTATTATTCCGCTCAGAAGAAAAATAAAAAGAAATACTAAACAGACTCCAAAAATTCCGAAATAAATTTTCACGGACTTCTAAAATCAAGCCGCAGAAGGTGAACATTTATTTGGGACCCAAATGCAATTTTGAAAAACGCACATTTTTCCTAAATTCAAATAAAACACCAAAAACTCCGAAATAAAATCTTATTTGATTTTATTATTAAATCCTCAATATTTCTTTATTTTGGGAAAGTCATTTTATTCCCTCTCTCATATTTTTGTAATAGAAATAATTGATGATAAAATAACTAAAATCAAATGATCCTATTCTCAAAATTTGAGAAAACTCAAATATGAAAATAACGAAATCCCCAACTCTTTCCGTGGGTTATTGAGTTGCGTAGAATTTCTAGGATCAACCAAAATGCAAAATAAAATATGATATGCATTGATGATCTAATGTATAACATTCCAAATTGGAAATTTGGGATGTTACAAAAGCTAAGGGCTATGAATATGAGCATTATTCTTCTAATCGTTATGTTCATAAGTCCTCGAAGAATTTCTCTGCTTATTCATATGCTTATCCTAACCCCTCTTATGTGAAACGAAATGGACTGGCTTCTATGCCACCTTTATCATATGGAGCTCGCAAAGTGATGAACTCTTTGCCACCCCTTCAGATGTGGGTGGTGAAGAAAAAGAACTAATCTCTTCTGCAGGGTCAGGTCTCCAGATGTACGTAATTGTCTGAAGAATTTGCTGGAGACCTGAGTGTGCCTGATAGGACGCAGGCTAACCATGAAGAAATGAACTTTCATTTCTCACGTCCTCATACTGCTTTATCTGTTCTATAGCTTGATGAAATTGATCTGATGAATTGATGTCATATTCTTCACTGATGAAGTATATGAGTTCGTAAGCTGCACTAATTCATCTGCAGGATGATCAACCCAAAGCCACTGAGTGGGTCCTCGATACTGGATGTACAAATCACATGACTGGTGACAAGAATCTATTGATGGATGCTCCATTATCTCCGTCGCATCTGAAGCATATCATCTTTGCTGACAAAGGCAAAAGTCAGGTTTTGGGTCTAGGTAAGGTTGCGATCATAAAGGATTGACACATGGACAAAGTCATGCTTGTCGAGTCCAGCGCAGAGTGTGCAGTTTGTCACCTTCGTTTGGCCATCGATTTGAGGATGGTACGCCGAGGAGAAGAGTAGCTTGATTCCGAGCTTGGCACATAGGGTCTTCCAAAAGTAGCTAAGGAACTTGACATCGCGGTCCGATACAGTGGTCTTTGGCACACCATGGAGACGCAATATTTCCCTACAAAAGAGATTAGCAACATGTGAAGCATCGTCTATCTTGTTGCAAGGAATAAAATGTGCCATTTTTGAGAAACGGTCCACAACGACAAATATGGAGTCTTTCCCATTTCGAGTCCTAGGCAAACCGAGTACAAAGTTCATGCTAATGTCTTCTCATGGTTGGTAAGGAATTGGTAGAGGCATATAGAGTCCATGAGATTGAGCTTTGGACTTAGCTTTGAGACATGTAGAACATCGGTTGGTGAAACGATTGACGTCCCGAAACATCTTGGGCCAAAAGTAGTTCTTCGAGAGCATGGCGAACGTCTTGTCGCGTCCGAAATGTCCCATTAATCCTCCTCCATGCAATTCCTGCAAAAGCAACAAATGAAGAGACGACTCAGGGATGCAAAGTTTGTTAGCTCTCATAAGATAGCCATCTTTGATGTAATAGTGTTCCCAATATGTATTCGACAAACACTTGGCATAAGGAGTAGCAAAAGTTACATCATGCTCATACAAGTCTTTGATATGCTCGAAGCCAATTACATCTAACTCAAGTTGCGTGACAAGCATGCATATGCGGGAAAGAGCATCTGCTACTATGTTCTATTTACCCTTGATGTACTTGATGACATAAGGAAAAGACTCAATAAATTCACTCAGCATGACGCTTGTTCAACTTGGTTTGTCCCTTAAGATACTTGAGGGTCTCATGATCGGTATGAATGGTAAACTCATGGGGACGAAGGTAATGTTCCCATTCATGCAAAACGCGGACTAAAGCATATAGCTCTTTGTCATAGATGGGTTAATTGAGTTGCGCTCCGGAAAGTTTCTCACTAAAGTAAGCTATGGGGCGCTTCTCTTGCGTTAACACACCCCCTATGCCATTACCACTAGAATTGCAATGAATCTCAAAAGGTTTGTCAAAGTTGGGTAAGGCAAGAACGGGAGCATGAGTAAGCAAGTTCTTAAGCTCATTGAAAGCGGTATCTTGGGATGGCCCCCAAACAAAAAGTGCATTCTTCCTGCTCAAAGCATGCAAAGGCGAAGCAATGGTGCTAAAATCCTTCACAAAGCAACGATAGAAACCCGCAAGGCCAAGAAAACTACGTACTTGATGCAAGTTGGTTGGTTGCGGACAAGTCTTAATAGCATCAATCTTGGACTCATCAACATGAACACCCTTAGAAGAAATAACAAAACCCAAGAAAACGAGCTTATCAACACCAAAAAGGCATTTCTCTATATTAGCATAGAGGCGCTCTTTTCTAAGAGTTTGCAAAACGGTGCGGACATGGGTGACATGCTCTTTGATAGATTTGCTAAACACAAGAATGTCATCGAAGTAAACCACGACAAATATACCAATGTAAGGGCGAAATACATGATTCATAAGGCGCATAAAAGTGCCCGGTGCTTCTGAAAGACCCATAGGCATGACTAACCACTCATACAAACCAAACTTGGTTTTGAAGGCGGTTTTCCATTCATCACCCTCTTGTATGCGGATTTCATTAACCACTCTTAAGATCAATTTTGGAAAATATAGTGGCACCGCTAAGCTCATCAAGCATATAATCTAGGCATGGAATGCGGTACCTATAGCGAACGGTGATAGCATTGATAGGTCTACAACGGAGCACATGCGAAAGCTACCGTCACGTTTTGGCACAAGAATGACCGGGATGGCACAAGGGCTCAAACTCTCACGCACATGTCCATGGTCGATAAGATGTTTTACTTGCCTTTGTATTTCTTTTGTTTCGTCGGGGTTGACACATCAAAGAACACGAGGCTAAACGAAAGTAATTGAAAGGGTGTTACTTACCAAAGGTCGTTTTACAGGTTCGGCGCAGCTCCTCTTTAACTTTCCACGCTCCATGAAGATGTCCCCAATATCCCGTGTTTGGTCTTCATTGCTTCTCTGCATGTTCGCACTCGTGGTCTTAAAATCTCAACATGGCAAGAAAAATATACTACTAGTAATACTCACGCGTCTTGTGGGCAACATTAAACCACTCGTCTGCCATGTTAGAGCATCTCCAACAGAAGCGCAACACGCGGTGCTTTAAAAAAGCGTTTACAGTGCTGAGATCGAGAAGTAGAGATAGAGAGTAGAGGATAGTTCTCAGCATAGATATAGCATAGATAGATTAAAAAAATAGATAGTTCAACTACTCCTTGTCGTCCGACTCCTCCTCGGTGATGTCCTCCTCCGACGTCTCAATGTAGGCATGAAGATACCGATCATCGTCGGATTCCCGGGGCGATGCTGCTCCTAGCCTCATGTTGAATTGAGCGTACGCTTGTCCTCGCGATAGGCGGCTCTCTCCGCCCTCCTCTTATCCCTCTCCGCCCTCCTCTGCACGTAGAACTCACGCTTGTTGATTTTGTCCTGTGGGAAGCATTGGCGCCACGGCTTCCTCGTCCATCTCGGCGATGCCGAGACGGTGCTCCCGCCTCCGGTTGTCGCGACGATCCTCGTCGGTGATAAGCCGCGGCAGAGGCGCGAGCTCCTACGCCCGCTCCCGCGTCGGCACGTTGGGGAAGTTCAATGTTCTATGAGGCCATCGGAGGCGCCACGCCGCCGCATCGTACACGCGGGTGGCCTCATTGGCGGTGTCAAAATTGCCGAGGCCGAGGCGCATCCCGTGGAACCGAATCTCGGTGGAGAAGCCGCCGGAGGGGCGCGCGCGGACGCCGCGGTATCCCCAAGTTTCTCGGTGACGTGGCAGCATGGTGGCGCGGCGGTGGCGAGGCGAGAAAGAGCGGGGAGAGAGCGGTGGCAAGGTACAGAGCGAGGAGAGAGCGGTGGCAAGGCATAGAGCGTTGGGAGGCCATTGGATTTTATAAAGCGCGCCAGACGCCGCGAGCCAAAACTAGTGCGCGCCCGACCGATTTTTCCCGCTCGCGCATGGTACGTCTGCAATGTATCTATAATTTTTTATTGTTCCATGCTATTATATTACCCGTTTTGGATGTTGATGGGCTTTATTATACACTTTTATATTATTTTTGGGACTAACCTATTAACCCGAGGTCCAGCCCAAATTGTTGTTTTCTTGCCTATTTCAGTGTTTCGAAGAAAAGGAATGTCAAACGGAGTCCAAATAGAATGAAACTTTCGGGAGAGTTATTTTTGGAACGGAAGCAAACCAGGAGACTTGTAGTAGACGTTAGGGAAGCTTCGAGGAAGCCATGGGGCAGGGATGCGCGCCCTACCCCCCTGGGAGCGCCCCCCACCCTCATGGGACCCTCGTGCCTCCCCTGACCGACTTCTTTCGCATATATATGTCCATATACCCTAAAACATCGAGGAACACAATAGATCGGGAGTTCCGCCGCCAGAAGCCTCCGTAGCCACCGAAAACCAATCTAGACCCATTCCGGCACCCTGCCGGAGGGGGGTATCCCTCTCCGGTGGCTATCTTCATCATCTCGGTGCTCTCCATGACGAGGAGGGAGTAGTTCACCCTCGGGGCTGAGGGTATGTACCAGTAGTTATGTGTTTGATCTCTCTCTCTCATGTTCTTTAGTTGACACGATCTTGATGTATCGCAAGCTTTTCTATTATATTTGGATCTTATGTTGTTTCTCCCCCTCTACTCTCTTGTAATGGATTGAGTTTTCCCTTTGAAGTTATCTTATCGGATTGAGTCTTTTAGGATTTGAGAACACTTGATGTATGTCTTGCATGTGCTTATCTGTGGTGACAATGGGATATCACGTGATCCACTTGATGTATGTTTTGGTGATCAACTTGTGAGTTCCGTGACCTCGTGAACTTATGCATATGGGTTGGCACACGTTTTCGTCTTGTCTCTCCGGTAGAAACTTTGGGGCACTTTTTGAAGTTCTTTGTGTTGGTTGAATAGATGAATCTGGGATTGTGTGATGCATATTGTATAACCATACCCACGGATACTTGTGGTGACATTGGAGTATCTAGGTGACATTAGGGTTTTGGTTGATTTGTGTCTTAAGGTGTTATTCTACTACGAACTCTATGATATATTGAACGGAAAGAATAGCTTCGTGTTATTTTACTACGGACTCTTGAATAGATCGATCAGAAAGGATAACTTTGAGGTGGTTGTGTACCCTACCATAATCTCTTCGTTTGATCTTCGCTGTTAGTGACTTTGGAGTGACTCTTTGTTGCATGTTGAGGGATAGTTATATGATCCAATTATGTTATTATTGTTGAGAGGACTTGCACTAGTGAAAGTACGAACCCTAGGCCTTGTTTCCTAGCATTGCAATACCATTTGTGCTCACTTTTATCATTAGTTACCTTGCTTTTTTATATTTTCATATTACAAAACCTTTATCTATCATCCATATTGCACTTGTATCACCATGTCTTCGCCGAACAAGTGCACCTATACAATTTACCATTGTATTGAGTGTGTTGGGGACACAAGAGACTCTTTGTTATTTGGTTGCAGGGTTGTTTGAGAGAGACCATCTTCATCCTACGCCTCCCACGGATTGATAAACCTTAGGTCATCCACTCGAGGGAAATTTGCTACTGTCCTACAAACCTCTGCACTTGGAGGCCCAACAACGTCTACAAGAAGAAGGTTGCGTAGTAGACATCAAGCTCTTTTCTGGTGCCATTGCCGGGGAGGTTGGGCTTCAAGGTATATCTTTATATCTTGCAATCGAATCTTTTAGTTTCTTGTTTTACCACTAGTTTAGTTTATAAAAGAAAATTACAAAAAAAAGGAATTGAGTTTGCCTCATACGTTCCTCTTTTTAATATCTTTCGTGAGAATGATGGAAAGGAAAATTGTGCTCAAGTGCTAGAAGAAGAAGTATCTAAAATGTTCGGCACTAAATCTTTGAATGATGAGCATGATGCAATGTTGTTAGTATGAACTCCTTGAATATCCACAGTACTAATGATGATTGCACTAGTCATGATGAAAATGTCTCTTATAAGCATGTCAACTTTTGTGGAGTGCATAGAGTTTGCAAGTACACACCAAATAGGGAAGATAGATTTTGCAAGAGGCATAAGTATTTAGGAACCAAATGGTTGCAAGAGAGGCTAGATGTTTGTGCTGAAAATTTAAAATTTCTTCGCCATACTTGTGAACTTTGCAATGAACATGGTCATTTAAATATCCAATGCAAATTGTTTCATGATCGTATCATGTCCAAAACTTGTGATGATTTGATTTCCCTTGTACATCATAATGAACTTAGTTTCTTTTGGGTTATGAAGAAATTAAACATATAACTAAGCATATTCCAGAATATAACCTTGAGAAATTCCACGATATTGATCTAGAAGAAATTTTTATGTATTGTGCGGTGAATTGCATCGAAAATCCTTATATTGCCAATTACATAAAGAAAACAAAACAAATAGAGTATGAAGAATGAAAGGGAAGAGGCTTCCCAATATCCTCCTATTATTTCTTATGATGAATCAGGTAATGAGGAGGAGCCTTCTATTCAACCAAGCTCATTAATAAGGAGCTCCAAAAAGAGGATTGAACCCACACATAATGTGAAGAAGAAAAAGAAAATATGGTGAAGTAAAGGTGAAAAGGTATCCCTCCCAAATGATGTTGCCCCTATTACTCATTGTGATGATGATAATTGCTATACTATTGGTGCTATCCATACTATTAATGATGAGAGTGATTATGCTTATGTTATGAAAAGGACCAAGCTTGGGGATGCTATGTTTGCTGATAATGACATGTTTGAGAATATATTTGCTGCAATTAATGTTTGTCCCAAGCTTGGGGATGCTATGTTTAATGAAGATGATATTTCTAGCCTCCCAAGTTTTGATATGCAAATTTGTTATGATGATAGCATGCCTCCTACTTATGATGATTATATTGATGCAAGTGGGTTTGGAAGAGTGTCAACTTTAGGAAGTAATTATCCCACTATTTTGGAGGATGTTGAATCTTATTGTGATAATTATGAAAGTGGATTTGGAGAGGTCATGACTTTATTCAGTAATGATTCCACTATCTTGGAAGAGGTTTTAATTGATTATGATGAGAACAAAGTTGCTACTTATGATGATTATTGTGATGATACTTATGCTATAAAAAATAATGATGATTATATTTATAAAACGTGTCATGATTATGATTACCCCTTTTCTGAACATTACTCTCTTAATATGGAAACAATTTATAGAATTCGAGTTTCTTATGATACTCCCACTATTCCGAATGAGAAGAATTTTGCTTATGTGGAGAGTAGTAAAATTTCTATGCTTGTAGATCATGAAAAGAATGCTTTATGTGATAGTTATATTGTTTAATTCATTCATGATGCTACTGAAAATTATTATGAGGGAGGAACATATGCTTGTAGGAATTGCAATGATATCAAGTTTCCTCTCTATGTGCTTAAAATTTTGAAGTTATGCTTGTTTTACCTTCCTATGCAAGTTGATTATTGTTCCCATAAATTGTTTGCTCACAAAATCCCTATGCATAGGAAGTGGCTTACTTAAATGTTCTAGTCATATTCTTCATGATGCTCTCTTTATAATTCAATTCTTATCCTTTATGGGAGCATCATTGAAATCATCATGCCTAGCTAGGGGCGTTAAACGTTAGCGCTTGTTGGGAGGCAACCCAATTTTATTTTTGTTCCTTGCTTTTTGCTCCTGTTTAGCAATAAATAATCTATCTAGCCTCTGGTTAGATGTGGTTTTATGTTTTAATTAGTGTTTGTGCCAAGTAGAACCTTTGGGAAGACTTGGGGAAAGTCTTTGTGATCTTGCTCTAAAAAATAGAAAATTTAGCGCTCACGAGAATTGCTGCCATTTTCTATTGAAGAGTGCTATTTAGTTAATTATTTTTGCAGATAATATTAATATATAAATTCCTCACTCCAGAAATTTATTTTATAATTTTTGGGGTTACAGAAGTAGTCGAAACCTACAGATTACTACAGACTGTTCTATTTTTGACAGATTCTGTTTTCTATGTGTTGTTTGGTTATTTTGATGAATCTATGAGTAGTATCGGAGGGTATGAACCATAGATGAGTTTGAATACAGTAGATATTATACCAATATGAATTTAGAATGAGTTCACAACAGTACCTAAGTGGTGATTTATTTTCTTATACTAACGGAGCTTATGAGTTTTCTGTTAAGTTTTGTGTTGTGAAGTTTTCAAGTTTTGGGTAAAGATTCGATGGACTATGGAATAAGGAGTGGCAAGAGCCTAAGCTTGGGGATTCCCAGGGCACCCCAAGGTAATATTCAAGGACTACCAAGAGCCTAAGCTTGGGGATGCCCCGGAAGGCATCCCCTCTTTCGTCTTCGTTCATTGGTAACTTTACTTGGAGCTATATTTTTATTCACCACATGATATGTGTTTTGCTTGGAGCGTCATTTTATTTTATTTTGTTTTGCTTGCTATTTCAATAAAATACCAAGATTTGAAATTATTAAATGTTACAGAGTATTCATATAGTTACATAATTATTCGACTACTCATTGATCTTCACTTATATCTTTTGGAGTAGTTTGTCATTTGCTCTAGTGCTTCACTTATATCGTTTTAGAGCACGGCGGTGGTTTTATTTTGAAGAAATAGATGAAATCTCGTTCTTCACTTATATTATTTTGAGAGTATTTAGAACAGCATGGTAATTTTCTTTGGTTATGAAACTAGTCCTAATATGATGGGCATCCAAGATGGGTATAATAAAAACTTTCATATAAAGTGCATTGAATACTATGAGAAGTTTGATACTTGATGATTGTTTTGAGATATGAAGATGGTGATATTAGAGTCATGCTAGTTGAGTAGTTGTGAATTTGAGAGATACTTGTGTTAAAGTTTGTGATTCCCGTAGCATGCACGTATGGTGAACCGTTATGTGATGAAGTCGGAGCATGATTTATTTATTGATTGTCTTCCTTATGAGTGGCAGTCGGGGACGAGCGATGGTATTTTCGTACCAATCTATCCCCCTAGGAGCATGCGCGTAGTACTTTGTTTCGATAACTAATAGATTTTGCAATAAGTATGTGAGTTCTTTATGACTAATGTTGAGTCCATGGATTATACGCACTCTCACCCTTCCACCATTGCTAGCCTCTCTAGTACCGCGCAACTTTCGCCGGTACCATAAACCCACCATATATCTTCCTCAAAACAGCCACCATACTTACCTATTATGGCATTTCCATAGCCATTCCGAGATATATTGCCATGCAACTTTCCACCGTTCCGTTTATTATGACACGCTCCATCATTATCATATTGCTTTGCATGATCATGTAGTTGACATCGTATTTGTGGCAAAGCCACCATTCATAATTCTTTCATTCATGTCACTCATGAGTCATTGCACATCCCGGTACACCACCGGAGGCATCCACGTAGAGTCATATTTGGTTCTAAGTATCGAGTTGTAATTCTTGAGTTGTAAGTAAATAAAAGTGTGATGATCATCATTATTAGAGCATTGTCCCATGTGAGGAAAGGATGATGGAGACTATCATTCCCCCACAAGTCGGGATGAGACTCCGGACGAAAAAAAGAAAAAAAGAGGCCATAAAAAAATAGAAGGCCCCCAAAAAACAAAAAAATGAGAGAAAAGAGAGAAGGGGCAATGCTACTATCCTTTTACCACACTTGTGCTTCAAAGTAGCACCATAATCTTCATGATAGAGAGTCTCCTATGTTGCCACTTTCATATAATAGTGGGAATCTTTCATTATAGAACTTGGCTTGTATATTCAGTGATGGGCTTCCTCAAAATTCCCTAGGTCTTCGTGAGCAAGCGAGTTGGATGCACACCCATTTAGTTTCTTTTTGAGCTTTCATACACTTATACCTCTAGTACATCTGTTGCATGGCAATCCCTACTCACTCACATTGATATCTATTGACGGGCATCTCCATAGCCCGTTGATATGCCTGATTGATGTGAGACTATCTTCTCTTTTTTGTCTTCTCCACAACCACTAGTCTATTCCACCTATAGTGCTATGTCCATGGTCCATGCTCATGTATTGCGTGAAAGTTGAAAAAGTTTGAGAACATCAAAAGTATGAAACAATTGCTTGGCTTGTCATCAGGGTTGTGCATGATTTAAATATTTTGTGTGATGAAGATAGAGCATAGCCAGACTATATGATTTTGTAGGGATAACTTTCTTTGGCCATGTTATTTTGATGAGACATGATTACTTTGTCAGTTTGCTTGAAGTATTATTATTTTTATGTCAATATTAAAATTTTGTCTTGAATCTTATGGATCTGAATATTCTTGCCACAATAAAGAAGATTACATTGATAGATATGTTAGGTACCATTCCACATCAAAAATTCTGTTTTTATCATTTACCTGCTCGAGGACGAGAAGGAATTAAGTTTGGGGATGCTTGATACGTCTCCAACGTATCTATAGTTTTTGATTGTTCCATGCTAATATATTACCCATTTTAGATGTTTATGGGCTTTATTATACACTTTTCTATTATTTTTGGGACTAACCTATTAATCCGGGGCCCATCCCAAATTGCTATTTTCTTGCCAATTTCAATGTTTCGAAGAAAAGGAATATCAAACGGAGTCCAAACGGAATGAAACCTTCAGGAGAGTTAATTTTTGGAATGGAAGCAATCCAGGAGACTTGGAGTAGACGTCAGGGAAGCTTCGAGGAAGCCACGAGCCAGGGAGGCGCCCTACCCCCTGGGCGCACCCCCCACCCTCGTGGGCCCCTCATGGCTCCCCTAACCGACTTCTTTCGCCTATATATGTCCATATACCCTAAAAACATCGAGGAACACAATAGATCGGGAGTTCCGCCGCCAGAAGCCTCCATAGCCACCGAAAACCAATCTAGACCCGTTCCGGCACCCTGCCGGAGGGGGGGAATCCCTCTCCGGTGGCTATCTTCATCAAACCGGTGCTCGCCATGATGAGGAGGGAGTAGTTCACCCTCGGGGCTGAGGGTATGTACCAGTAGCTATGTGTTTGATCTCTCTCTCTCTCGTGTTCTTTAGTTGACACGATCTTGATGTATCGCCGTTATGTTATCCAATTATGTTATTATTGTTGAGAGGACTTGCACTAGTGAAAGTACGAACCCTAGGCCTTGTTTCCTAGCATTGCAATACCGTTTGTGCTCACTTTTATCATTAGTTACCTTGCTGTTTTTATATTTTCAGATTACAAAACCTTTATCTACCATCCATATTGCACTTGTATCACCATCTCTTCGCCGAACTAGTGCACCTATACAATTTACCATTGTATTGTGTGTGTTGGGGACACAAGAGACTCTTTGTTATTTGGTTGCAGGGTTGTTTGAGAGAGACCATCTTCATCCTACGCCTCCCACGGATTGATAAACCTTAGGTCATCCACTTGAGGGACATTTGCTACTGTCCTACAAACCTCTGCACTTGGAGGCCCAACAACGTCTACAAGAAGAAGGTCGTGTAGTAGACATCAGCGCATGATCCTTTCCCGACGTCCCTGCTATCTCTACTCTCTTCTCTACTGTTATATTTATTTTATATTTAATATTTATCTCTAGTTCTCTACTCTCGACTCTTTTTTTTCTCTACTCTTATAAAAAACAGAGTTGGGAATGATGGTGTGCCTGCCATCCTGCAATATAGGCCGTCTGATTTATATACGACGGATAGGAAGGAAACTATGACAATTTTACAGAAACATACTCACATCCCTCTCCAGATTTGCAAATAAGACCTTCCCTCGTTGATCCATTTCTCCCACAAGATAAACTATTCATACAAATGCATCTTGATACGTGCAACACATGGGCATCTTGCTAGTTCTAAAAAACTTATCATCATTTGCCACACTACTAGTTGTAGATGAAGAACCTACCCAAGCAGAGCACGATACTGGAGTGACGCACAATTACAAGCTGATATTCTGCTGGACAATGGAGGCAATAACCAATTACTTTTATGAGAACAATAGCAACCAGGAAATTTGAAGGTAGCTATGAACAAAATTGGAACTGCACATGTACTGCTAAGTGATCCAATACACACATTACCAATCGAGGAGGATAATGATGGTCGTTGCAGCCTCTATGCATCATGGTCGGCAATGGGAGTCAGTTCATTTTCCATGACGGTGGTGCTTCTGCGCTTGGCGTCAGCTTTCGGGAAGCAGATCCGAGATCATGGAAGACAGTGCCGGTGAAGAGGCTCCATGTACGACGACGACAGTGGACCAGCTCCAGTGCGGCATATGAGGTCGTCGATGAGGCAGATGCGCTGCGGTGGACGAGTGCGCCGATGTAGAAGGGGAGGAGCACGAAGGCTGCGGTGCCATGGTGAAGTCTATTTTGCGGTGGGTATAGAAAATGGGGAGTATTCGGGTGTACTACTCTGGGTGCCGGGGTGGGGTTGGCTGGGTAGGGTGAACCCGAAGTTACGAAATCAGCCCCCTACCAAGCGTCATCCATAGGCTTGTTCTGAAGGCTATGATGGTAACTTCGCACTGATAGAATCAGGGTCGTGGGAGATTTTCCCGCCGACCTCAAAATATTTTGACAGTGAACTCCTAGTGTGGCATGCTGGGTGATTGGGCTAAGCAGCTAGATGGTAGTACTAGTACTCCTTCCGTTTTTATTAACTTTGCATATTAGGTTTGGCCGAAGTCAAACTTCCTAAAGTTTGACCAAGTTTATAGAAAAATATAAACATTTACCACCGAAGTCAAACTTTCCAAAGTTTGACCAAGTTTATAGAAAAATATAAACATTTACCATAACAAATATGTATGATGTGAAAGTACATTCAATAATGAATCTAATGGTATTTATTTGTTACTGTATTGTATATGTTAATATTTTTTGTTATAAACTTTCTGAGAGTTTACAAACTTGACTTTGACCAATGCTAATACGCGGACTTAAATATAAACGGAGGGAGTACACATTTGTTTTCTTAGTTTGTACTGAATTAATCATTTGTTGTAATTGTGAAATAAATATATTAGGCCACTGACTTCGAATGTAATGGTCTATACAATTCAATAGTTGCAATCATTGTTGAATTCCAAGATGTATACGGGGTCTATAGTACTTCACAATATGCTCAAACTCGCATAATCCCAGTCAAATGAGAATCTAAATGTGTTTCATAGTTATTACTTTGTAGGATGCAACAAAACCAACCATAACTCTACATCATCCATTATAAAAGCAACATTTTGAACACATCCCGATGTGGGAATGAAACATGTAGAGAGAGCTTGCGAAGATGGAGCAGATAGGGTGGGAAAGATTGTATGTATGTGGACGAGAGAGTAGGAGACAAACCTAAGGAGACAGAGAGAGATAGAGAGAGAAAGATAGAGGAAGAAGTTAGGTCCGTGAGAAAGATCGAGACATGTAATATACTTGAGATGCATGTGCATCGGGATTCTATACTCGTGGAAGGAGAAGAGACAACATGTTTGATGAGAGAGCTGGAAAAACATGGACGAGAGGGGAAGTATCTCGTGGGTTGAGGGATTGATCATTTTGTGCGGGGGAGAGAGGGATTGGTAATTTTGTGCGAGAAAAGGGGGAGGAGTCAGTCAGCCGTCGTCACATCATCCTGTTTCCAAATGGCCCCGCATTCTCTAGTGCAGTGTGGTCGACGTCTTCGATCTCCTCGATGCCCTCTTTGAAGATTGAGGTGGTGTGCATGCTGGGGTGTAGAGAAGCACAAGCGAGAGTGGTCACCATATAACCTTGGATGGGGATGAATTGTGTGCTCGGGGGAGGGGGGGTGTGTGCGGTGTGTGTGTGTGTGTGTGTATGTGTGTGTGTGTGTTAGATATTGAGAGAAATCAAACCTATGGAGAGAAATGTGTGTGTATGTGACGGAAAGCTACATGCTAAAAAGGGTTTCACGAAGAGATTGTGCGTGCGAGATAGAGAGCGATGTGCGGGCCTTGAGGTGGGCAGGGGCCGGGTGAGGGTGTCAAAATGTGTGTGTTGATGCATGTGTTACATGCGATCGTGCGAGGGATGGACGAATCGAGAGAGAGGGTTGTTGTGTTACGGATGCTCCCCCTCTCTATCTCTCATACACACACACAAGTAAAATAGAAGACCATTCACTCATGTATACATAACGTATCAGCATCTGTCTATGTCTCACTCATGCATGATCATTTGCACATTCACACCTCTCTATGTCTCTATCACACGCACATGGTCTCCAGATTGCCCTTCCGGCACAACACACATATGGACACATACACACGTTCTCTTTCAGTCACACACACAAAATCAGTATTAAAAAAACTAGGGCGCACCTAAAACGTCCAAATCCAAATAAACACGAACTGGAGCTAAATTCAAATAAATGGAAATATTGTCGCGTCAAGAACTTTTCCAGGAAAAAAAAGTTGAGTAATATTCAGGGATTGTTTTCACACACAAAAAAAGGTTCGGTGGATGTCCTTCGAGCGCGACATGGTGACGCACCGTTCGATCGACTGCGCGGCTGCGGTTCACGCACTTGCACAGGATTCCGTAACATGGTTGTGGTAACTAATATAAACGCTGCCTCAGTCTAATGTTTACGTGTACTAGTTAGGTTTTCTTTTAAGTTTGACCAACCATATATAAAACTAAACTAAGCTGCCATACGCGCACTCATCAATATGCCGCCGCCGCCGTTCCGCATGGTAGCGCCCGCCTGCTCCGGCCAACAATTTCTCGCCCATCATCGCCATGTCACCGTCATCCCTGTGCCATGAAGCCGAAGGCTCGCCCGCTCATGTTGTCTGCAATACCTCCTCGCGATGATGTCACGCTGCCAAGCACGCGAGCAGCTAGTGGAGCCGCGTCTATGCACGCAACGTACGAGGAGGAGGATGAGTGTGTGCTCCCGCATGCCGGCGAGGAGGAACTAGCGTGTCATTGTCATCTCCGCCCGCGTGGAGGAGGCGCGCATGGTGGCTGTCGTGGCGGAAGCCGGGCGCGCCCGTGCCGAGCCCGCAAACCGGATGCGGACGTGGAATCTACCTTTGAGACCTCGAATGACACGTGGATCCTGCAATCTGAAGGAGTAATTTGGGCCAGTCGACTCTTGTGAGCCGTTGGATGCAACATGGATGGCTAGAAGAGCTTCTTCAACCTCCGAAACTGATGCACTATTCATCTTCTCAGTCCACCACACGCCTAACCGCCTGCCACTGCCATGCTCCCCCAGCCCCGCCATCCGTTTAACCCCGGGCACGATTCATTTTTTCTGACGAACTGCATTCCACACCCAACAATCATAAGATAGATCATGGGTACCCTGCCACCCTAATATAGATAATGGGGTAGCTTCTCTGTCATCTTCTTCCTTCGCTCCGTCGAACTTCTTTAACAAATCGACTGGCCCAAATTATACTACTAGTACGAACGTATTATGTACAGTAGGAACACGAAGATATGAGAAGTAGTACCAATTGGAAGAAGAATAGTAGTAAGACATAGTACTAGTACTATTGTACGAGAGTTCAAATAACAAGAAAGAACATAAACATAGTTCTGTTGGGGGCTCAGCACAACACACCCCTGAAATAAAACTAAGCAACTAGTTTGCTTGACACTACAGTAGAACCAGCATGAGCGATGGCACTGCCACCTTACTCGGAGTCCGAGTCCGAGTCCACATCCTTGACTTCGTCCTCATCCCTCTTCCTCTTACTCTTCGCCGATGCTTCTTTTCTTGAACCGGACACTAGGCTCTGCTTCTTCATCCAACACTTGTAGATATTTGAACAAAGGTAGGCATCCATTGCTGCGTACAGGATGTGATCTTCATCTAATGTCTTTGACTCCCATGCATGATGAAACTCGTGGTGAGGTTTCTTCAGTTTAGCGTACAATGGATCAATCATGGCTGCTGCTAGGGTCAACATTGAAGGCTGAGAGGAGGACACCAGGCTTGCCTTCTGGAGATCGAAGGGATGGCCTACAACGAGGCCTATCCGACACCGGACATCCCTGTCGTTCCTAAAGTCTACAGTAACAAATTTCACTCTTTCGTCCTTGAGGAAGTTCTTAAAATCCTAGCACTCAACGTTGGCATGGCATATGTGCTAGACCAAGCACATGTTATATATGCAAACCTGGATCATGACGGGCTTCTTCTTCTCTGCCTCCTTTAGAATCTTCTCTCTTTCTAGGACTGTGGTGTACTCAGCATCTGGCCCAGCGACCCACTCATCCTTTGAACTGTTGAACATGAGTAGGAAGCGAGCAAGGCATGCTTTCACCGTCGTGGATCCACGTGTGTAAATGACGATGAACTCATCGCCGGTGATGGCTCTAACCTGTTACTTAGTGGGGACCATGGAGATTTGGTAGGCCATGGATTTTGGAGGAGGGTTAGGAGAAGTTGAACTAGTGTAATGTGAAAGGACGGTAGGACTGGGAGCGAACTGTTGTAAGGTAGTAGTAGAAGACGGGGATGAGTAGGGTGTGTGAACGACGTGGGGTTGTTGGCTTGCCTGGTGGATAAACGACTGCAAGCTCCCAAAGAGTTCTCAAGTACTATGCGGGACCCACTAGATGTCATGTCTACTAGACCCATATCGTAGGCCTGACGGTATAGCTTCTGCCTGTTCGCACGCCATGCCGGCACGTGGATGCAACTTCACTTAATTCCGTCAACCGTCACGCCTCCCATGACCTTCGCCTCCCTCGTGTGGTCGCTCCCTTTGAGACTTCGACCGGCTATAAATGAGCAATTTTTTTGCCTAGTCCGCATGCATCATACTCCCTCTGATCCTTTTTACTTCCGCCAACTGTTTGCAAAGTGTTTGACCAAATTTATACTAAAAATATCAATATCTACAATACCCCTGTTCAAGAATTCATCCGATTAACCAGTTAACTTGCCGATTAATCCCTACTCGTAGGGTCACCGAGTAGCCGATAAACTGATAAATCGTTCGATTAATTGATTAAATCGCCGATTAACTTGCCAATTAGCCTATTAATCGCCTACTCACCAGCCAACTGAGCAGTTACTAGTTAACGATTTCCTAAACAATGTACAATACTGATTATAATGAGTATAAGAACTATGTTTCATAATGAGTATAAAAATATTGATTTGACATTGTGAATGTTGATACATTTTTCTATAAGTTTGGTCAAAGTAGAGGTACATTGACTTCAGACAAAACTAAAATGCACAATGCAGTAGTTCCTCCGTCTAGGTGGGTGCCATGTCCTATCTAGTCATCACAACAAGGTTAGCTATTAGAGTACTACTACCTGTCTTCTACTTTAAAGGGCTCGATTCAAAATTTTCACTTACTCTTACCAAGATAGAGGCGGTGGAATAGTTTTTGTAGTATGCAAAAGTACTCAACTAATGTTGTCATTCTTCACCAAAAATATATGTTTACCAATGCATTATCGCATTGCATGCATGCATGAACACTAGTTTTACTCCAACACCCCCTCTTCTTTAATTCTTTGCCACATCAGCATGTTCGCTATTCCCGTGTGCATGATACCAGCTAAGATACCACCATTATGGCCAGCCTTAATCATCGCATGCAATAATTTAGTGCACCTTGAAATAAGAACATGTATGGGGCGTGTATGTTTTTAATGACTTGAGACTATACCTAGCCCGGCATGCATGATGATTTATTATGCAGCGTTCCCCATACCTGCAGGAAGCCCGTTCGTCTCCAAATCTTTTCCTCTCCATGTGTGAAAACAATATGCCTGCTTGACTCTCCTTCTCCCTCCAGCGGTCCCACCACTCCACCCCGTGTGGAAAAAATTCTGCATGCATGACTCTCCTCCCCCCGCGCTTGTCCAATCCGTTGTGACCAACAATATTTCCACCCCTTCCCTCCCCTGTAATTTACTCCAACAAATATGCCCACGTAGCTGTTACGTTAATCACGCAACATATCTTACGGGACGCTCCTTCATTTACTTAACTGCAGGTGCATTGGGTCACTGGCATATGGGCCCAACAGGTGTGTGGCCCACATGTCAGTGACGCAACTGGACCTGCAGTTAAATCAATGCAACTCAGTCCATATCTTATGTAGGTGTGCCATTGCTCGCTATACATACTGCGCCTCCCACGGCATTCGGAAGAATGCTCACGTTCATCACTATCTCCTCCCCCTCCCTCTCACGTCGACCACCATGGCATCGCCCCTCCCAAGCCCTAGGTGCCCCTCGCTGCACCGCGCGGACGGTCATGCGTCGTCGTTCCTTTCCACGCCGCCACTAGTCGAGGAGGACGCGTCGGTGTTCTGCTCCTCGCCACGACGCATCGAGGTGGACATGTCGGCGTTCCCAATCTCACCTGCACGCGCGTCGGAGGAAGCGTCGGCTCCCCGCTACGAGGAGAATGTCGTGCCGCCCGCCAAGCCCCCAAGCCATGAGGAGCTTTGGAAAGAAATGGATGTTGCCTTGTGGGAGGCTTTGCCTCCGGCAGAGCGCGCCAAAAATAGAGGCGAAGAAGAAGGCCGAGGAAGAGAAGCGCGCCGCAGGACAAGTTGCCTGGCAGGCCTATGTCGCATCCGAGAGAGTCAGGCAATTGGCTCTTTGGCAGAAGGCTCGTGCGAGGGCCATGAGGGTGGCGGCGGATGCTCGTGCCAAAAACCTGAGTGCAGTCGGGCCCAAGCGCCTCATCTACGCTTGGCGGTACGTGGACCAGGTGCACACTTCCAGTGAGGAGGAGTACTTGTTGGCGCCGGATCACCACACCAGTGAGATCGCGCTCGCCGCCGGCAAGCTGCCAATCAGCACCTCGCGAGTTGCGAGGCTGAGGAAGAGGCGTTGTGTTAGCGCACTGGGAAAGGCCGCGAACCAGGGCACTCGTGGCACGCCGCGCTCCTGCGAGCATCGTGGCTTTTAGTAGGAGTATAATTTAGTTTCCTAATGCGATCTCATTAGTTTTGGGACGCAAATGATAAGTTCTGAACATTCAGGAATTATTAGTGTCCTTAATTAAGTGTGTAAAAGGGAAAGTTTGGAAACCTTGTGTATCCATACGCATTTTGTAAGTACGTGCATATAGCATAAACTTTACTACTCCTATATACTATCGCACTACACGTCTCTCTCTATATATGCTTGTAGAATGTGCTACTCGCTCCGTCCAAGTGAATAAGTCATCTGTGGTTGTGCACCATGACCAAGAAGGAGGGAAGACTTATACACCTAGGTGGAGGGAGTACTACTATTACTTATGTACGTGCAAATGCACATTTTAACATGACGATGTGGTTTTTGTAAAGGAAAACTCTTCTGTTCAGCCGGTTGATTTTTCGTCTCCTTAAGTCGCCTTCGTCATGCGCCATCTCTTCCTTATCTTCTCGGCCGCATCGCTCCAGGCGCTCGATCCCCTCTACTTGCTCCCGTTCTCTCTCCCTTTTATCTCCAATCAATTCTGCCACCTGCGAGCTAGTGCTCCCACGACCGTCCAGCCACCACGTCCGAATCATAACCAGGACGAGGGCCGACAAGGGCGGATACCAAAACCATCGCACTATATAATAACAAGCAATAATAAAAGTAAGAAAATTAGACAAGTATCTATCTAGCTAAAGTAAGATTTTTTTTCTTTCAGAAAGAAGATAAGAACAAGAGGCTCACCACGGTGGTGCCGCGACGAGATCGGTGCGGGCGATCCACGGCGATGAAGACGGGAGTGGGACGTGATGGGCCGCTAAACCTAGACAAATCTCGAGGAAAATGGAGCTTTGAGGTCGAGCTTCGAGAGGAGAAAGCTTAACTAGTGTGGCTCGGGCATTTCATCGAACACCTCATGTGCATAGGAGGTGAGCTAGAGCACCACAAAGCTCTCCCCTCACCGGCCAGAA
>NC_041382.1:354826098-354836573 GCF_002162155.2 Triticum dicoccoides | reverse complement strand
CCGGTTCGTGGCATGAACCGGGACTAAAGGTAAGCCTGTGGTCCCGGTTCAAGCCACCAACCGGGACCAATGGTGGTGGGCCAGGAGCGAGGCCCATTGGTCCTGGTAGGTCCCACCAACCGGGACCAAAGGGGCATGACGAACCGGGACCAATTCCCCCACGAGGCCCGGCAGGCCCCTGGCCTCACGAACCGGGACAGATGGCCCCATGGGTCCCGGTTCTGGACTGAATCGGGACTAATGGGCCACCTCGGCCTAGACCAAAGCCCTATTTTCTACCAGTGCACACATCGCTGGTGCTTTCTTGTTGCATGAACTCCGTGGGCTGCGGCGTGCAGATGGGGTGCGACGCTGCCGGTTCATCGGTGCTGCGATGCCGGCGGGGATGCAGTGGTCGGCATCTCGCAGTTGAGGCGTTGTCTGCCAGTGCGCGTGACAGAGTGTCGACATCGCCGCGGAGCGGGGCGCCTGGCCTGCTGCGTTACAGCATCCACCATGTTGTATGCCGGATGGGGTGTGACATCATCAGGTCACCGGTGCTGTGATGCAGGCACAGATGCAGCAGTCGGTGAAACAGAGGGAGCATGCGCGACATCATGATGAAGCGTCGCCGGGGCCACCGGAGCTACAGTGAAGCGCGCGAGGGTTGTTGAAGCTCTGCCCAGGCTGCAATGAAGCGCCACCGGAGCTGCAGTGAAGCACCACCGGAGTTGCAATGAAGCGCCGGGGAGGCCGTTGAAGCTTGTCGGCATTGCAATGAAGCTCTTGCTGGAGTTGCAATGAAGCTTTGTGCGGCGGCGGTGAGCCATGTGTTGCCATGGAGCAGCCCCGGTGGCTCTTGGAGCTGCGATGCAGCAGTCGTCAACAGGGAGCTACATGAGCTTGTCGGCGTGGTTGTGATGGCAGGTGCATCGGTGTTGTAGTCACTGGTTTTCTTTCCCATCGTCGTCGTTGCTGAAGAGGCGAGTGTCGCAGCATCTGATGGCCATGTGGATGCAAAGATGAGAGGAATAGGATGTGGGAGCCGAGTTGGTCTGATCGGACGGGCCAGACGCGTCTAATCAAGCGACTGGCAAGGTGGATGATTTCTCAAAGGGGGATGATCTCCTAGAGAAATCATCCGGCTGATACCTGGCAGCCGCCTTTTGTAAAAGTAGAAAACAACACTAGTCAAGCTTGTGAAACGATTCAATGCAAAACAAATGCAAAAATGCTCGTTCGATTGTTTACTTTTAGCTTCCTTCTCTATGGTTATTTCTCTGTCGTACTTTGTACGGAGTATCTCACTGGTCGGAAAGGCATGCAAATTCCCAAACCGCCCAGTCCGACCACCAGTCACCACCATGCCCCACTCCTCCTCACCTTATCTATCATCTTTCTCGAGATATCATTTTTTCGATGAAATGGTCGACATACCATTTTCTGATAAAGTTCTCAAGATATCATTAGTTTTTACACATGGGATTACTCCTGCATGGGTCAATCACAACATGTGTTTTGTAAAAAACTGCCATGTAGACACGGTCTTTGACCATTTTACAACTATGTTAGTATCATTGTTAGTGGTCAGCTGGTGCAAGTTATAGCCCCGGGTGTTTTAACCTTTTTTAGTAATGATATCTGGCGATTGTTCGCCACGACCTCAATCCTGGCAAATCCCACTTAACCGTCAGATTTCCATCTGGCGGTGGCATGTTTTTAAGCCATAGTATTTGACAAAACCAACACCCTTACACATGTACTATAACTGTGTCACCGACGTTTGCAACTGCCATGTCTCCCAGCGAACGTTTGTTGGGGATTAGAGTTAGCACCGATGGCGGTTCGTAGTCGTTCCATGCTCGGGCATTGAACTTTGTAACTATTTTAGATTAGAATATACTCGTCCTCCAGTCCTACTCCACTACTACTCTACTCAAGCAAGTTAGGGCATAGTAGTAGGTACTGTAGGGAGTACCAGTACTATGGTCATTCAAGCAAGTTGTCTGGCATTGATATGACCCTACGCTGCTGGTATGTGTCTCGTTAGTCAAGCGGTGTGATGTAGTCATCATCACCTGTCCACTTCCCGCAGCACATATTTGCTTCTCCATCTTTGTCCGCGCATAATCTCGTCCAATCTTCCGTCCCCGCTAAGGCACCTCCCCCCTTGTCTGAAACCCAAGCACTAACAATGGCAGAGCTGAGCAGCGTCCGCCGAAAGAGTGGCTGGAATTCGCTCCCCATAGAGGTAATCAAGCTCATTGGTTCGTGTGTGGACAATATCAGTACCATGCCGCTCGCCGCGTGCTCGTCGGGGCTATACCATTTACTGAAAGCCCTCAGGCCGGAGCTTTTTAAGCCAGCTCCTTGCTTGCTGATGTCGCCGGATCTTCAAAAACAACGTGTCACGTAGCATAACGATCGTAGGGTGGCGAGCATCAACCCCCTTGACTGCGATCCGATCCCCGTCACGCTCAACTACATTAATGGTATGTACTAGGTCGGCATGAACACGTCTTGGATGGTGCTCGTCGACGGTCGCGGCAACTGGATGCTCATGGAGGTCTACACCCGGCGATTGATCCCCCTTCCTTCAGTTAACACTGCACTACTTTGGCACCGCGGCCCAGAATACTCGGAATCTTACAGTAGCCAACATGATACCAAGTTTAATTTGCTCAAGGTTGTAATATGACAAATGCCCACAAGATCTGCAAATTATAAAAACTTCAGGCTAATTGCATTCTTCAACCGCGGTCTCGCCTATCTGATAGGTCACCGCAGTAAGTGGATAAATATGCACGTCCATCACAGGATCATACATCCTCCATGGTTCTCTGATGCCATTGAACACAAGGGCTTCATTTACGCTGTCGACTCCTTCTATGACTGGACGTACTGCTAGCCTACTCCAGTCATCGCTACAAACGGCTGTTACAACAGTATTTTACTTTCCTATGATATCATGATGGCTTGCTTATATTACTGTCAACATTTACTGAAAAAATATTCATGCTCATAACATTTCTTCTTAAGACCGACTACATTAAGAGCCCTTTTTTATTTGACTCCAACTTGATATTATGATGTTGTAGGCTGCCTGGTGTCCCTACCCTTCCTAATCCCAGAACCTTTCAAAGAAAAGCGGCATGGTAGTTGTAGGTGGTTCCTGGCTCGATCAGATGATGGCGAATGATTGATGATCGTTCGGACGTACCGGACGTGTTGTTTCGCGGAATACTATCACAGTCACTGCAAGATCTTTGAGCAGGATCCCAGCTTCTCTGGGCCTTCAGGAATTTTTGACTGGAGGTTGATAAGTAGCCTTGGTACACACTCTCTGTTTCTCAGACTGAATTATCCGATTAACCAGGAGATAACCGACGGCAATGATCATGATGGCAGCGAGGTTTCGTTCATTAGGCAAAATTGTGTGTACACAACGTACCATGCGTCTCTGCATGCACCATACCCTGATATGTGCTGCCACGCTCTGCAGCCCAAAGTAGGAGAGAGGGTCACAAGTATCAGACTTCAACCTGCTGGCTGGAGTTTCCCCTGTCAGGCACCCATCTCGTTCAAGCCGTCAGCCAATGTCTACAGCTTAATAAATAGTAACGTTTAACTGAGCCAATTAGTTAGATGTGTACACTTGGTGTAGTAGGATCTTTATTTAGTTTAATGCATACACTTGTTCTTTTTTGGTAGCCCTTCTGTAATGATGGTTGATGTTTGGTTTGGAAGAGAGAGTTGCGTATTTACTCTTCTGGCCTGCTTACTGCTTCAGTTGCACCCCCAGCCCTGGTTGCTGCTATTGCTGTTTTGAATGTACAATCAATAGTATATTTCGTCTGTTGGTTGAATAAATGTGTTGTTAGAACGACAAACACAGTGTTTTGGAAGTCATTGCACGGTCGGATCCTTGAGTGCCGCGTACCGTATGTAGCGCATACTATTTTTGGTATGGAACACATTTTCCACTTGTTGATAACATACAGCCCACTGCTGAAGGCCCAATAGAGGAGTACATGCTCATGTTCCTGTAAACATAAATAAGTAAATAAATAAATAAAGCTAAATCCTCATGCACCAGTTCTTTAAATTCATGATTTAACAGGAGGATATTATTTCCTATGATAGTGTCGTTACATTCAGTCGATATTATTCTTAGGAAAAGATAGCGACCAGTCTTCTTTCTCCCACCATTTTCTTCCTGCAACCAGCGGACCCATGCAAATCATAGTCAACGTCGTAAATAGTTCCGGTCCATTTTTATTTTTCAATAAGAATGTCCAACCCCGCCCAACACAATGGCGACAGCACTTTATCGTCCGCCTTGGTGCGCTCGCCGCGGCGCCGCAGTCCGGCCCTGTCAACATAGTGAATCAGGAGAGGACTGTAGTTGTGAGTATGACAGTACAGACCGACCATGTCCACTCCCGAACACAAGCAAGCACCACTTTTACTACTCAGATGCACTCTTCATTTTTTTACTCTAATCCACCTTGCTGATATTTGGGACCCACATCATTTTCAACATATAGTCAATTAACGACAGAATTGCACAACCTTTTTTTGAGTAGTAATTCGGAGGAGCAGGCTATAAACTGGGTTGTGCAGTCTCTGCGGCCCGTCTAACAACATGACCAGCCCAGCAGTTTTTTCTTTGGGAAAATAGCTAGCCCAATATTTCTTTTTGAAGAATACCCAAGCTAGGCCTATTTGTTTTCTCCGACTTACTAGGCTGCAAATCTTTCAAGATGAGGAGGGATGCATTCCATCCTGGCCAAAGAGTATGGTCAGTGTCTGTTAAAAGTAATATCAAAAGGGTTGAAAATTCCAAAAACATTATAGCAAACGGGAAATCAGTTTCCTTTTTTGTTTTTGTTCTTCACTGATATTTTTTATTTCATTGGATTTAACATGACATAGTACTAATTTATTTTTAAATTCGTATTAGTATAGCTGCCAATTTATATGCACTAGAGCATGTGCATGTAGTTCAAATTTGGACTACATGCACATACTCCAGTGCATATAAATTGGTTGAAAAATCAAATAGTTGTCCTTGGGTGCATGCTTACATCACATACAAGAAATGGGAATGAATTTTAAACACCAGGGCATCGTTGTTTGCTGGCAAAACATTGAGATACCTAGCTTTTAAATTCTAGTAAATCCAAAAATCGTCTGAAATTCATGAAACTTGGCATGCTATCATGGAGCGGCATCAACATGCCGTGGCAAATTTTTTGTCCCATTTGGGGCAGGTTTGGGTATATATGCTTCTCACAAACCAGAGCTTCTCAAAACAAGCATGATGGTTTCGGTAGGAAACGCCCCACCTTTGGGGACGAAACGATATCCATTGCCTCTTATTGCTTTCAAAAATTTTCTCGTGTCAACATAGAACAACACGAGTGTTGTGTTACTTTTTGTGATTTTTCAGGGTTTGTTTGGACATTTTTATGCATTAAGTGAGTTTTCAATGCATTTATGTCCATAATTCAAATTTGAACTACATGCACATGCTCCAGTGCATATAAATCGGTTGAAAAATCAAATATGTGTCCTTGGGTGCATGCTTAGGTCCCATGCAAGAAATTGGAATGAATTTCAAACACCAGGGCACCGTTGATTGCCAGCAAAACATTGAGATGCATGGTTTTTAAATTCTAGTAGATCCAAAACTCGTCTGAAATTCATGACACTTGGCATACTATCATGGAGCGGCATCAACATGCCGTGGTAATTTTTTTGTCCCATTTGCGGCAGGTTTGGGTATATGCTTCTCACAAACCAGAGCTTCTCACAACAAGCATGATGGTTTCGGTAGGGAACGCCCCACCTTTGAGGACGAAACGATATCCATTGCCTCTTATTGCTTTCAAAAAATTTCTCGTGTCAACATAGAACAATAGGAGTGTTGTGTTATTTTTTGTGATTTTTTGGGGTTCCTTTGGACATTTTTATGCATTAAGTGAGTTTTCAATGCATTTATGTGCATAATTCAAATTTGAACTACATGCATATGCTCCAGTGCATATAAATTGGTTAAAGAATCAAATATGTGTCCTTGGGTGCATGCTTAAGTCTCATGCAAGAAATGGGAATGAATTTCAAACACCAGGGCACCATTGATAGCCGGCAAAACATTGAGATGTCTGGTTTTTAAATTCTAGTAAATCCAAATCTCGTCTGAAATTCATAAAACTTGGCATGCTATCATGGAGTGGCATCAACATGCCGTGGTAAATTTTTTGTCCCATTTGGGGTAGGTTTAGGTATATGCTTCTGATGAGGACATCAATACCATTGTTACACCCAAAACCCCTGCTGCAATACATACTGGACCAATTACTAGAGCTCGCGCACGCCAATTGAATTATCAGGTACTTTCGTTTCTTGGTAATGATTCTAATGTTCATGAGAATATGATGTTGCCTAAATTGGATACATTTGTTTTGCTTACAAATGAAGGGCCTAGCTTGGACAAGAAAGATGAACCTTGGAGCAAGTTCAAGCATGGAGATGATGACATGCACAAGGGGATCAAGAACGGAGTTACAAGTGATGATTTCAGGACTTTGATGCCACCATAAGGAATGCATGAAGCCTTGGACAAAATATACAAGATGCCACTTCATAAATTTCGTCCAGAGCCTATTCTAGGTGCTGCGTCACCTTATTATTGGGCCAGGCCCATGTATTTTCGAAATACTTAAGTATAGGTTGTTTTTAGAGTCCGTATGTGTGGGGAAACAAGAGTTAGGGGTGGTTTCGGACCCCTCCTCCAAGGGCTACGAAATTCCCCCCTCTTCCTCCATATATACAACCCTTAGGGCGTCGTTTAGACTTTGGGTTTTGTTTAGATTAAAAGTTCACCATAGCTGCAACTTCGCGTACTTCGTTTGTGTCCAACGACCAGACCAAGATGTCACAGAACCCCACCTTGATCAATAAAGCTTTCCTCTTATATTCGCAATATCCAGATTGCAATCTCAGTTTCTTGCTTGTTCTTCGTTTGCCTGCAGGAAATAGACCTTCGTGGTCAGGTTGATCGTGCTCCGGCGTGGTCAATAACCTTTCGGAGTTGGTTTAGCCATTGCTAAGGCGCGACGTCCTCACACGTTCATAGTCGAATCGTCAAAGTAGACTTCCTCCAAAACGATAGCCACCGTCTCATCGGAAGATCGGGATCCTCGCCTCTATCAAGTGGTATCAGATTTCCAGGTTGCTCGGTGAGATTTTACAGTCCATGAAAAAGCAAAAACAAATTAGGGTTAGTTCATCATATACAAACCAATCTGAGCCTTTGCATAATCTTTTTTGGGTTTTGCATTGTTGAATTTGCGGTTGCATCGTCATGTCTAGTTGTTGGTCTTAGTGTCTAGTCCTTTAGAGTTTCGAGTTCTGTTCACAAGTTGTCACGCCGCCGCTGCACCATTGTCATCACCGCTACCATATACCACCATCGTCATCACCGCTACCATATACCACCATCATCATCACTACTGCCATATACCACCATCGTCATCACCGCTGTCATATACCACCATTGTCATCACCGCTACCATATACCACCATCGTCATCACCGCTGCCTTTACCACATATCCACCGCCATCACGATAATCCGAGTCCACCTCCATCACTGATTCACCATCAGTCCGAGTTCCACCGCCATACATATATCCGCCATCAGTTCGAGTTTCCACCAGATTCATCTCCACCACCAGTCCTAGTCCGAGTCTAGTATTTGTTGCTTTCTTTTGGATTTCCATATCACGCCATACTCTGAGTCGTGATAGAGTCAGAGTCCCCAACTTCCGTGCTACCCACAATAGAAAAATAGTTCCAAACTCAAAAAAAACTAAGTCTGGAAAATTCTAGCTAGGCAGTTTTTAGACCTTTTGTAGACTTTTTCGAAAAAAATTGTTGCGGAGCAAAAAAAAGAGGAAAAAGTGCAATAAAAAGTGAAAAAAGGAAAAAAATCAGAGCGTGCTCCTCCCTTGTTTACATGCAGCGCCATGATTTTGTTAGTGTTCTAGGCTCGCGTCTCTAGCACGGTCTAGCCTAGGACCAGCACAGTACTATCATTGAGCGTTTATTCAACTTTGCATCTCTGAATTGATTATTGCTGACCCTTTTTGGTACCATATTATAAGCCTTCCGAGCCCCACATACATCTACGTCATGCGTTTGACTCTCCTTGGTAATCACTCTATCCAAGCTTTGAGAGTTTTGACTACGATGGTTGCCGATGACCGCCTGCTGCTGGGTGAGAAGTGGTAAGAATTTGAGATTGGCTTGACGGATTTGTGACACCCACCACCACCTCTTGTTAGTAGTCTGTAGGATCATATTCTTGTGTGTTTCTATTGTTGCTAACCATGGCAGGATTACAAGCCGACGAGACTGACTAGGAGAACATGACGAATAAGGAGTTGCATGATAAATTTCAGCAAATGATGAGTGGACAGGTGCAAGATGTGCTAAACAGATTTGAAGAGGACATGGAAAAGATAGATGGCATGGAGAAGACGTTCGAAACAAAGCTCGATAACAATTTTAATGAATTGCTCGCGCGTCTTCCACCACCACCACCTGTAGCGACCAGACCTCAAACAGTCTAATCTCTGTGCTCCGGTGTCATCCCTGGATCAGTAATGCTGACACCACACAGTACTCAGAGGATTTATAGCAGAGTAGCAATCCCACACTTATTACATCGAGTGTCTCAAAAGAGAACTTATTACAATAAATATGGCTTAAGGCCATCTAATAACGATAACAGTGGAAGGCTTGGAAGGTAAGTGAGTCCATCAACTCCAACGGCATCACTGAGTATAGAACCACGACCTAAAGCTCCTTAATCGTCGTCTGAAAAGTCTGCAACATTAACGTTGCTGCCCGAAACGGGTCAGCACATGGAATATGCTGGCAAGGTAACACACAGAGAGTAATGGAATGAAACAGCTATACTATATGCATATTTGGATGGTGGAAAGCTCTATGGTTATAGTTTTGCATAAAGCCATTTTTTCCTACTTCAAAGGAATAAAATTTAATTAACTATCATGGTAGTTGTTAAACATTGAGAATGGTTGACAGCATTCTCAATCCCAATTACTCATCATCATTAAACATAACCCAACAAAGTTAATTTAGAGTAACATGTTGAGATTCACATGATAATCCAAGTACTAGATACTCAAGATGTCCATAATCAGGGACACGGCTAACCATGATTAGTTTATTACACTCTGCAGAGGTTTGCACACTTTTCCCCACAAGACTCGATCGCCTCCGTTTGGTTTCTCGCACTACATGGTGTTTGAGAAGACGGATGACCGAGACATAGTCTTTCAAAAGCGCTAGCACCTTACGATCGGGTAGACCGTACCACCTACATCCCCTACATCTGCTAGTCTACCACTGTAAGAGTTCGCACAACTTAGTCAACTAAGCTAGAGCCCATAATAGCTTGTGGCTGCACACGGAAGTTTCTAGTATGAATAGTCTCATGATCCCTTTGAGCCTGGGTGGCAGTCCAAAAGAAAACAGGCAAGTCCTGGAATACCCAGGTGCCTCAATCCACCCAGATGTGTGTTTAAGTTGCCACCTTAGATAAACCATTAATTAACAAAACTCACATCTATCATGGATATCACTCACCCAATCCACGTCTACTAGCATAGCATGGCATAATAAGCAAATGTAGAAGTAACTCCCAAAGGTTTAATAATAAACTGGTAATATGTTCTACCTCAACTACTTCCCATCCCACAATTTAATTAGATCCTAACCATGCAATGTGTGAGGATTGATCTAATGCAATAGAACTGGGTAGTAGGAAAGGTATGATCAAAGTGTTACTTGCCTTGCTGATGATCCGCGAAACCTAGAGATTCGAAGTAACAGGCGGCGCACTCCGGGTATTCTATCGCAAACAAACAAACAAGCATACAATAAGTACTCATCTAATACACAGGTAAAACTCAAATAAGAGATCTAACCAGAAGGTTCAACTTAAGAACTCCGGTTGGCAAAAAGAATCAAATCAAACAAAGCAACGAAAGTCAAACGGCGAAAGAAAACAACTTCGTTCTACAAATCTGGATCTAGGGCAAATTTTACAGTAGCAAAAACTTGTTTAAGTTGGTTAAACGGATAGAGGGTTTCGAGACAAAACTCTAGGCGCTTGAATCGCCTGATTCCGATAAACGAGCGAAAAGTTATACTAAAAAGAAAATCGGATCAGGAATTGCGATCAGAAAAATAGCGGATTTAATCCGAGAAAAAGAAAAAAACGACGAACGCTTGCTAGAACGAACGAACGGACGAACGCTCGCTATTTAAATAAACCGGAAAAACTGATCTATTTAAAAAAATGAATCTAAAAAAACCGATCTAAGATATTTTTTTTAAACGATGGCACGAAAGTCGAGGCGGCGACGAACCTCGGCGGCGCGGCGGGCGGCGGCGCGGGGTG
>NC_041382.1:354810879-354825867 GCF_002162155.2 Triticum dicoccoides | reverse complement strand
ATTGCCTAGTCGGGCGAGAGTCCTAGTCGGACATGGCCCGTTAGGTCGGTTCGTTTTTTTTAAATAATTACGCACGGAAGAAAAATAAGAAGAAATACTAAACGGACTCCAAAAATTCCGAAATAAATTTTCACGGGCTTCTAAAATCAAGCCGCACAAGGTGAACATTTATTTGGGACCTAAATGCAATTTTGAAAAACGCACTTTTTTCCTAAATTCAAATAAAATACCGAAAAACTCCGAAATAAAATCTTATTTGATGTTATTATTAAATCCTCAATATTTCTTTATTTTGGGAAAGTCATTTTATTCCCTCTCTCATATTTTTGTAATAGAAATAATTGATGATAAAATAAATAAAATCAAATGATCCTATTCTCTAAATTTGAGAGAACTCAAATATGAAAATAACGAAATCCCCAAGTCTCTTCGTGGGTCCTTGAGTTGCGTAGAATTTCTAGGATCAACCAAAATGCAAAATAAAATATGATATGCAATGATGATCTAATGTATAACATTCCAAATTGAAAATTTGGGATGTTACAAACCTACCCCCCTTAAGATGAATCTCGCCCTCGAGATTCGGTTTGGCTAGAAAATAGGTGAGGGTGGTCCTTGAGCAAATCTTCCTCTCTTTCCCAGGTGGCTTCATCCTCCGTGTGGTGGCTCCACTGAACTTTGCAAAACTTGATAACCTTGCTGTGGGTAACTCGACTGGCAAACTCGAGAATCTTAATTGGTTTCTCCTCGTACGTCAAATCGTTATCCAACTGAATAGTTTCCAAAGGCACTGTATCTCTCAACGGTATGTCAGCCATCTCCGTGTGACATTTCTTTAACTGAGAAACGTGGAACACATCATGAACTCCTAACAATCCTTCAGGCAATTCCAACTTGTAGGCCACTTCTCCCATACGCTCCAAAACTCGATACGGTCCTACAAATCGTGGTGCTAACTTCCCTTTTACTCCAAAACGCTTTGTTCCCCGAAGTGGAGATACTCGAAGATAAGCTCTATCTCCAACTTTGTAAACTGTCTCCTTGCGTTTAGAATCTGCATAACTTTTCTGTCTGGACTGGGCTACCTTGAGCTTATCGCGAATCAACTTCACCTTCTATTCAGACTCTTTAATCAAGTCAGGTCCAAACAACTGGCGGTCTCCAACTTCGTCCCATGACAATGGTGTCCTGCACCTCCTTCCGTACAAGGCTTTGAAAGGGTCCATCTTTAAACTGGTTTGGTAACTGTTGTTGTAAGAGAACTCTGCATATGGCAAATTGTCGTCCCAACTAGATTCGTAATCTAGCGCACAAGCTCTCAGCATATCCTCCAAAATCGGATTGACTCTCTCGGTTTGTCCATCTGTCTGTGGCTGAAAAGCTGTACTGAATTCTAGCCTGGTTCCCAAAGTTTCGTGCAACTGCTTCCAGAACTTTGAGGTAAACTGGGTTCCTCTATCTGATACGATACTCCTCGGAACTCCATGCAAACATACGATCCTTGTCATGTATATCTTGGCCAACTTAGCACTGGTGTAAGTGGTCTTTACCGGGATGAAATGAGCTACCTTCGTCAATCGATCAACTACAACCCAAATCGAGTCATAGCCTGAACGAGTCATGGGTAATCCCGTGATAAAATCCATGCCTAGCTTATCCCACTTCCATTCGGGTATCGGCAATGGTTGTAACAATCCTGCTGGCTTCTGATGCTCTGCCTTTACTCTCTGACATACATCACAAACTGCTACATACTCCGCAATATCCTTCTTCATTCCAGTCCACCAGAAAATATCCTTCAAATCCAAATACATATTGGTATTTCCTGGGTGAATTGAATATGGTGAATCATGTGCCTCTTGCAGAATCAACTTCCTGATCTCCGGGTCATTGGGCACATAAACACGGTCTTCAAACCATAGGGTGTCGTGCTCATCCTCACGAAATCCTTTAGCTTTTCCTTTGCTCAGTTTCTCCTTTATAGCGGTAATCTCTTTGTCAGTTTTCTGAGCTTCCCTGATTCTATCCATCAAAGTTGACTGAATCTCCAATGCTGCTACATAGCCTCTCGGAACTATTTCTAAACATAGTTCACGAAGATTTTCTGCTAACTCCTTGGGTATTTCTCCCGTCATTAACGTATTGACATGGCTCTTACGGCTTAATGCGTCAGCTACTACATTAGCCTTTCCGGGGTGATAATGCAATTTCATATCATAATCCTTGATAAGCTCCAACCATCTCCTTTGTTTGAGATTCAACTCCTTTTGTGTGAAAATGTACTTCAAGCTCTTATGATCCATGTACACCTCACAATGGTTTCCGATGAGGAAATGCCTCCATGTTTTCAAAGCATGCACTATGGCTGCTAACTCCAAATCATGCGTAGCATAATTCAACTCATGAGGCTTCAGTTGTCTTGAGGCATATGAAACAACTCTCCCTTCCTGCATAAGCACTGCTCCAAGTCCTTGACGTGAAGCGTCGCAATACACCTCATAATCTTTGGTCTGATCTAGCAAAATCAACACTGGTGAAGTAACCAAGCGTTTCTTCAACTCCTAGAAACTAGCCTCACATTCCTCCGTCCATATGAACTTGGTATCCTTCTTCAACAACTCAGTCATAGGCTTCGCAATCTTTGAGAAATTCTCAATAAATCTCCGGTAGTATCCTCCGAGTCCAAGAAAACTCCGGATGTCTCCAACTGTGGTTGGGGCTTCCCACTTGGTCACGGTATCAACTTTAGCGGGATCAACTGCTATACCTTCTCCAGATATAACGTGTCCGAGGAATCCTATTTCTTTCAACCAAAACTCACATTTTCTGAACTTGGCATATAATTGATGTTCTCTGAGCTTTCCAAGTACCAAACGCAAATGCTCCTTATGCTCCTCCTCATTCTTCGAATAAACCAGGATATCATCAATGAACACTACGACGAACTTATCCAGAAACTCCATAAACACTTTGTTTATCATGTTCATAAAATAGGCAGGTGCGTTAGTCAGACCAAATGACATAACGGTATACTCGTACAGCCCATACCTGGTGGTAAAAGTTGTCTTCGGAATATCCTATTCTCGAATCTTCAACTGGTGGTATCCTGATCGCAGATCGATCTTGGAAAATACCTTAGCTCCTTGCAATCGATCAAACATATCATTGATCATTGGTAGTGGGTACTTGTTCTTGATTGTTACTTCATTCAATCCCCGATAATCTACAACCATCCTTATCGATCCATCCTTCTTCTCCACTAGAAGTACTGGTGATCCCCAAGGCGAAGAACTTGGGAGAATATATCCTTATCCAGTAACTCCTTAATCTGCTTCTTAATTTCCACCAAATCCTTTGCTGGCATCCTATATGGTCTCTTTGATATTGGCCCCGTGCCTAGAAATAGCTCAATCAAAAACTCAATATCTCTATCCGGTGGCATGCCTGGCAACTCCTCTGGAAATAATTCAGGGAAATCCCTTACCACTGGTACTTCCTCCTGCACAACTCCTGTCGTGGAATTGTCACGGCAAATGTCCTTAGTTTCAGGACTTAGTCGCGAGGCCAATGCATCTATGTGGTAGCTTGAGAGGGGTTGAGCGGGACGAGAGGCACGATGTTTTATCCAGGTTCGGCCCCTCACAGTGGAGGTAAAAGCCTACATCCTGCTTCATTGATATTGATGATGGTGATCACGGTTACAAGAGTGCTCTATCTCGAGAGCTATTGTCTAAACCTAACTTGTCCAACTTGTGGAACTTGTGAATCTGGTCTCCCCTCTTGGGGAGCCTTGCCCCTCCTTATATATGTTGGAGGGGTGGGTTACATGTAGAGTCCTATTAGGATTAGGACTAGTCTATCTCTAATACAAACCGGATATAAGTCCAGGTCTTAACTCCTTGTAGGACAAATATTCCTCATGCCTTTCCTCTTAAACCGGCCCACCGTTAACCGTTAAACGTGAACCGGCCTTCTGGGCCTTGGGCCTTGTCATCTGACTGTCCCGCATGCCGGATCACAAGTGAGTCATAATGATCAGGTGGGTTACTGGTAAACCGCCAGGTTAGGGCGGGTCGCCAGTAACTCTCCAAGTGTCAGCGGGGTCTTCAGATAAACCGCCAAGTCCGGCCGGGTTAACTTCTGGCCGGTTTACACCGCGGGGTATATCCCTGACATTAGCCCCCATGTTTAGCTTGGATTTATTCATGGTAAACTTATGCTGCAAAATAAACACAAGAACAAATTTGACAGGTTATGCTCCGGGTTAAGAATTTTTGTAAATCGGTACTTGATCATCCTTAAGTCCTTGTTATTTCCTCCTTCTGAGAAATCCGGGTCAATAGACCAGCTTCATAATCAATTTGCCAACATTGGTTTGTCACAGAGAAATATTGTGAAGAATAACTCCTTTGACTCAGCTCCCAAAGCGCCGGTTTAAGAAATATGGGTCTGAAAATACTTATCCGATATTCAGCTGGTTTGAAGATGTAAAACTTGCCGGTTTAATATTACCAAAATGGCTGGTTTATAAATATTGATGGCGCCGGGTCATAATTGTTGTCGACACCGGGTCATGTAATTGTTCTTCCTGATTTGCTCAAAACTGATAAAATGAATATGTCCTCCTTTATATGCATAATACCTGTAGCCCCCAAGTCTTAAGAGGAGAACATAGTGATAACTTAAGACTTGCTCCAATAAGTGTTTCAACCTTGAAGAAATCTGATTAGTTCATCTCAATCATATAAACTGAATATTCCAGGGCTCGAGAAGCTCCGTCCAGCTCAATGAAAAAGTTCCAGTCGGTTTGTCGGAGAGTTCCAGCCGGCTCGCCGCTCATCGAAACGTTCCGCCGGTTCGTCGGAAATTTCCAGCTGGATCATCGAAAAGTTCCGACCATCTCGACGAAAGGTTCTGTCTGAATCATCAAAAAGTTCCGATCGCCTCGACGAAAAGTTCAGTCTAAATCGCCGAAGGGTTCCAGCCGCATTGCCGAAAGGTTCTGTCCGAGTCGTCAAATAGTTCCGACTTCAGCTACAGAAAAGTTCTGAATTATCAAATACTTCCGGATTAGCAAAAATTTTCGGTCGGGTTATACAGAGGTTCCAGCAAAAAAGGTTCTGGATTGTCAAAAATTCCGGTTGGATTATCAAGAGGTTCCATTTCAAAAGTTCCGGATTATCAAAAGTTCCGGCCGGATTATCAAGAAACTCCGGTTCCAGAAATTCCGGTTCAAAAAATTCCGGCCAGGTTATGTGGAGACCTCAGGCATTAAAGGACATAGAACCAGTCAACTCTTTTGTCAAAACAAAAGCAGCACTATGCATTATCCGGCGCCAGCGTCCGGCAAAAAATACCAGGTGCTATCGTTTCTATGTATTTTATCAGTACATGTTAATTCATCCGACAACAATTATTCTGGCCTGTAATATTTTTACGCAGGGCAACTACTAAAAGAAAAAGGGGTGGTGTTATACCACGGATGCACGTTCGGCTGTATCGCGCGGCTTCACGGACAGGGTGTCGCGGTCCGGTTTACGTCAACGTACCGGCTGACTCGCACGTCTGCACCACCTTACACCACCACGAACGACTCGACCGTCCGCCATGGCCACCGGTTCATGCGTCCACGCCGGCTTACAACGTGGAGGACAACTTGCTCGGCCGCACCAGCTTACAACACCGGGCTGACTCATTTGTCTGCTCCTACGGTTAACTCGGCCGTGATTAATTTTAGCATCACTGTGGTGATCATCAACTCGATGGCGGATAATTTCTGGCCTAGCACATCAGGTGATATCCATCTAAAATATATTTTATTAGCACATATTATTTTTGTCAAAGAACAGTTTACCTTTGCCTTGGTCTGGAATATTGTTTATGCAGGACAATTGTTCATTGCAAAAGCTATGGCTGTGTCATGGATGTATAAACACGCGCAACCATTATGAATGCGCTAGTATCTTACCAGGCCATCAAGCTCAGTGAATATATGTGCAAACCGCCATTCTGCAGACCGGTTTACATCAATATGACGTGGCTAAGTCGCCCGTCCACGCCGGTTTACAATGCCGCGGCCGACTCATCTGTCTGTGCCGCCTTTGAAAGCCGCGGTCGTCTTTGCTGTCCGTCTCTCACGGCCTAGTCTACTTCAACATACCGGGCCGCACCTGTCTGCATGAGCTGTTTATTGGGTATGAGCAAGTCACAGCTTGGGTAGCCCGGTTTTCTTTCAAATTGGAGACAAATTATCATCAACCGCTGTTTGCACCGGATGGTTCAATGGGCAGGCGCAAAAGTCACCGCCACTACAGTTTTGATTAACTTCAAATCGCTAGTTGGAAGGAACCATTGGCCGAGTTGCTGACACGGCTCATATGGCATCATTTACAACCCGCCGCAGTCACCTCAACCTTCTATGGATTCACATCGTGCTATCAACGCCAATGATATACAAGTTATGCCGGTTTATATCATGGTCAAATATGGAGAGTCTCAAGCCAACTCCTCGAGTCACCTCTGAGACTCGGGGGCTATGTTGACATGACTCATTAATTCTTGCCAGTTTTCACCCGGTTTAAGAACCCCAGGACGATGGAGGAAAGGATAACCCGGTCCCGGAGGCTACTGTTATATGGATGAAAGTTTAAAGGCCGTCAGAAAATTTCTGGTTTAGAAAGTATATGACAGTTACAAAATCCCGGTTCAATGAAGAAGATCCGGGTCATCAGAAAGGATTCCGGTTTAAAAGCCGGCTCAGGGGAAGTCAGTCTGACTGCACCTCTCAAATATCCGGTTTACAGTCCGGTTCAAGGGAAATCTATTCTCCCACAAAGCTCTGAAGCGCTCAAATCCGGTTTAACAATGTCCGGTTCGAAAAGGAATTAACCTCTCGCAAGTTCGAGTTTAAAGGCCGTCAGAAAATTTCCGGCTAAAAATGAAGATTCCGGTTTAAAATCCGATTCAAGGGAAAGATGTCTCCCAAAAAGCTTTGAAGATCTCAATATCCAGTTCAAGATCCCGGTTCAAGAAGAATTTATCTCTTGCAAAAAGTTAAAAATTGCCGAAGAGGACCTGCTGCCACGATGCGCGGTTCGAACATGGGTATCCCGCCTTACTGGCCTGACATATTATTGATCACATGGGGGCTTCTGCTTCATAAAGCGGGGTCTCTGTTCTTTTACATCATGTGTGGTTACACGGAGTTGTTCTAAAGCGGCCTCCGGTTTACCCCTTGAGTTAGCTTTTCAAAAGCATCATGTTATATCACTTGGGGGCTTGGTCGTGTCCGAACCAATGCAATACCTCTTGATAGGCAAGAGCCACCAGATCACTTGGGGACTTGGTCACGTCTGAACCAGTCATGCCTCTTGATCGGCCTAAGGCCACAGAATCACTTGGGGGCATGGTCAAACCCGAACCATTGCCATGCCACTTGATCGGCATAAATGCCTCGGTTTCATTTGGGGACCTGGCTGACTTGAACCATAGCTACACCTATCTGGAGCTTGGTCGTGTCCGACCATGGTAACGCCATCTGATCAGCTCAAATAAGCCTCTTTTTGCAAATGGTTTGATCATTGCCTTTGCTTCAATATTTTCCTTGATAGCTGTTTCTTTTATTTTTGTTGCGTTTTTAAACCGACAAAATTTTAAACCGGCCCAAACTGTCAATTACAAATTGACTGAACACGGTCAAATCTTAATCCGGAGACTGTCTGCCCGGTTTGATTTTCTGTTACCATCCTATTATGAAGTAAAGCGGTGTTTATCACAACCCGACACGGTTTTATCATAAACTGACACAATATGGAAGGAGTTATCAGTACTCAAGATTGGGGTTATCACCTTTACTACAAAAAGTTGGTAAAACCAACAATGTGATTCAATGTCACAGGTATGATCTATTTCATATTTGATTATTCTTAAGTACAACCTTGGTTATAAACCCGGGTTATATGTTGGGCATTATGACCCGTCCGGCGGTAAACCACCAGGACACTTTAAACTTGTTGTATGCAGAAACATGTTTGTTAAACCGGCCTGGCTTTGGACTATAAGTCGTCAGTATGTATATTTGGATTGTGCCATTGGAATCATGCGCTTATAAATCATTGGGTCATATTATTCAAATAGCCAAACTTGGCTGAATTTTCATTATGATATTGAATGAATAAGGTTTTCATACCGGATTATATTATCTTGAATAGCCAACATGGCTGGATTTTTATGGTTATTAATAACCGGTATTATTAAGTTTTCAAAGTCGCTTTAGCGCAATGGCTATTATTTTATCAAAAGATATGATTTATTCTACAATGGAAGGAATAGTCCCGAGTCGCTGCAAGCTTACAACCCGGCACTTGGGGGCTACATTATTCAAATTGAGATTACATGCAAGTCTCATGTCGCTGCAAGCATGCATCATGACACTTGGGGGCTAATGCAAAGTCATTTTTATGTCTTATTGAAGACTCGACTCATCATATTATAATGAGTCGGCCCTTGGGGGCTACCAATTGCTCCTGTCAACAATTCAAGGTACACAAGTTTTCGTCCATATATTGAAGGATCCATTGCTCAGTTGGTAAAGCACAAAGCTCTTAACCTTGTGGACATGGGCTCAAGCCGTACGATGGAAGCTACATTATAAGATGTTATTTTCATTGAAGTATATATCAAGTCCCGGTTCAGTATTATCTTACTAAGCCGGCCCTTGGGGCCTACACATCACTGCTAAAATCTACATGCTTATATTTAAAAAGTCCCAGCTCATTATTGCATAATGACCCGACCCTTGGGGGTTACACTGATTGAAGTTTTTATAAGCAATTACAAGTCCCAGGTTGATGCAAGCATGTCAACCCGGTACTTGGGGGCTACATATATGGAGTATTCAGTTTAAATGATTGAGATGAACAAACCGGATTTCTTCAAGGTTGAAACACTTATTGGAGCAAGTCTTAAGTTATCACTATGTTCTCCTCTTAAGACTTGGGGGCTACAGGTATTATGCATATAAAGGACGAACATCTTCATTTTATCAGTTTTGAGTAAATCAGGAAGATCGATTACATGACCCGGTGTCGACAACAATTATGACCCGGCGCCATCAGTACTTATAAACCGGCTATTTTGGTAATATTAAACCGGCAAGTTTTACATCTTCAAACCGGCTGAATATCAGATAAGTATTTTCAGACCCATATTTCTTAAACCGACGCTTTGGGAGCTGAGTCAAAGGAGTTATTCTTCATAATATTTCTCGGTGACAAACCAATGTCGGCAAATTGATTATGAAGCTGGTCTGTTGACCCGGATTTCTCAGAAGGAGGAAATAACAAGGACTTAAGGATGATTAGGTACCGGTTTAAAAAAATTCTTAACCCGAAGCATAACCTGTCAAATTTGTTCTTGTGTTTATTTTGCAGCATAAGTTTACCATGAATAAATCCAAGCTAAACTTGGGGGCTAATGTCGGGGATATACCTCGCGGCATAAACTGGCCAGAAGTTAACCCAGCCAGGACTTGGCGGTTTATCTGAAGACCCCGCTGACAGTTCGCGAGTTACTGGTGACCCGCCCTGACCTGGCGGTTTACAAGCAACCCTCCTGGTCATTATGACTCACTGGTAACCCGGCGGGCGGTCAGACGGATGACAAGGCCCAAGGCTCAGAAGGGCGGTTCATACTATGGTGGGCCGGTTTAAGAGGAAAGGCATGAGGAATATTTACCTTACAAGGAGTTACGACCAGGACTTGTATCCGGTTTGTATTAGAGATAGACTAGTCCTAATCCTAATAGGACTCCACATGTAAACCGCCCCTTCAACATATATAAGGAGGGGCAGGGCTCCTCAAAGGGAGACAAGTTTCACAAGTTGGACAAGTTAGGTTTAGACAATAGCTCTCGAGATAGAGCACTCTTGTAACCGTGGTCATCATCATCAATATCAATGAAGCAGGATGCAGGCTTTTACCTCCACCGTGAGGGGCCGAACATGGGTAAAACATCGCGTCTCTCGTCCCGCTCAACCCCTCTCAAGCTACCACATAGATGCGTTGGCCTCGCGACTAAGTCCTGACACTAAGGACATCTGTCGTGACAATTCCACGACAACTCCTGTTAAGAAATTTACTTGAGTCCTCTTCGGCACATGTCGGGATACATACTTGATCCTTCTCCCTTCTCGGGTGGTAAGCAAAATTGACTTACTAGTGCATTCAATATTCCCTTCATACTTTGATAACCAATCCATGCCTAATATCACATCCAATCCTTGGGATTCCAATACTATTAGGTCTGAGGGAAAAACATAGTTACCAATCCTTAATGGTAACCGATCACACCATAGACTAGCCACATACTCTGCTCCAGGCGAGGTTACTAACATGGGTGACATGGTTGATAGGTTATACTTATCCACAATTCCCCTTGAGATGTATGAATGTGATGCACCAGTATCAAAAAGAACGAGTGCAGTAAATGACTTAACCAAAAACTTACCTATTACTGCATTGGGCTGAGCTTCAACCTCCTCCACGCTAACGTGGTTCACCTGTCCCCTGTTGAAAGGGTTCGGCTTCTTCCCAGAACTTCCATTGCCATTTTGGCTTTCAGGACATTCATTGGCATAATGTCCGGTCTTCGAACACTTAAAGCAAGTGACTTGGCTCAGGTCCTTCTTGGCTGGGGTTGATGGGTTGGTGCGGTTCTGGCCGTTGCTTCCTCCATTGCCATTACCATTTTAGTGCCATTGTGATTGTGCATGCTACCTCCTCCATGGGTATGCTGAAAATGTCCTCCCGGTCTAGGGGTAAAACGTGGCTTCTGCTGAGCTCCAGAATTGTACTTCCCTTGTCCATACTTCCTCTTGCGATTCTCAATTTGCTGCTGCTTCCCTTCAATCATAAGAGCACGATCTACCAACTCCTGGTAGTTGTTGAAGGTTGCTACCATCAACTGCATGCTCAACTCATCATTCAGTCCTTCCAGAAACTTCTCCTGCTTAGTTGCATCCGTAGCGACGTCATCTGGGGCATAACGTGCTAAGTTACTAAATTCGTCCACATACTGGCCAACTGTCTGTCCTCCTTGGCGTAAGTTGCAAAACTCATGCTTCTTCATGGCCATAGCTCCTGCTGAAACATGTGCAGTACGAAAAGCTTGCTGAAACTGGTCCCATGTGACAGTGTCAACTGGGAAAGTGGCTGTGAAATTCGCCCACCATGATGCTGCGGGTCCTTCTAACTGATGTGCGGCAAACTTCACCTTCTCCGCATCTGTGCATCCTGCTGTGGTCAACTCCCTAGCGGTCTTGCGGAGCCAATCATCTGCTACTATCGGCTCGGTGCTACTGGAAAACACTGGCGGATTAAGCCTAAGAAAACGGGCTAAGTGATCAATAGGTGGTGGTGGTGGTGGGTTGTTGTTGTTGTTCCCTTGATTCTGATTCTGGACTAGCAACTGCATCAATGTGTTCTGCTGCTGGATCAACTGGGTGAGCTCCGGTGGAAAGGCAAATCCGGGGTCACGTCTCGGAGGCATCTGCGGGTTTAGAAAAGATGAGATGTAAGAATAGAGGGGGTCTAAAGAGAAAACACTACCCATATGCACATGAGGCAAAATCAAACAATTCACTTCATTCAATCAAACAAGGGCATACAATCGATCTATCTATCGCGAAAGTGCTCGGACTACTATATTTACATGGTGGACTACTACTACTGATGAGGTGGTCTACTAGAAATATTCTTCGGTTGCGGACTCCATGATATCTGCTCCAGCTTCATCAACATAGTCATCATCGCTACTATCTGGTTCCGAATCAGTGCCGTTGATGATGATGTAGTCTTCCGGGCTAATCTCCTTGGGTTCTTCGTCTTCATCTATTGGCGTAGGGCCTCCCATAAATATTCCAATCTTCTTGATCAGGTCGTCATTCTTCTCCACCAATACTTCAATTTTTTCTTCATAATGTTCACGTGTAGCCTTGAGTTCTTCTTTAGATCTATCACGTCGGCGCACATCTGGTTCTCTTGTCGTCGAATGTGCTGATTTAGCTCCTGGATAAAGGCTGCGATTGATCTATCTTTCCCGGTGCTGATCATCTCCCAGTGTTCATCTCGGCGCCCACAAATCTGGTAGATAGTATCCTTGAGATCCTTGCGGTAGACTTCTCCAATGCGTCCCATGGCGATGTGAGCTGCCATGCTCTGTCCTAGACTCCAAGTTGGTGCATCAAAAGAAAACTCTATGGGTTCAGTGACTGGCATGAACGTCCTTCCTGGAACTTTAACTTGAATCATCCAGCGCTCCTCTTCAGGTAAAGTGGCGTTGTAGGTTCCGGTGAAGCTTGGTACTCCTATGTTCAGGTATCTAGTGACTTCCTTCAAGTGACGTCCAAAGGGTGTATCTTCATCCGGTTGCGTGAACTTGTTCCTTGCATCCGCCATCCTAAAGAGTAGAAAAGATGAGAGGTCAGAAGAGAAGAGAGTGAATAGTGATCTAGGTCTTTTAGCTTAGTGGTCGTGTCCTACAGTCAGCGTGTGCTCTGATACCATCTCTGTAGCGACCAGACCTCAAACAGTCTGATCTCTGTGCTCCGGTGTCATCCCTGGATCAGTAATGCTGACACCACATAGTACTCGGAGGCTTTATAGCAGAGTAGCAATCAAACACTTATTACATCGAGTGTCTCAAAAGAGAACTTATTACAATAAATATGGCTTAAGGCCAACTAATAATGATAACGACGGAAGGCTTGGAAGATAAGTGAGTCCATCAACTCCAACGGCATCACTGAGTATAGAACCACGACCTAAAGCTCCTTAATCGTCGTCTGAAAAGTCTGCAACATTAACGTTGCTGCCCGAAACGGGTCAGCACATGGAATATGCTGGCAAGGTAACACACAGAGAGTAATGGAATGAAACGGCTATACTATATGCATATTTGGATGGTGGAAAGCTCTATGGTTGTAGTTTTGCATAAAGCCATTTTTTCCCTACTTCAAAGGAATAAAATTTATTTAACTATCATGGTAGTTGTTAAACATTGAGAATGGTTGACAGCATTCTCAATCCCAATTACTCATCATCATTAAATATAACCCAACAAAGTTAATTTAGAGTAACATGTTGAGATTCACATGATAATCCAAGTACTAGATACTCAAGATGTCCATAACCGAGGACACGACTAACCATGATTAGTTTATTACACTCTGCAGAGGTTGCACACTTTCCCCACAAGACTCGATCGCCTCCGTTTGGTTTCTTGCACTACATGGTGTTTGAGAAGACGGATGACCGAGACAGAGTCTTTCAGAAGCGCTCACCTTACGATCGGGTAGACCGTACCACCTACATCCCCTACATCTGCTAGTCTACCACTGTAAGAGTTCGCACAACTTAGTCAACTATGCTAGAGCCCATAATAGCTTGTGGCTGCACACGGAAGTTTCTAGTATGAATAGTCTCATGATCCCTTTGAGCCTGGGTGGCGGTCCAAAAGAAAACAGGCAAGTCCTGGAATACCCAGGTGCCTCAATCCACCCAGATGTGTGTTTAAGTTGCCACCTTAGATAAACCATTAATTAACAAAACTCACATCTGTCACGGATATCACTCACCCAATCCACGTCTACTAGCATAGCATGGCATAATAAGCAAACGTAGAAGTAACTCCCAAAGGTTTGATAATAAACAGGTAATAGGTTCTACCTCAACTACTTCCCATCCCACAATTTAATTAGATCCTAACCATGCAATGTGTGAGGATTGATCTAATGCAATAAAACTGGGTAGTAGGAAAGGTATGATCAAAGTGTTACTTCCCTTGCTGATGATCCGCGAAACCTAGAGATTAGAAGTAACAGGCGGCACAGTCTGGGTATTCTATCGCAGATAAACAAACAAGCATACAATAAGTACTCATCTAATGCACAGGTAAAACTCAAATAAGAGATCTAACCAGAAGGTTCAACTTAAGAACTCTGGTTGGCAAAAAGAATCAAATCGAACAAAGCAACGAAAGTCAAACGGTGAAAGAAAACAACTTCATTCTACAAATCTGGATCTAGGGCAAATTTTACAGTAGCAAAAACTTGTTTAAGTTGGGTAAACAGATAGAGGGTTTCGAGACGAAACTCTAGGCGCTTGAATCGCCTGATTCCGATAAACGAGCGAAAAGTTATACTAAAAAGAAAATTGGATCAGGAATCGCGATCAGAAAAATCGCGGATTTAATCCGAGAAAAAGAAAAAAAACGACAAACGCTCACTAGAACGAACGAATGGACGAACGCTCGCTATTTAAATAAACCGGAAAAACCGATCTATTTAAAAAAACTGAATCTAAAAACCGATCTAAGATTTTTTTTTTTAAAATGATGGCACGGAAGTCGAGGCAGCGGCGAACCTCGGCGGCGTCCGGCGGCGGCGGCGTGGGGCGTCGGCGCGGCGGGGCGGCGGCGTGGGAGGCGGCGCGGGCGGCGGCACTGGCTAGTGTTTTCTCCCGAGGGGGGCTGGGCCGGCTTATATTGCCTAGTCGGGCCAGGGTCCTAGTCGGACACGGCCCGTTAGGTCGGTTCGCTTTTTTAAATAATTATGCTCGGAAGAAAAATAAAAAGAAATACTAAACGGACTCCAAAAATTCCGAAATAAATTTTCACGGGCTTCTAAAATCAAGCCGCACAAGGTGAACATTTATTTGGGACCTAAATGCAATTTTGAAAAACGCATTTTTTTCCTAAATTCAAATAAAATACCGAAAAACTCCGAAATAAAATATTATTTGATTTTATTATTAAATCCTCAATATTTCTTTATTTTGGGAAAGTCATTTTATTCCCTCTCTCATATTTTTGTAATAGAAATAATTGATGATAAAATAAATAAAATCAAATGATCCTATTCTCAAAATTTGAGAGAACTCAAATATGAAAATAACGAAATCCCCAACTCTCTCCGTGGGTCCTTGAGTTGC
>NC_041382.1:354788592-354810675 GCF_002162155.2 Triticum dicoccoides | reverse complement strand
AACAACAACAACAACAACAACAACAACAACAACAACAACAACAACAACAACAACAACAACAACAACAACAACAACGACGACGACGACGACGACTACCTCCACGTCGTGAAATAGCCCTCCGCCGAGCGAACCGTGTCCCTCTTGCGCCTGGTCAAACTGTTGGTGCTGCTGTTGATTCTTCTGTGGCTCCTGCTATTGATGCGGCGGAGGATGATTATGTGGGAGATTACAAGGATGAGTTTGATCAAAATCGGAACTACGTGCAACCACTAGCACCACAACCACCAGGTCATCCACATGCAAATAATGGCAATGGTAGGGCTCCCCCTCAGGTATGAGATCATGACCATCTCCCTAAACTGAAATTGAATATTCCACCATTTGAGGGTAGATATGTTCCTGATATATATCTTACTTGGGAGTTAGAAACTGAACAAAGATTTACATGTTTACAATATCCTGAGGAGAGACGTGTTCCTGCTGTTGTTTGTGCTTTCACTAGCTTTGCATGTGTTTGGTGGTCTGAACATCGTAGATTATATCCTATTCCAGCTACTTGGGCTGCTTTGAAAACTACTATGCGTACTCGTTGGGTTCCACCATATTATCAACGTGAATTACTTCAAAAATTGCATCATTTAAGACAAGGAATTTTTTTGTAGAAGAATATTTTTAGGAATTACAAAACTGGCATGATTAGATGTGGTATTGTTGAGGAGAATGAAGCTATGCTTGCATGTTTTATGGGTGGATTAAATAGAGAGATTCAGACCATTCTAGAGTATAAAGAGTATACTAATATCACTCGTTTATTCCATCTTGCTTGTAAAGCTGAACTTGAAGTGCAGGATCCACAGGCATTGGCACGAACTAACTTTTCTGCAGGTCAATCTTCATCATGGACACCACGTGCATCCTCTACTTCCACTGGACCAGCACCTCCATCAGGTGCCACCTCCAGCTGTGATACAAGAAAGCAAGCACAACCACCACTATCTACCAAGAGCACACCTGCTGGGCCTGCGCAGAGCTCTTCTTCTTCCATGGCATCAATAGGGCACACAAGTGATATTATTTGTCGTCGTTGTAAGGGAAGAGGACATTCTGCGAGAGAATGCAAATCTCAGCGTGTGATGTTTGTTACTGAGGATGGTGGGTATGAGTCCGCTAGTGACGATGATGAGGAGACTTTGGCTCTTATTACACATGAGGAACACGGTGGAGATGATTCTGATCATGAGACGCAATACATGGCTGGTAAAGATGCTGACATGTATGAATGTTTAGTTGCTCAACGTGTTTTGAGTGTGCAGGTTACACAAGCTGAGCAAAATCAGAGGCATAATTTGTTCCATACAAAGGGAGTTGTGAAGGAATGTTCTGTTCGCGTCATCATAGATGGAGGGAGCTGCAATAACTTGGCTAGCATGGAGATGGTGGAGAAGCTATCTCTCACCACAAGACCACATCCACATCCTTACTACATCCAATGGTTCAACAACAGCGGCAAGGTTAAGGTAACATGTACTGTTCGTGTGCATTTTAGTATCTCTACATATGCTGATTATGTTGATTGTGATGTGGTACCTATGCAAGAATGTTCCTTATTACTTGGTAGACCATGGCAATTTGATAAAAATTCTATACACCATGGTAGAAATAATCAGTATACTCTTGTTCATAAGGATAAAAATATTACTTTGCTTCCTATGACTCCTGATTCCATTTTGAAAGATGGTATTAATAGAGCTAATAAAGCAAAAAAAGGAGAAAAATAAGAGTGAAAATCAGATTGTGGCATCTAGTGTTTCTTCTGAAATTAAATTGAAAAGTGCATGTTTACTTGCCACCAAATCTGATATTGATGATCTAGATTTTAGCAAATCTGTTTGATATGCTTTTGTCTGCAAAGAGGCATTATTTTCAGTCGAGGACGTGCCTTCCTCTTTGCCTCCTGCTGTCACTAACATTTTCCAGGAGTTTGCTGACGTCTTTCCACAAGACGTGCCACCGGGATTACCACCTATTCGAGGGATTGAGCATCAAATTGACTTAATTCCCGGTGCATCATTACCCAACCATGCACCATACCGTACCAATCTAGAGGAGACGAAGGAGATTATGCGTCAAGTACAAGAACTGCTTGACAAAGGTTATATACGCGAATCCCTTAGTCCTTGTGCTGTTCCTATCATTTTAGTGCCGAAAAAGGATGGTACGTCGCGTATGTGCGTTGATTGTCGAGGCATTAATAATATTACTATTCGTTATCTTCATCCTATTCCTCGGCTAGATGATATGCTTGATGAATTGAGTGGCTCTACAATATTCTCCAAAGTTTATTTGCGTAGTTGATACCATCAAATTCATATGAAATTGGGAGATGAATGGAAAACAACATTTAAAACTAAGTTTGGATTATATGAGTGGTTAGTCATGCCTTTTGGGTTAACTAATGCACCTAGTACTTTCATGAGATTAATGTATGAGGTTTTACGTGCTTTCATTGGACGATTTGTGGTAGTTTACTTTGATGACATATTGATTTATAGCAAATCTTTAGAGAAACATTTGGAACATTTACGTGTTGTTTTTATTGCTCTACGTGATGCACGTTTGTTTGGTAACCTTGGAAAGTGCACCTTTTGCACCGACCAAGTATCTTTTCTTGGCTATGTTGTTACTCCACAGGGAATTGAAGTTGATAAAGCCAAGATTAAAGCTATTGAGAGTTGGTCGCAGCCCAAAATGGTCACACAAGTGAGGAGTTTCCTTGGCCTCGCTGGTTTCATTAGGCGTTTTGTGAGAGATTTCAGCACCATTGCTGCACCTGTCAACGAGAGATGAGAGTTGCAGGATCGAAGGACACCGTCCCCCTCCCCTTCTTCTTATAAAGGGGCGGGGCTGCAGCTCGGCCGCCCCGCTCAACCAATCCGCCCCCAAGGGGCGCAGGGAATCGAAATTGACCCGCTGCTCCAATCAGCGATGACCCAGTTTCCCGCCTCCACATTATGGCCCGTGCCCTCCGTGTCCACCACCTACCCTCCTCGGGGCATGGAGGACACGTGGCAAGCACACCGGAATTAAGAGGATGACTGAAGCGACCACATTTCACCCCATGACCGTGGGGCGCGGGCACCTTGAAGGCCGCGACCCGAGTCCACCTAGTAAATGAGCCGCGCCCCTGCGTTTTCCTCCCTTCTTTTGGGGAAGGCGCGGGCTGCCTCTTTACCATTTACCACGATGTGACACATGAGGGAAGCAACTGCCCCATGCATGACCCCCATGTTGCGCATTCAACACGGGTCATGGGGAAGTGCAACTGTCGAGGGAGTTACAGCGGTATAACTCGGCCCCGCATGCCCGCACACCGTTTTGGGCCTAGCCCAACAACACATCACGCGTATGTATGGCCCAGGCCCGGGGCTCCTGTCAGTGCACAAAAGGAGGGGCCCTATTTTGTACCCCTTTACTTGTGCGCGGGTAGTTGGAGCCGCGCTTGCAGCCACACCTAGCGGGGCAGAGGAAGGAAGCAAAGCCACAAGACAACCAGAGCAATGCCAAGCCAGAAACACGAAGAGCAGAAGGGCGAGGTGAACTCCCCCGGCAACGCCCTTGCTAGGGCGGCCTCCACGGCCCCGGCAAGAACCTTGCCGGGACAACTTGACCAACACTAGCAGAGCCGCCACCCTTGAGCCCAAGAGTTCCAACAGCATCAACCACTTTGGAACCGAGGCTCGGGAGGCACCTCCATGGTGGCATGCAGATCTTTGTGGAGACCAGAAGCACACAAGACTAGATGATAACCAGAAGACGATGATCCTCGGCTAGACCCTTTCCAAGGATACCCATGAGACCCCCGGCAAGACCCTTGCCCGGGATGACCACGATGCCGCGTCAAAACCCTTGCCAGGGCCCCGACAAGACTCTTGCCGAAGACATCCGCGGGGCCGCAACCAGGCCCACGTCTGCCAAGACTCCACCGCCGTTCCCATGCGGCTACCAGCCCACCAGCTAGGCGAGCACATGTGTGGAGATGTTCGGCCTCTAGGCCAAATCAGCAAGCACCTGCATGGTGGCATGCAGATCTCCGTGAAGACTCTGCCACCGCGCCAACTCAGCAGCTAGCCAGCTAGTGTGGCGCTACACGCCTCATTAGTTCAGACGCACGTCGAAGCCAGGCGAGGTGGTGACAGCTGGGACGAGCATCCTGTCCATCCCCGATAAAGCAAGAAGGGCACGTCGGCAGCGCATTAAATGCGTTTGTCCTACGGTGCCTGGAGATAGACTCGACCACTGTATAGCTTTCCACCTCCTGTATGCCACTGTGGCGGCCCCTTTGACTATAAAAAGAGACCCGCGGCGTACTGAGAGAGGATTCCAATTTTTTGGACCCTGCACGCTTTGTAGCTAGTCCAAGAACACCAGATAAACATAAACCAGCAGGAGTAGGGTATTACGCATCACTTGCGGCCCAAACCTGGATAATCCCCCTGCGTTGATCTCTCAATCCCGCTCTTTCCACAGCCCCGCGCCACCAACCGTAGAAAAAGGGATTCCTTGTGATCCCGTAGGTGTCGTTTCCACCGACAATGATTTCATTAGGGCCCGATACAAGTTGGACAGGGGAAAGAAGATTTTTTACACGGACCCGATCATGAGGAAATTGATTAGAATACTAGTAATTATTCTTTTACCACCTTACATTTAGCTTCTAATCAAGTTGACTACACATTCGTAAATGGTTCACATTCCTTTTGCAGGAGAAGCAACACAAGCTTGCAGCGGAAAGCGAGTCTTCGTCGATGAGGCCCAAGTGGGTCACCCCTCTCAACCGGGCCTTGAACAAACTGAAGGGACTCCCTATCGACCAGCGGCCGCAATATGGACATGTGCATGGTGTCGAAGACGGCGCCACATGGAAGGTCTCTTACAACAAGGGCCTGGAGGCCAAGAAGTAGAAAAAGAAGTTCAGTTAGGCATACATAGACGAGAAGGTGAAGGTGAAGCTTGCGTTTGAAGAAAAAGAAGCCGAGGACGAGAAAAAACCAGCTCAGGAGAAAAGTGAGACGGTCCAGCAATCAGCCACTACAGCTTTTGCTACCTGCAGAAATGATTTCGCTACTAACTTGATCCCGGTTGTTATCAACAGGATGAAGGAAAATCCAGACAAGAAGACACATGATATTCCCATGCCCAGCTTCGTCTGGAGCAACTCGGTGAACATCACAAGCACACCATCCCCTGCTCACGCAACCGCGCCTGCTCCCCCACCCGCACTCGCACCCGCTCATAGTGGCCCATCCTCTGTCTCTGGAGCGCTAGGCGGGCCTTCGTTTTAAACTGAGCTCGATGCCCTCATGGTAATTACATGTCGCACCAACATATATCTAGAATATTCCATTTTCGTTGCGTTTCAGATGTTTTACGCCATAGACATGTCTTTGCAGGCCAACGACACCCTGTACACCACACTCTACGTGATCAAAGGCCAGAAGGTGGACGTGGAAGGCGGTGTTAATGAAGCCCTTGGAACTCAGGTTCCACGACCAACCGATCCCCGATGGCCACTTCAGGGTTAACTTGTCGAGTGTGAAATCGGGGCACGAGGATTTGCCTCCTCCAGTATGGCTTGGGCGAGAGGAGGACGAGACCCCGACGCAGCTTGGAAACTTCAAGGGTGCTGCTATGGCCAAAGTATCTTCTTCGTCTGGAGGTGGCTGAGAGCACACTAATAACCACACATCAGCAAGCAGGTATGAACACCACCACCCCGCCTACGCAATTACCAGCGCATGTAGTGCCGATTGAAAGCGGCGGACGATGCGAGGAAGGGGGTCCAATAGTGGATGATGTAATCGCCCCCGTAGAACAAAGAAGGATGATGAGATGGACGAGGATGACCCTCTTTGGTTCCTCAATATAGGCGCCTATGGCAACGACGTACACATGATGAGTCAGCCATATGATGACTCGGGCAATCAGCATGCTAATGAGGAGATGGATGATGCACCCGGACAGGAACGTCCTAGGGTTGATTGCAAGAAGTCTCTCTTCATGCAATCCTCACATGACACGCCATAAGATGCCGCCTCAACACAACATCATTCCTTGTCGTTCATATGGAGAATAATTTAAGGTGTTTTTCCCCGCAGCAACAGGTGCGCCATCCTTATTGTTCTTTACCCGCGAGCCTCCCACGTCGTGTATTTAGACCCTACAAGAAACTATAAGAAGGACTACACCCACGTAATGAATATTCTAGATGATGCTTTCCATGGCTTCAGCTTGAGGGGTGGCCACCTGCAGATCAGGAAACAAAGGAACCGCAAGCCGGGTTTCTCGCATAAAACTAACTTCTGCGGCATCCATTAACCGAAACCAAGCAGGAGCGACGGATTCTACCTCCTCCATCTCATGCTGGAGTTCATAAGGGATCACCAACAGCTTCAGATGACAACTAGAAGCGATGATCATACTGGCAAATGGGTAGAATCCCAAGGAGAAGTGGATTATAAATTTAGAGATGACTTCTCTCACATCTAGAGGGACATTGCGACGATCATCATGAAAGAAATCGTTGAAGAGAAGGGGATGTTCCACCACGGCCCTATATCACGAGCTGACGTGCGAACTCACATAGGCATGTAATGTCAGGACCTGACGCCATTCAAGAAGCTAGGGTGCATCCTCGATGATATGGATGGATGGGACTTCTAGTGATTGTCGATGTCGATGATGATGATGTGTCGGTTGAACTTGTATACTTTCTGTAGCGATGAAAGTTTGTGATGTCCATGGTCCATAGCAAACTTATTTAATGATACTTTGTTAGTTTGGGTACGATGACCTGCGTACATCTAGTTAATTAGTTTGCGTACGATGAAACTACGTTGATTATTTATGTTTATATATGTTGCATCTTTTTGCTAACCCTTTCTTTTCATGCTGCTCAAGTGTATTTTGTTGCATGTGATTGTAGATTCTCTTGATGAAGATGCATCTCTAACAGGTACCTAGATCCTTGAGGCGAAGAAGCAGTGCTATGTAGTGTACATAGGGAAGGTTCCGGGAGTGTACAACGAGTGGCCCAAGTGTTAGGCGCAAGTGGAGCTATTCGGGAGCTCCAGCCCTAAAGGGTTCAAAAGCAGACAAGAAGCAGAAGCTAGTTACTTGAGGTTCACGCTAGTGTGAGAGAGGAATCAGAACCACCGCCTCATGTACTTAGCAGCATCGTGTACTTAGCAGTAGCACCGTTTAGAACAGCTCGCTATTGCTATCCATATATAACAGTAGCGCGGGTCAACCCGCACTACTTCTAAAAGTTAGCTGTTGCATCGTAGGAGTAGCGCGGCTCCCCGCGCTACTGCCAGGCTTTTCACTAGTAGTGTTGTTTTGTAGCTTGAGGGTGGGTTTGATGGTGCTCGTAATGCGTTTCAACTCTTGTAATTGAAATCTCTTGTGCAGGGTTGATCAAGGAACACCTAAACACCTTGAGAGGGAACGGATTGTTCTGCTTCTGTTGAATTCTTGATAGATCTACCTCTTTCCTCTTCCTACCACTGTTCTTCTTCTTGCTTGAAACATCAACTTCTTGGCCTAAGGAAAGTTGTTCTTTGGCTAGGTTCCATATTCTTGTAATTGTTCGCAGGTGAACATCCAACATAGTCGCAATGATCACCCTGTCATACAGGTGAACCTTTCCATCTCTAAGCTCAATTAATCGCAAAGAAAAATAAATACCAAACATCTCCTTGTTTGACACCTCCCTCCTTTTTAAATACCTTGTGCATCAACTTCTTGAGCTTCTTCCACTTCTGCATCTTCTTGAGCCTGTTGAGCTTCTTCCACTTCTACATCTTTTTGAGCCTCTTGAGCTTCTTCCTCTTTAGGAAGCCAATTCAATTCAAGACTTTTGTCTTCTTCATCAGGAGGAGTCAAGTTCAGATTAAGACCTTTGTATTCTTCCTCAGTTGGTGTCAAGTTTATATCCATTCCCTGGTTCAATGACAAATGACAAAAGATGAGTGTGTTTAGTACCATAATGACAAAAGATGAATGGCTGCCATGGCATCCAAACTAGAAATGGCTGCCATGGCACCATTTCTAGAAAAGGCTGAGATAGAATGTTTTGGTCACTGTGAATGTTGAATTACTCACATTGACAGAGTTCTGGTAATCTGAGATTTACTCACAAGTTAAATGTTTAAGTTTTGGTCAAAATTGAACATTGAATGCTCCTGATGCATCATCTATACAAAACTGAATTTTGGTGAACACATTAGAGACTAAATGTTCTTGCTGCATCATCTAGACAATCTGAATTTTGTATAGATTCAATATACAGTGGTTTTTGGGATAGGCACTGTATTTTGAAGCTATCTTGTTGAAACCATTTTATTTAGTGTTAACATTCCATTGACACTGATTTTCTATGTTGTTATTATTATTGTTTGCTACCGTCAAAGAAACTCTTTGGTGTGAGCACAATTAGAAATTAGTATTAACTCATACTCATTCAGATAAGAAACTAGTCCTAGTAACAAAATGAGAAAATGCCAAAATTAAGAAGCAAGTACTCCTAGTATGGCCAATCTGTAGATGACTTAAGCAAGTACTCCTAGTCTAACACAATCAAGTAGTCCTAGTCTAACACAATCAGTTTTCAGTTTGTACAGAATACTGAAAACTACATTGCCTAAATAAGACATCCTACTCATCGGCTATTTGCATACCAAAGGAAAACATTTCAATTTCATTAAGTTTTCAAGTAGAATAAAGCATCAGGATTATCCTTGCCACCATTTCATTGCTGTTTGGATTGGTCAATAATACACAAGATTTTGGCTACTATTAGTATCTCCCAATGACAATAATAATTCAGTAGTTTTCTCAAATTTTTGCAGCATGTAGACTCTATTTAGAAATCAGAGATAATGAAAAGATCAAGCTGACAATAATACCAGATCAAACTGACTAGTGGAGTACTGTCAAACCGCAGTGCTCACTAAAAACAGTGGAGTATTCACTCAAATTTGTGTCTCCTGATGCTTTGTGAAAGCAGAGAAGATGCTCAAATTTTTGTAACCTATTGATGCCATGCTCAATTTTTTGTCCTTACACCCGATGTTATTGTAACTCCCAATATGCGTCCCTATCCTCGAGGTACTCGAAGGTCCCACCAAGGATAGAAGCGCATATTGAAGATGCTTTGCAAGGTGGATATCATTACATCATACCATGTACATAATAGATGGGAATACATACAAAGGCGTACAATTGCCACATGGATACATCAAACATCATACAGAAGAGCAGCATCCGACTATGGATGAAAACAAATGTAAAACAAAAATGACATCCACCCTGCTAGCACAGGCTGCCGACCAAGAACCTATACCAAGATCGATGAAGAAGAGGAAGTAGAAGGGGAACTCCAAATAGAACAAGCATCGCTCTCCCGTCAAATCATTGCATTACGTGTACCTACAACTGTTGTTGTAGTAATCTGTGTGCCGCTAGGACTCGGCAATCCCATTACAATCGGTATCAAGACTAGCAAAGCTTAATGGGTATGGAATGGATAAGTGAGATTGCACCAAGCATTAAGCATTGCATGGTGGCTAACTTATGAGTACAAGAGTAAGAAGAGTAAACTAGCATAACGATCACAAACTGGTAATGATCAATAATTGATCCTGAACTACTTACGAGTCAAGCATAACCCTACCGTATTATGTTCCAGACCTCCCTCAAAAAGAGATAGTCACGGTTACGCAGGCGGCTGGTGTATTTTAATTCGAGTTTAGTTTCAAGTTCTCTACAGCCGGATATTATAAATTTCCAAGTCGCCACATAACCGCGTGCATTGCTTTCGAAAAGATTCAACCCTGTAGGGGTGCTCCAAGTGGTCCATAAATTACCATGTGCATCCGATGGAACATCCTCACACCATGAAGAATACGATGCTTACGATAAGGAATACCAGTGGACCCGCATCTCGTCAATGGTAAAAACTAAACCAACAAGGTCGCCCGATGTGACGACAATCCCGATAGGAGCCACGTATCTTGTTCTAAGGGCACAACCGGATGGGACAAGCTACGAGTAAAACCAATCCTCGAGATTCCCCGTAGTGGCCCCGCAGGTTTCCTTTTTTGGGACCAACACCATCAGCATTGGCCCACCTGTATTAGGTGGAATTAAGAATCCTTGGGTAGCACTAAATCCCTACGTGTGAATTTATTACAAATTAGTATTATTATGTTGGCAAATTTTAAAACCAAGTTGGACCTTGCTAGAAGAGTTCTTTCCTAAGCGATTGGTTAGGGGGTTCCCATACACCCACATGTGTTAGGAGCACTCATCAAGGAAGATAACACCAGTATGACAGAAACTATGTCGGCAAGGGTAGAACAAAACACTAGGCAAAAGGCCGAGCTTTCCACCATTTACCAAGTATATAGATACATTAACAAAATAAGAGAGATTGTGATATCCAATAATGTCCATGTATCAACATGGAACAACCTGCACTACACCTGCAACTAGCAACGCTATAAGAGGGGATGAGCAAAGTAGTAACATAACCAATCAACGATTTACTGGGATGGTGGAAAAGCTTATAGGCAATTTCATGGCAATTTGGGAGGCTTGACAAGCAAGTGGTAGGTAGCGCGACATAGCAATAGCATCAAGACAACTAACAAAGCAAAGATATTAGTGATATCCAATGTAATGGTCATCTTGCCTAAAATCCCGCTCGGAAGAAGATTGAGTCCATGAAGTAGATTAGCCAACATAGTCGAAAGTATTCTCAAAATCGCAACAAAACCAGGAACTATCGAGAAGAAGTACAACCGGAAAGAAGCAAGCAACATGGTAAACACACACATAAACATGGCATGTTGCACAACCAACTATGATGCATGACAAGGTTAAATGTTGTTACTCATGGAAAGAGATGATGCATGAAAGAGCCTCACATCAAAGCAAGTTTAAAGGACGCTGAAAACAACACATAACAATTCTCGAAAGTCCCCATATGCAAATTTCAAATTTGATACTGATATGAATTGAACACAATGTTAGTCATTAAACAGCAAGCTAAAGGGCACCATGATGACATACACGTTTTTCTAGTCAAGTAACATATGTAGATAATTTAATTCGGAACTATAGTCTAAAAGATATGAGCAAAACTAATTTAACATGGCACTGGTGCAAAATGCATGCAAACATCGACCACAAAGACTCAAATCAAGGATGCAACATGAGATGATGAAACTACATGTAATTCTAAGCAAGTTTCATACAGGACATGATCAAAACGGAGCAACAATTCAACAATTACAATCAACACAAGTTATAATGATAATCTGCCCAAAATAACAACTAGGCATATTGCAAGCAACAAATCAACATGCTACGTGTAACACCCCGGTAGTTCATCTACAGTCATCACATGCTAATGGTGCCATGTCAGCGCAATTAATTGCTAAACATCACTTTGATCCAAACCAAGTTCAAAATTCAAAATTTAAATCAAAGTCAAACTAATATTTCTTCAAAATATAAAACAAAAATGTTTACCATTTTCTAACTAATCCCCAAGTATTGGTAAAAATAATGCCAACTCCTTTTGGTTGCCCAAAATGTCCCTAGCAATTAAAACATAGGATCAACACCACTTATGAGAGCCACTTAAACTCAAAACATAATTCAGATGACTTCAAAATGCCTCTAAACTTTGTGGGTAGATCCAAAACATTGCGAAGTAATTATGAGACAAATTTCATCTACAACAAAATTCATTTGGTTCGAACTTAAAAATAGAAATAGAGGAGAAATGCAAAACAGTAGTAGAATAAGAAGATTGGATATGGCACTGTGCACTTTGGCCCATTTTGCAACAGAAGCTAGGCCAGCCCAACTCCCCTCTCCTTCTACCTCCATTCACTGAACAGAGGCGTGGCAGCCATCCACAGCCATGGCCACGCCTTGGCATGCGTGGCGGCCATCCTTGCCCCCCTTAACTATAAAGGAGTCCACCGAAAATCCTAGACCCCTCTCGTCCAGTTCCGCCTCGATTCCCCTTCGTCCCCCTGAGACCCCCGCTTGGGCCCCCGTTTTCCCGATCCCACCTCTCACCGTGTGGTCGTCGCCTCGCCGTCGTGTCTACATGCTCCAGCGCCACCCCGAGCTGCACCGGGTCGTCCAGCAGCTATGCCGCCCTCCGCATCATCAACTGCACCACTAGATAGAGGCCGGCGAGCACCCGGGACGTCGCCCGCAACCGTTCCCCTCACCGAATCAGCCACGACCATTGCTTCGATCCGTTGCCCTCCGAGCACCCAGGCTCCCCCGAGCTCCCCTCCGACCTTCACTGTGAGCTCGTGCACCTCTCATCTCTTCATGTTTATCGAACATGCCCCCGTCACGGTCGTGCTCGTCGCTGTTGTTTACCTCACCACCGTGGCCACCACACGCACGGCTCACGTCCGAGCCTTGCGTCGTGCTCAGCACGCCCCCAGTAGGCCAACGCCATCAGCCATGCCCGCCTACGCGTGCTGCGCTACCGCGCACATGAGGCCGCACCCCCGCTGGCCCGCTTGCTCCTCCCCGTGGCCACGCCTCCGTCGCGCTCGTCATCGCCGCTGCCTGCTACTGCTCCTGCTGCTGTTGCGCTGCTGTCTGCTGCTGATGCCCTTGCCGTCCGCTCCACCATGCCACCCATGCGGCCCCCGCTACCGCTTGCACGTTGCCCGCCTCCAGACTCCTCTTCCCGTGCTCGCCTCGCGTCACCTCCGCAGGACCCCGCGCCGGACAGTGCCCCTGCGCAACTCCCTCGTCGCCCCGCCGCACACACCATGCGTCGTGCTGGCCTGCTGCGGCTCTACCCGCGCCGTCCCGCCTGGCCTCGTCGCACTGCCCTGCTCTGGCAGCCACCACGGCCGCGCCCCCTTCCCTGGTCGCCACGAGCGTGCAGGCACCCCTTCGCCCGCACCGGCCACCCACGCGCCCGCTTTGGCCCTCTGGGCCACTGTCTGCAGGGGCCCAACCCCTGTTAAAAAAGGAAGAAAAGAAGAATTAAAAAAGGAAATACTAATTAAATTAATTAATAAATGAATTAGTTAACTCAATTATTTAGCTTAACCTAATTAATCTGTTTAGATTAAACTAATTAACTAGGTTAAGTAGCTAACAGTCTATGACAACCGGGACCCACACGTTAGTTGACCAAGTCAACCGCACTGTTGACGGTTGACCTCAACATTGCATCATGTTGACATGAATGGACACTATTCTGGATAATGTTAGAATTAATTAGATAAATAAATTTGGAAAATTGATTAAATCTTTTAAAATTAATATAAAATAAACCATAGCTCGGATGTAAAAACTTTGTACATGATATTTGCTCAGAACGACGAGACAAATCCGGATACGCAGTCCGTTCGTCCACCACACGTCCCTAACATAGCGAACATACAACATTCCCCTCCGGTCCATCTGCCTGAAAATGCCTAACACCGGGAAATCTTTCCTGGATGTTACCCCCCCTCGCCGGTAACACCTAGTACCGCGTTAGGTCACCCCTAGCACCGTGTATTGCCATGTTATGCTTTGTGATGCTTTGATTGTTCTATTATTTATTGTGTTCCCCCTCCGTTACTTATATCCGGTAAACCCTGAGACTGTCGGCGACCCCCAGTTCGCCTACGGTGTTGACGACCCCTCCTTCTTGCCAGAGCAACCAGGCAAGCCCCCCTTGATCAACCCGATATCGCCTATTCTTCTCTCTACTGCTTGCATTAGAGTAGAGTAGCATGTTACTGCTTTCCGATAATCCTATTCTAATGCATAGCCTGTCTTTGCTACTAATATTGTTACCTTTACCTACAATCCTAAATGCTTAGTATAGGATGCTAGTATTCCATTAGTGGCCCTACATTCTTGTCCGTCTGCCATGCTATTGAACGAAATATGCCCTAGAGGCAATAATAAAGTTATTATTTATTTCCTTATATCATGATAAATGTTTATTATTCATGCTAGAATTGTATTAACCGGAAACATAATACATGTGTGAATACATAGACAAACAGAGTGTCACTAGTATGCCTCTACTTGACTAGCTCGTTAATCAAAGATGGTTATGTTTCCTAACCATGAACAAGGAGTTGTTATTTGATTAACGAGATCACATCATTAGGTGAATGATCTGATTGACATGACCCATTCCATTAGCTTAGCACCCGATCATTTAGTATGTTGCTATTGCTTTCTTCATGACTTATACATGTTCCTATGACTATGAGATTATGCAACTCCCGTTTGCCGGAGGAACACTTTGTGTGCTACCAAACGTCACAACGTAAATGGGTGATTATAAAGGTGATCTACAGGTGTCTCCAAAGGTACATGTTGGGTTGGCGTATTTCGAGATTAGGATTTGTCACTCCAATTGTTGGAGAGGTATCTCTGGGCCCTCTCGGTAATGCACATCACATAAGCCTTGCAAGCATTGCAACTAATGAGTTAGTTGTGAGATGATGTATTACGAAACGACTAAAGAGACTTGCCGGTAACGAGATTGAACTAGGTATTGAGATACCGACGATCGAATCTCGGGCAAGTAACATACCGATGACAAAGGGAACAATGTATGTTGTTATGCGGTCTGACCGATAAAGATCTTCGTAGAATATGTAGGAGCCAATATGAGCATCCAGGTTCCGCTATTGGTTATTGACCGGAGACGTGTCTCGGTCATGTCTACATTGTTCTCGAACCCGTAGGGTCCGCACGCTTAAGGTTTCGATGACAGTTATATTATGAGTTTATGAGTTTTGATGTACCAAAGTTAGTTTGGAGTCCCGGATGTGATCACGGACATGACGAGGAGTCTCGAAATGGTCGAGACATAAAGATTGATATATTGGACGGCGATATTCGGACACCGGAAGTGTTCCGGGTGATTTCGGAGAAAACCGGAGAGCCGGAGGGTTACCGGAACCCCCCCGGGAGAAGTAATGGGCCATATGGGCCTTAGTGGAGAGAGAAAGGGGCTGCCAGAGGTGGGCCGCGCGCCTCCTCCCCCTGGTCCGAATTGGACTAGGAGAGGGGGGCGGCGCCCCCCTTTCCCTCTCCCTCCCCACTTCTTTCGCCCTCCTAGTAGGAGTCCTACTCCTACTAGGAGGAGGACTCCTCCTGGCGCGCCTATAGGGGCCGGCCGGCCTCCTCCCCTTGCTCCTTTATATACGGGGGCAGGGGGCACCCCTAGAAACACAAGTTGATCTTCGTGATCGTTCCTTAGCCATGTGCGGTGCCCCCCTCCACCATATTCCACCTCGGTCATATTGTAGCGGTGCTTAGGCGAAGCCCTGCGACGGTAGAACATCAAGATCGTCACCACGCCGTCGTGCTGACGGAACTCCTCCCTGACGCTTTGCTGGATCGAAGCCCGGGGAACGTCATCGAGCTGAATGTGTGCTAGAACTCGGAGGTGTCGTAGTTTCGGTGCTTGATCGGTCGGGCCATGGAGACATACGACTACATCAACCAAACGCTTCCGTTGTTGATCTACAAGGGTACGTAGATCACACTCTCCCCTCTCGTTGCTATGCATCACCATGATCTTGCGTGTGCGTAGGAATTTTTTTGAAATTACTACGTTCCCCAACAGTGGCATCCGAGCCTAGGTTTTATATGTTGATGTTATATGCACGAGTAGAACACAAGTGAGTTGTGGGCGATATAAGTCATACTGCTTACCAGCATGTCATACTTTGGTTCGGCGGTATTGTTGGACGAAGCGGCCCGGACCGACATTACGCGTACGCTTACGCGAGACCGGTACTCCCGACGTGCTTTGCACATAGGTGGCTTGCGGGTGACGGTTTCTCCAACTTTAGTTGAACCGAGTGTGGCTACGCCCGGTCCTTGCGAAGGTTAAAACAGCACCAACTTGACAAACTATCATTGTGGTTTTGATGCATAGGTAAGATTGGTTCTTGCTTAAGCCCGTAGCAGCCACATAAAACTTGCAACAACAAAGTAGAGGACGTCTAACTTGTTTTTGCAGGGCATGTTGTGATGTGATATGGTCAAGACATGATGCTAAATTTTATTGTATGAGATGATCATGTTTTGTAACCGAGTTATCGACAACTGGCAGGAGCCATATGGTTGTCGCTTTATTGTATGCAACGCAATCGCGCTGTAATGCTTTACTTTATCACTAAACGGTAGCGATAGTCGTGGAAGCATAAGATTGGCGTGATGACAATGACGCTACGATGGAGATCAAGGTGTCGCGCCGGTGATGATGGTGATCACGACGGTGCTTCGATGGAGATCACAAGCACAAGATGATGATGGCCATATCATATCACTTGTATTGATTGCATGTGATGTTTATCTTTTATGCATCTTATCTTGCTTTGATTGACGGTAGCATTATAAGATGATCTCTCACTAATTATCAAGAAGTGTTCTCCCTGAGTATGCACCGTTGCAGAAGTTCTTCGTGCTGAGACACCACGTGATGATAGGGTGTGATAGGCTCTATGTTCAAATACAACGGGTGCAAAACAGTTGCACACGCGGAATACTCAGGTTATACTTGACAAGCCAAGCATATACAGATATGGCCTCGGAACACAGAGACTGAAAGGTCGAGCGTGAATCATATAGTAGATATGATCAACATAGTGATGTTCACCAATGAAACTACTCCATCTCACGTGATGATCGGACATGGTTTAGTTGATTTGGGTCACGTAATCACTTAGAGGATTAGAGGGATGTCTATCTAAGTGGGAGTTCTTTAAGTAAATTAATTGAACCTAAATTTATCATGAAACTTAGTACCTGATAGTATCTTGCTTGTTTATGTTTGATTGTAGATAGATGGCTCGTGCTGTTGTTCCGTTGAATTTTAATGCGTTCCTTGAGAAAGCAAAGTTGAAAGATGATGGTAGCAATTACACGGACTGGGTCCGTAACTTGAGGACTATCCTCATTGCTGCACAGAAGAATTACGTCCTGGAAGCACCGCTGGGTGCCAGGCCTGTTGCTGGAGCAACACCAGATGTTATGAACGTCTGGCAGAGCAAAGCTGATGACTACTCGATAGTTCAGTGTGCCATGCTTTACGGCTTAGAATCGGGACTTCAACGACGTTTTGAACGTCATGGAGCATATGAGATGTTCCAGGAGTTGAAGTTAATATTTCAAGCAAATGCCCGGATTGAGAGATATGAAGTCTCCAATAAGTTCTATAGCTACAAGATGGAGGAGAACAGTTCTGTCAGTGAGCATATACTCAAAATGTCTGGGTATAATAATCACTTGATTCAATTGGGAGTTAATCTTCCAGATGATTGCGTCATCGACAGAATTCTCCAATCACTGCCACCAAGCTACAAGAGCTTCGTGATGAACTATAATATGCAAGGGATGAATAAGACTATTCCCGAACTCTTCGCAATGCTGAAAGCTGCGGAGGTAGAAATCAAGAAGGAGCATCAAGTGTTGATGGTCAACAAGACCACTAGTTTCAAGAAAAAGGGCAAAGGGAAGAAGAAGGGGAACTTCAAAAAGAACGGCAAGCAAGTTGCTACTCAAGAGAAGAAACCCAAACCTAGACCTAAGCCTGAAACCGAGTGCTTCTACTGCAAGCAGACTGGTCACTGGAAGCGGAACTGCCCCAAGTATTTGGCGGATAAGAAGGATGGCAAGGTGAACAAAGGTATATGTGATATACATGTTATTGATGTGTACCCTAATGCTCGCAGTAGCACCTGGGTATTTGATACTGGTTCTGTTGCTAATATTTGCAACTCGAAACAGGGACTACGGATTAAGCGAAGATTGGCTAAGGACGAGGTGACGATGCGCGTGGGAAACGGTTCCAAAGTCAATGTGATCGCAGTCGGCATGCTACCTCTACATCTACCTTCGGGATTAATATTAGGCCTAAATAATTGTTATTTGGTGCCAGCGTTAAGCATGAACATTATATCTAGATCTTGTTTGATGCGAGACGGTTATTCATTTAAATCTGAGAATAATGGTTGTTCTATTTATATGCGTAATATCTTTTATGGTCATGCACCCTTAAAGAGTGGTCTATTTTTGATGAATCTCGATAGTAGTGACACACATATTCATAGTGTTGAAGCCAAAAGATGCAGAGTTAATAATTATAGTGCAACTTATTTGTGGCACTGCCGTTTAGGTCATATCGGTGTAAAGCGCATGAAGAAACTCCATACTGATGGACTTTTGGAACCACTTGATTATGAATCACTTGGTACTTGCGAACCGTGCCTCATGGGCAAGATGACTAAAACACCGTTCTCCGGTACTATGGAGAGAGCAACAGATTTGTTGGAAATCATACATACAGATGTATGTGGTCCGATGAATATTGAGGCTCGTGGCGGATATCGTTATTTTCTCACCTTCACAGATGACTTAAGCAGATATGGGTATATCTACTTAATGAAACACAAGTCTGAAACATTTGAAAAGTTCAAAGAATTTCAGAGTGAAGTAGAAAATCATCGTAACAAGAAAATAAAATTCCTACGATCTGATCGTGGAGGAGAATATTTGAGTTACGAGTTTGGTGTACATTTGAAAAATTGTGGAATAGTTTTGCAACTCACGCCACCCAGAACACCACAGCGTAATGGTGTGTCCGAACATCGTAATCGTAATTTACTAGATATGGTGCGATCTATGATGTCTCTTACTGATTTACCGCTATCGTTTTGGGGATACGCTCTAGAGACGGCCGCATTCACGTTAAATAGGGCACCATCAAAATCCGTTGAGACGACGCCTTATGAACTGTGGTTTGGCAAGAAACCAAAGTTGTCATTTTTGAAAGTTTGGGGCTGCGATGCTTATGTGAAAAAGCTTCAACCTGATAAGCTCGAACCCAAATCGGAGAAATGTGTCTTCATAGGATATCCAAAGGAAACTATCGGATACACCTTCTATCACAGATCTGAAGGCAAGACTTTTGTTGCTAAGTTCGGAAACTTTCTAGAGAAGGAGTTTCTCTCGAAAGAAGTGAGTGGGAGGAAAGTAGAACTTGACGAGGTAACTATACCTGCTCCCTTATTGGAAAGTAGTGCATCACAGAAAACTGTTTCTGTGACACCTACACTAGTTAGTGAGGAAGCTAATGATGATGATCATGAAACTTTAGAACAAGATACTACTGAACCTCGTAGATCAACCAGAGTGAGATCCGCGCTAGAGTGGTACGGTAATCCTGTTCTGGAAGTCATGCTACTAGATCATGATGAACCTACGAACTATGAAGAAGCGATGGTGAGCCCAGATTCCGCAAAATGGCTTGAAGCCATGAAATCTGAGATGGGATCCATGTATGAGAACAAAGTATGGACTTTGGTTGACTTGCTCGATGATCGGCAAGCAATTGAGAATAAATGGATCTTCAAGAAGAAGACTGACGCTGACAGTAATATTACTGTCTACAAAGCTCGACTTGTCACAAAAGGTTTTCGGCAAGTTCAAGGGATTGACTACGATGAGACCTTCTCACCCGTAGGGATGCTTAAGTCTGTCCGAATCATGTTAGCAATTGCCACATTTTATGATTATGAAATTTGGCAGATGGATGTCAAAACTGCATTCCTGAATGGATTTCTGGAAGAAGAGTTGTATATGATGCAACCAGAAGGTTTTGTCGATCCAAAGGGAGCTAACAAAGTGTTCAAGCTCCAGCGATCCATTTATGGACTGGTGCAAGCCTCTCGGAGTTGGAATAAACACTTCGATAGTTTGATCAAAGCATTTGGTTTTATACAGACTTTTGGAGAAGCCTGTATTTACAAGAAAGTGAGTGGGAGCTCTGTAGCATTTCTGATATTATATGTGGATGACATATTACTAATTGGAAATGATATAGAATTTCTGGATAGCATAAAGGGATACTTGAATAAGAGTTTTTCAATGAAAGACCTCGGTGAAGCTGCTTACATATTAGGCATTAAGATCTATAGAGATAGATCAAGACGCTTAATTGGACTTTCACAAAGCACATACCTTGACAAAGTTTTGAAGAAGTTCAAAATGGATCAAGCAAAGAAAGGGTTCTTGCCTGTGTTACAAGGTATGAAGTTGAGTAAGACTCAATGCCCGACCACTACAGAAGATAGAGAGAATATGAAAGATGTTCCCTATGCTTCAGCCATAGGCTCTATCATTTATGCAATGCTGTGTACCAGACCTGATGTGTGTCTTGCTATAAGTCTAGTAGGGAGGTACCAAAGTAATCCAGGAGTGGATCACTGGACAGCGGTCAAGAACATCCTGAAATACCTGAAAAGGACTAAGGATATGTTTCTCATATATGGAGGTGACAAAGAGCTCATCGTAAAAGGTTACGTTGATGCAAGCTTTGACACTGATCCGGACGATTCTAAATCGCAAACTAGATACGTGTTTACATTAAACGGTGGAGCTGTCAGTTGGTGCAGTTCTAAATAAAGCGTTGTAGCGGGATCTACATGTGAAGCGGAGTACATAGCTGCTTCGGAAGCAACAAATGAAGGAGTCTGGATGAAGGAGTTCATATCCGATCTAGGTGTCATACCTAGTGCATCGGGTCCAATGAAAATCTTTTGTGACAATACTGGTGCAATTGCCTTGGCAAAGGAATCCAGATTTCACAAGAGAACCAAGCACATCAAAAGACGCTTCAATTCCATCCGGGATCTAATCCAGGTGGGAGACATAGAGATTTGCAAGATACATACGGATCTCAATGTTGCAGACCCGTTGACTAAGCCTCTTCCACGAGCAAAACATGATCAGCACCAAGGCTCCATGGGTGTTAGAATCATTACTGTGTAATCTAGATTATTGACTCTAGTGCAAGTGGGAGACTGAAGGAAATATGCCCAAGAGGCAATAATAAAGTTATTATTTATTTCCTTATATCATGATAAATGTTTATTATTCATGCTAGAATTGTATTAACCGGAAACATAATACATGTGTGAATACATAGACAAACAGAGTGTCACTAGTATGCCTCTACTTGACTAGCTCGTTAATCAAAGATGGTTATGTTTCCTAACCATGAACAAGGAGTTGTTATTTAATTAGCGAGATCACATCATTAGGTGAATGATCTGATTGACATGACCCATTCCATTAGCTTAGCACCCGATCGTTTAGTATGTTGCTATTGCTTTCTTCATGACTTATACATGTTCCTATGACTATGAGATTATGCAACTCCCGTTTGCCGGAGGAACACTTTGTGTGCTACCAAACGTCACAACGTAAATGGGTGATTATAAAGGTGCTCTACAGGTGTCTCCAAATGTACATGTTGGGTTGGCGTATTTCGAGATTAGGATTTGTCACTCCGATTGTCGGAGACGTATCTCTGGGCCCTCTCGGTAATGCACATCACATAAGCCTTGCAAGCATTGCAACTAATGAGTTAGTTGCGAGATGATGTATTACGAAACGAGTAAAGAGACTTGCCGGTAACGAGATTGAACTAGGTATTGAGATACCGACGATCGAATCTCGGGCAAGTAACATACCGATGACAAAGGGAACAATGTATGTTGTTATGCGGTCTGACCGATAAAGATCTTCGTAGAATATGTAGGAGCCAATATGAGCATCCAGGTTCCGCTATTGGTTATTGACCGGAGACGTGTCTCGGTCATGTCTACATTGTTCTCGAACCCGTAGGGTCCGCACGCTTAAGGTTTCGATGACAGTTATATTATGAGTTTATGAGTTTTGATGTACCGAAGTTAGTTCGGAGTCCCGGATGTGATCACGGACATGACGAGGAGTCTCGAAATGGTCGAGACATAAAGATTGATATATTGGACAGCGATATTCGGACACCGGAAGTGCTCCGGGTGATTTCGAAGAAAACCGGAGAGCCGGAGGGTTACCAGAACCCCCCTATGAGAAGTAGTGGGCCATATGGGCCTTAGTGGAGAGAGAGAGAGGGGCTGCCAGAGGTGGGCCGCGCGCCTCCTCCCCCCTGGTCTGAATTGGACTAGGAGA
>NC_041382.1:354752511-354788347 GCF_002162155.2 Triticum dicoccoides | reverse complement strand
TCCTAGTAGGAGTCCTACTCCTACTAGGAGGGGGACTCCTACTAGGAGGAGGACTCCTCCTGGCGCGCCTATAGGGGCCGGCCGGCCTCCTCCCCTTGCTTCTTTATATACGGGGGCAGGGAGCACCCCTAGACACACAAGTTGATCTTCGTGATCGTTCCTTAGCCGTGTGCGGTGCCCCCCTCCACCATATTCCACCTCGGTCATATTGTAGCGGTGCTTAGGCGAAGCCCTACGACGGTAGAACATCAAGATCGTCACCACGCTGTCGTGCTGACGGAACTCCTCCCCGACGCTTTGCTGGATCGGAGCCCGGGGATCGTCATCGAGCTGAACGTGTGCTAGAACTCGGAGGTGCCGTAGTTTCGGTGCTTGATCGGTCGGGCCGTGGAGACGTATGACTACATCAACCAAACGCTTCCGTTGTTGATATACAAGGGTACGTAGATCACACTCCCCTTTCGTTGTTATGCATCACCATGATCTTGCGTGTGCGTAGGAATTTTTTTGAAATTACTAGGTTCCCCAACAGCTATACTATTGGGCCGTGATCACTTGAGAGGTGATCTCGGGTTTGTACTTATCTTTCCCTAATAATAAAGCACGGATTGAGTCTTTAGGTTCACCGTCGCGGCGTTTTTACACAAAGGTCCCTGTATTCTGGCTAATTTAACCCGCAGTACTTTTTAAGTCAAAAACGTTTCGTTCTGCACGAGTAGACTTAGAAAAAAACACAGGCGCACGCCACACGGACACGGGCATCTCCCCAATACCTACGACCCCAACTCCCTCCAGCGCCGCCGCCACCGCCCCCCTCTTCTGCAACCACCACGCCGTCCGCGCAACCCTAAAGCACGCTGCTCCTTTCCCTTCCCAAGCCGCCCTGGATCTGGCGATGGAGGTGGCCGCCGTCGTGGCCATGGAGGTCTCGCCAGCCGCCTTCGAAGTCCTACATCCCCGATATCGACGGGATTGCAGCCGCCTGGCCAAGGTCGTCGTCCCTCGACGAGCTCCTCCATAAATTTTGGTTCCCCATAGTGCCTACGGGCCGCCTCTCCCTCTCCATCCTACGCCCCTCCTTCTCCACTTTAGATTTCGGCTGAAGATCGCCTCTCCCTATTCCCCTTCCAATCTGGAGCACAGGCGGAGAGCCTGGTTGTGTGCGACGGAGATGGCGCCCCGCCTCTGCGCCTCATAAGGCTGGGCGTAGCTTCGCCGAGGCCATGACCTCTCCAGGTATCGATCTAAAACAGGTCACCAACCCATTGGAACCTCTCCCTGTCTCTTTCTTCTCCATCTTCCTCATACGGAGTACTATCCAATGGAACCTTAGTTTTTGTATAGTTAGCTAGCAGAGACTCAATAGTAGCATTTTTTGCCTGTACATCATAGCCATGCCCTGGAGAGACGCAAATTAGTGCAGTTAACAAGAAGCAATTGACGAAGATCTTACGAGATGGCTAGCAAATCCAGATATCAAACATAATTTTGGTAATATATATTATGTATGCAATAGTTTGAAGGGATGCTTACCAGGTATGTAACACTCAAAATCTAGGTCCAGTAACTATCCAGTTGCAAATTCACTTCAAGTTTGTGTAACAAATATATATACATCAACTAGGATTTAGGTTTAACCGTTTAAGTCTGTGCTACAATTGAAAGACTAGGGAGAAGAGGGTGGATTGTACTACCTGATCGCTTGCTGTACATCTGAAAGAGATTCAGCTCGTTTGAATATTCTGATTTTGCGACATGGTCGCCAGTGAATAGCGCCTTTAGCAGTTTGGTCAACAAGTAGACCGAGCCGAACATAAAATGGTTTCATTTTCATGAGTGAATCTTACCTTAGATGATTAGGAGAAGATCAGTATGGAACCACATAACTATTGGTAAAATGATCGTTAATTAATGACATCATTACCATCCAGCCATCTTGTCTTTCCAAAGAACAACATACGAGCTTCGTTCTCTGGAGTTTAAGAATAATACAACCATCTTGCCTTTTGAAAGAATAACAAAGATAAATATAGAACCGTGTAAGTCTGAACATACATGTGGGTCAAAAACATGTAGTATGCTCCACCGAGATTCTCAATCTTGTCCACCAGTATCGGCTTATACCTTGGACTAAAATATTAAGAGGTTATCATAACAACTATAGCGAATATAATCACTGTTTTCAGATCAAATAAGGAATCGATCTCATGATGGTTGATGCTTGATGCAACGGAGGATCACAGGTGTACTGCCTGCAGTTTCAATTTAACCGGGCAGTTGCCATCATCGTGAGACTTGCCAACTTGAGGAACTACAATGATTCTTTGTTCCAGCCATATCCGATCCACCGAGCCAGAGCTTTCACGTCACCTACAACGCACGGTGCTCGCGGCTCGCCGTTGGCGCCAGCCTCGTTGACGCACTCCTGGAACCCCTCAAGCAGCTCATGCTCGTTCGGTCATGCAGGATGGCGCTGTAGCACTATCGTTGGATGTGAATCGCTTCAAAACCGGAAGCAGCGTGCGCGCTGATGTGGCGTGTTTCCTCCTTTGCTACACTCTGATTGACTGATGGTTAGATGGTTGATGTTGCAGTCTGATGAGGCCTAGCGGGTGTGGCTTCTGCTGAATTTTTTTACACCAGCAGCTCCTGGTGAGTTTGATCCCCTGAGTCATTATAGAGGAAGTGAGAATGTCAGAAAGGAGAAGAAGAAAAAACCTTGCTGCCGGGGATGACATCCACACCATTTTGTGTGTGTTGGTGGAGTGATTGAACCATGGCAATCAGAGCTGACATCACATCTCCCTTCCTCATACACACTTTTTGGGTAGTTGTGCATCTATATTCCATTCTGCACACCAAGAGATTATGTTGTTTTTATTTTACTGAAGCAGTTACGATTTAGTAGTACATCGTTATCATTCTCAACAAATTCATACATGACACCTTTGATAAGAAAGAACTTTCAGCGATTGAGTTACTTTATTCGACTTTATGTTTTTCAGGAGGGGAGTCCGGGAGGCGGGACAGCCGGCAGCGGCGCCATTCTGTTTGGGGATGCTTGGATCTGGTGATGCTAGAGCATGGGAACGGGAAACATCACCTCAGCTATGGAATTTCAAATAGCCAATTTACCTTTCTCCCTAAAGATTTCTTACACTGCTGTTAGTATCATTGCTCTTGGGGTCTAGATTTTGTTAATATCAAAATCTGGGTACTTACCAGCAAACGAGTTGTTGATCTATTTACTTAGTCAAGTTCATTTATGCTATGTTCTTCAGTCAAGCTTTAGATTCTAGCCATTATTAAATAGAAATGATGTTGTTCAAAACCTGCTAATGTCAGAAATCCTACTGCCCAGCAGGATTTCTAGAATTCTAGTGCATCTGGTTTCTATAACATGGTTTGCCAACCGCGGTGAGCACTGCTCAGTGCGTGGCAGCTTTTCATTAGGATTGGAAACAAGATTTGAGATACAGGTGTAGGTCAAATTTTGCAAAAATTATGGGTCTGCAGGTAGAAAGTTACATGTAGGAAATTTTACAATTTTCTGAGAGTAAAAATTCAAGCATGAATTTGAATATAGTTCCATGATTTTTTTGCTGACAAGTTTTCTTATATTTACTTCTCTTTCTATGGTATAGGAATTTATACGCCTACTTAACTGTTCAAAGATATCCGTTTTGTTTGTCGATTCGAAGTTACCACATATAAGCTTGAGTCCATGTGAACTGACACACAGTTTGGAACAAAATAAAACTTAGTACTGTAGTACAGTTTGGTGGATAAACTACTAGTTACCTCGACATTCTAATAATTTGTAATAATGATAGTTGGCATTGGTCATCCAAGACCGCTTGCATGAAATTAGTGGCTTGCTTCTGTTGTACTCTTCAAAAATTATGTTGCTTCAGTTTATTTTACATTTTTTAATTTACTGTTTTTTGTGAAACAAAAGTACTAGAGAATATTATTCTACATTATTTTCAACCGCTACATTTTATGTGTTTGCGGTATGACTGTATGGTTCTCAATCAAAGAAGAGGCCCAACAGTCTCTTTCAGGACTTTTTATCACCACATATATAATCTTATTGAACTAGGAGTTGAGAACTAAAATTCCCCAAAAGATCATATATGCTTGATGTGTGTGAACATATTGGAGGGAGGCGGTTCCAATGATGGCTCGGTTCCTGCACAGTGTAACACCCCGGATGTAATTTACCGTATATGTATCCCAATTCTTACCGTTTCCGGCCTAAGTTATTTTATTTTCCTCGGGTTTGGGTTTTGTCTTCGTGTGTTGTTTTTTTTGTCATGCATCTCGTATCACGTCATCATGTGCATTGCATTCGCATACGTGTTCGTCTCATACATCCGAGCATTTTCCCCGTTGTCCGTTTTGCATTTCGGTGCTCCTATCTCCTTCGGTGCCCCTTTCTACCTCTTTCGTGTGTGTGGGGGTTAGACATTTCCGGATTGGGCCGAGACTTGCCATGCGGCTTTGGTTTACTACTGGTAGACCGCCTGTCAAGTTTCGTGCCATTTGAACTTCGTTTGATACTTCAACGGTTAACCGAGGGACCGAAAAGGCCTCGTGTGTGTTGCAGCCCAACACCCCTTCAATTTGGCCCAAAACCCACTTAAACCCTCTCCATCGTCTCGGTCGTTCGATCACGATCGCGTGGCCAAAAACCGCACTCCATTTGGAGCTTCCTAGCTCCCTCTACGCCTATAAATAGATCCCCATTCTAAATCCCGGATCCCCTCTTTTCAAACCCTAGATTTCCTGATCCCCTCGCCGCCGGACGTGTGCGAATTGGGCCGGGCACGACCGCCTGCCACCGCTGACCGACGGGACGCCGCCACGTCAGCCCCGCGGCGCCCCACATCGCCGCCTCCACCGCGGGCCCGTGAGCCCACGGCCGGCCCCCGCGGCCCATCGCGTGCGCGCTGCCGCTCATCTGCCCCGCCGCCCGGCTCCTCACTCGCACCGCCTCGATCCGCCTTCGCGCCGCCGCCGCCTCGCCACTTCCTCGCCGGCGACCGTCGCCTCGCCGTCCCTCACCGCGCCGCCCCGCCCCGGCGACGACTCCGACCTCCTCCCCGCTCGTCTTCCTCCGGTCCAGCCGACCCCGACGTCAACTTCGGTGGAACGGCGACGAACCTCGATTTCCGTGCATGAGCCCAATCCAGATCTGGATTTGAGAGAGAGGGTTGACTTTCCCCCCTCCCCTTATTTTTTAGCGATTTTCACCATGTTGTATCTCTGCATCTGTACCTCCGATTTGCACGTGTAGCATATCAAAATGTTCGTCTCAACGAGTACATAATTTCATCTCATTGAATCATTTTCATTTGAGCTCATCTTGATGCCCGAAATGCTGTTGGAAGAGGGCTATGTGATAAACTTGGCAGATCTGTTTTATCAAATAGATATTTGTCATTTTTTCCATGATTAATGAGTGCATGATATGCTCCTGAGCTCTACATGAGTTTTGTTATATGCCATGCCATCTTTACAGAGGTGCTTACCATGTATTTTTGCGATATGTGTGTTAACTAGCACAAGCTTGCAAAGTAGCTTAATCGGTAATGCTGATTTCAGGGACTTAGAATTTCACTAAGTCCTTGTTCTGTTTTTGTCGGTATGTCATATGTTCATGTTGTTTCCTAGTGATCCGTGCCTATTTTGAGGATGATCAGTAAGGATGATTTGTTAACCTTGTGGTGCTCTATCCATTCATGTCTTTGTTTGAATTTATGGAGCAACCTAGCTTGAGACAGTCGAGCTCTACTTTTGCTATTTCGTGAATCCTGGCAGATTGTTGACTTGTTAGCGATTTTGCCGAGGATGTTGCTATTGATCTGTGCATGCTATGTTGTTGTTCTTACCATGTCTAGCTTCTATGCCATGTATTCTTGATGATTGTATGCTTAGTTTGTGATGCCATGCTCTGTAGTGAGTGCATCGATCTCGTAAACATGCCTACTCGTTAACTGATTTGCATGCTTCAGTTTTTCTCTAAGTCTGAGATCTATTTATGTTTTTGCCATGTTCACATGCTTGCAATTGTATTTTCTGATCCCTTTTGGCTCAAGGTCACTAAGGGACTTTTGTTAAGTTCTTTGAGTAACTTCATGCCATGCCTTGCTTTGCCATGTTAAGTTCCTGTAGCATGTAGTTTTCATGCTCCAAAATGTGCTTCCTGATGATATATTCCAGACTTGTGTTAATTTCACTAAGTCTGAAACCTGTTATCATTTGCATTTTTGCCATGCTTTTTTGAACCTGTTATTGGATGAATTAGCCGTAGCTCAGTGTTCATCTTTTGTCAAGCATCATGAATGGATCCCTGCCATGTATTTTGTTGTCATGTTTGAGTTATGTAGCATATTTATTTTGATGCATTTAGATGGCTACTTGCTGATTATCGCAGACCGGTGCCATATTTGTTTTGCTTGCCATTTCCAAACCGTGCATCCGATTCCGGTGATGTTTATATCGTTTTCAACCGAAATCACCTCACCTTTCCAGTGGCACTCTTGGATTTCCAAGTTGAGGCCAGGTTCAATCATTCCTTGTCAAATATTGCATATGCATCACATACCGCATCTCGCATAGCATACCATGTTTGCATCATATTGTTTGAGCATTGCACGTGGTTGATTGTGTTACTTTTGCTAGTTTGTCTTGTTTGGGTAGAGCCGGGAGACGAGTTCGCGAACAAGGAGCCCGTTGAGTTTGTTTACGAGGATCAAGTCAACTCTGACAACTTTGCAGGCAAGATGATCATACCCTCGAAATCACTTCTATCTTTGCTTCCTAGATGCTCGCTCTTTTGCTATGCCTATGCTACGATACCTACCACTTGTTTATCACGCCCCCCAAATTGCCAGGTCAAACCTCTTACCCACCATGTCCTAGCAAACCGTTGATTGGTTATGTTACCGCTTTGCTCAGCCCCTCTTATAGCGTTGCTAGTTGTAGGTGAAGATTGGAGATCGTTCCTTGTTGGAACATTGTTTATTGTTGGGATATCACTATATTATCTTGTTATCTTAATGCATCTATATACCTGGTAAAGGGTGGAAGGCTTGGCCTTTTTCCTAGTGTTTTGTTCCATTCTTGCTGCCCTAGTTTCCGTCATATCGGTGTTATGTTCCCGGATTTTGCGTTCCTTACGCGGTTGGGTTATAATGGGAACCCCTTGACAGTTCGCTTTGAATAAAACTCCTCCAGCAATGCCTAACCTTGGTTTTACCATTTGCCACCTAGCCTCTTTTTCCCTTGGGTTTCCGGAGCCCAAGGGTCATCTTATTTAACCCCCCCCTCCAGGCCAGTGCTCCTCTGAGTGTTGGTCCGACTAAGCTGCCTGCGGGGCCACCTCGGGGAAACTTGAGGGTTGGTTTTACTCGTAGCTAGTCTCATCTAAGTGTGCCCTGAGAACGAGATATGTGCAGCTCCTATCGGGATTTGTCGGCACATTCGGGCGGTGTTGCTGGACTTGTTTTACCATTGTCGAGGATGTCTTGTAAAACCGGGATGCCGAGTCTGATCGGAATGTCTCGGGAGAAGGAATATCCTTCGTTGACCGTGAGAGCTTGTGATGGGCTAAGTTGGGACTCCCCTGCAGGGATTTGAACTTTCGAAAGCCGTGCCCGCGGTTATGGGCAGATGGGAATTTGTTAATATCCGGTTGTAGATAACATGAAACTTAACTTAATTAAAATGAATCAACCGCGTGTGTAACCATGATGGTCTTTTCTTGGCGGAGTCCGGGAAGTGAACACGGTGTTGGAGTAATGCTTGACGTAGGTTGTTTTAGGATCATTTCTTGATCATAGTTCTTCGTTCGTGCTTTGCCATCTCTTCTCGCTCTCTTTCGCGAACAGGTTAGCCACCATATATGCTAGTCGCTTGCTACAACTCCACATATTACCTTGCCTTACCTATAAGCTTAAATAGTCTTGATCGCGAGGGTGCGAGATTGTTGAGTCCCCGTGACTCACAGTTTACTTCCAAAACCAGATGTAGGGACCGATGATACAGTTCCAGGCGATACGTTTGAGCTCAAGTGGGAGTTCGATGAAGACTCACGCCGTTACTATGTGTCTTTCCCAGATGATCAGTAGTGGTGCCCAGTTGGGGCGATCCGGGACCGTGTCGCATGTTGGGGTTGATCTTTATTTTGGTACCATAGTCGGACCATGAGTGTATTGGATGATTGTAATGTTATTCATGTATTTGTGTGACGTGGCGAGTGTAAGCCAACTATGTATCCTTTCCCCTTTTATATATTTACATGGGTTGTTGTGAAGATTACCTTACTTGCGATATTGCTTACAATGCGGTTATGCCTCTAAGTCGTGCTTCGACACATAGGAGATATAGCCGCATTGAGGGCGTTACAAGTTGGTAATCAGAGCCTTCCCCGACCTTAGGAGCCCCTTGCTTGATCGAATCGTTGGCGTTGTTGAGTCTAGAAAAAAAATGTTTTGAGTCATTTAGGATTATATATATCGGAGAGTTTAGGAATTCTTTTTACTCCCCAGTCCCTTGATCGCTCTGGTAAGTCATCCTGACGTAGAGGTTTGACTCTTCTCTTCTCAAATTTCACTAAATTATTTTTAGGATCACGCGGGTATCTTGGAGTCGTTCCGATCGATTTGTGACGACAACATTGTTCTTGGTGCCTCCTGTCATTTAGGGGTTGTGGCAGTGTCCCGGGGAGTTGAGCTCCGAGGTGTTGTCGTCACAATTTTATCGTTGAGATTCTGGAATACCTGAGTTTCGCCGACATCGAAAATCTCTTTTATGCAGTTGTTGGTGAGATAACCTCGACGCCACCCAGTACTGGGGCGGGAGTTCGGGAGTATTGCCATAACTTGTATAACGGATGCTTTTCGAAGGTTGAGGTAGACGATTTCCGAAGTTTTTCTCGGTTATGTGTTGAAGGATGGATACAGCTGGATGTAGGATTTGCTAGATTTGGGTGAGATATTATGCTTCTCCTGTATCCCCAACACCTGATTGCATAACCGGGAAGGTTCGGGAGTTTCATAGGTGGGAATTCTTGTAGCTCTAGTTCTTCTTCCACGGATATTTGGTTTGAGATTGGGTGATCCTTACCGAGTATTCGTTCTTGTTCCGTACCTTGTTGTTTTTCTTCTACCTCAAATTCTAAGTGGCTTCTCAATTTATGGATATGTGACCATTTTAATTGGAATACATTCGTTCATTTTGTTCGGATGTGAAGACTATATGTTGCAATTTCATCCCGTTTGATTCAGCTTCAATATTTGTCCGTCAATGTGCTAATGGATGTCAACCTCTTCAGGATGGATCCTCCAACGCGCACGACTCCGAATCCTAATCCGCCACCACCACCTCCACCTCCGGAGGCATGGCAAGCTGTGATGGCCGCTACCAATGCAAACACGTAGCTGATCATGCAACTTCTTCAAGAGCGCAATCAAGGGAACCAGGGTCAAGGCAACAATCAGAATCACTTTGCTACACTCAATCAGTTCCTTGCTAACCAGCCAAAGACCTTCAGCAATTGTGTTGAGGCAACAGACGCTGATGATTGGCTCGTGGACATATGCAAGCATTTCGAATGTAGTAACGTCAGGCCTGAGGACTTTGTCAAGTTCGCTTCCTTCCAACACAAAGACCAGGCTGCAGAATGGTTTCAGCAGTACAAAGATTCCAGAGGAGGCCGTGTGATTACCTGGGATGAATTCCGTCAAGACTTCAAAGCTCATCATATTCCTCAGAGCGTGGTTGAAAGCAAGCGTGAGGAATTCCGCGACCTGAAGCAAGGCTCTATGTCTGTTTACGAGTACAACAAGATGTTTCAGAAGCTCGCCCGTTTTGCTAAGCAGGATGTCCCTGACAAGAAGAGCATGATATACCAGTTCAGGGGTTGTCTTAGAGAAGAAATCCAGCTAGCTCTCGTTCTCTTTGAGCCCAAGAGGTACGATGAGTTTTACAACATGGCAATGAAGCAAGAGACTGCTCAACTGAAGTGTGATGCTTCCATGAAGCGAGTCAGAGATGCTACTCCTTCTTCCTCAACTCAAGTGGCTAAGCAACAGAAGTATTGGCTTCCTCCTCCTCCGTTCCGTCAGCCTTATCAGCAGAAGAGCAAAGGTGGCAGTGGATCTTCCCACCCACCCAACCCTGGCTTTCAGAACAAGACTTCGTCTCAAGCTCCAAGATCGAGTGCTCCGTATCACCGTCCGCTTTAAGAGGACACATGCAACAAGTGCCAACAGAAGGGTCACTATGCCAACAAATGCTTCAATCAGAGCCGTCTCCCTCCTCCTCCTCCTGTGAGATCGGCAAGTACAGCTGTGGTCAAGCATAACCCCAAGCACGCCAAGGTCAACTTGATGAATGCAGCTCAGGCAAAGGACTCGTCAAATACCATCATGGGTAACCTTCCTGTTAACGATATTCCAGCTAAAGTACTTTTTGACTCTGGTGCATCGCATTCCTTCATGTCATTCCCTTTTGCATCGGAGAACAATTTTGGTACTAAGGCATTACCTAGAGCATTGCAAGTTGTTTCCCCGGCTAAGCGTCTGAGTTCTAGAATGATGGTTCCGGATATTGCTATCATGATGGGTGATTTCAAGTTTCTGGCTTCTCCAATGGTCCTTGGTAACTCGGATATTGATCTTATTCTTGGGATGGACTGGCTTTCTAAGCACAAGGCTCAGCTTGATTGTGCAGCCAGGCAGATTCAATCGACTCATTCGTCTGAGGATGTAATTGTCTTTGCCGCTAGGGATAATACCATCTGTCTGTTTTATCTCAATGAGAAGGGTGAACTGGATGCCATCTCTCAAATTCCAGTCGTTTGCGAATATCAAGACGTCTTTCCAGAAGAGCTTCCAGGAATGCCTCCGCACCGGCTAGTTGAATTCGTCATCGATCTTGAGCCTGGCACGGAACCTGTTTGCAAACGTCCTTACAAGCTTGGACCTAAAGAGTTGAAGGAGCTGAAGAAGCAACTCGATATTCAAGAGCGAATGGGTCTCATCCGACCTAGTTCTTCTCCATGGGGTTGTGGAGTTCTTTTTGTGAAGAAGAAGGATGGAACGGACCGACTTTGTGTTGACTACCGTCCATTGAACAAGAAGACTATAAAGAACAAGTACCCACTTCCCAACATCAACGAGCTGTTTGAACAACTCAAAGGTGCTCAAGTATTCTCCAAGCTTGATCTCCGTATGGGCTATCACCAGATTTGAATTCGTGAGCAAGATATCCCCAAGACGGCTTTCAGAACAAGCTATGGCTCATATGAATACATTGTCATGTCTTTTGGCCTCGTCAACACTCCTCCGACTTTCTCTTGCATGATGAACTTCATCTTCAACCCCTACACAAATGCCTTCATCTTGGTCTACCTCGATGACATTCTGGTCTTTTCGAAGAACAAGGAAGAACATGCCAAGCACTTGCGTTTGGTGCTCGATAAGCTTAGAGAACACCAGTTCTATGCCAAGTTCTCAAAGTGCGAGTTTTGGCTCAATGAGGTTCTCTATCTTGGGCATATCATCTCTGCCAAGGGCATTGCCGTGAATCCTGAGAAGGTGTCTGCAATTGTGAATTGGGAACCACCTTAGAACGTGAAGCAACTCCGCAGCTTCCTTGGTCTCGCAAGCTATTGTCGAAGGTTCGTTGAGAACTTTTCAAAGATCGCGAAGCCTCTTTCAAACCTTCTCCAAAAGCATGTGAAGTACATTTGGTCTCCTGAATGTGACATCGCTTTCAACACATTGAAAGAGAAATTAGTCACTGCTCCAGTTCTGACTCCTCCTGATGAATCCAAACCGTTCGAGGTCTTCTGTGATGCCTCTCTCCAAGGTCTTAGTGAAGTGTTGATGCGAGAGAAGAAAGTTGTGGCTTATACCTCTCGCCAGTTGAAGCCCAGCAAGAAGAACTACCCCACTCATGACCTCGAGTTGGCGGCAGTTGTGCATGCTCTTTTGACTTGGAGACATCTCTTACTGGGACGAAAAGTGGACATCTTCACTGACCACAAGAGTCTCAAGTACATCTTCACTCAGCCTAATCTCAACCTCAGGCAGACTCGTTGGGTCGAAATGATTCAAGAGTATAATCCGAGCATCGAATATACTCCAGGCAAGGCCAATGTGATTGCTGACGCATTGAGTAGGAAGGCTTACTGCAACAGTTTGATTCTCAAGCCTTACCAACCCGAGCTTTGTGAAGCTTTCCGCAAACTCAATCTGCAAGTTGTTCCTCAAGGTTTCCTCGCCAACTTTCAAGTCTCTCCTACTTTGGAAGATCAGATTCGTGAGGCTCAACTTCTTGATGCTATGGTGAAGAAGGTGAAGATTGGGATTGCCAAGAGTCAATCCAAGTACAAGTGCTATCGCGTTGATGACAAGGATACTCTCTTCTTCGAGGATCGCATTGTTGTGCCTAAAGGTGACCTTCGAAAAGTCATTATGAATGAGGCTCACAATTCACTCCTCTCTATCCACCCTGGGAGTACGAAGATGTACCAGGACCTCAAGCAGGCTTATTGTTGGACTCGAATGAAGCGCGAGATTGCTCAGTTCGTGAATGAATGTGATGTCTGCAGAAGAGTGAAGGCAGAACACCAACGACCAGCTGGTCTCCTCCAACCTCTTGCCATTCCAGAATGGAAGTTTGAACACATTGAGATGGACTTCGTGACTGGGTTTCCAAAGTCTAAGCGTGGCAATGATGCTATATTCGTTGTCATCGACAAACTCACTAAAGTGGCTCATTTCCTGCCTATCAAAGAGTCATCACTGCAGCTCAATTGGCAGAGCTTTATACCTCTCGGATTGTCTCTCTGCATGGCATTCCACAGTTGATTTCTTCATATCGTGGCAGCATCTTTACCTCCAAGTTTTGGGATTCTTTTCAGAAGGCCATGGGCGCCAACATCCGTTTCAGCACAGCTTTTCATCCTCAAACTAGCGGTCAAGTCGAGCGTGTCAATCAGATTCTCAAAGATATGCTCAGGGCTTGCGTTATCTCTTTCGGTATGAAGTGGGAAGATTGTCTTCCATATGCCGAGTTCTCCTACAATAACAGCTTTCAAGCGAGTTCGGGTAAGGCCCCATTTGAAATTCTCTATGGCAGGAAGTGTCGTACTCCTCTTAACTGGTCAGAGACCGGTGAACGTCAACTTCTTGGAAATGACTTGATCACAGAGGCAGAGGAGATGTGCAAAGTCATTCGTGATAACCTCAAAGCAGCGCAATCGCGCCAGAAGAGCTACTATGATAGTAAGCATCGTGATTTGGCTTTCGAGATCGGAGACCATGTTTACCTCCACGTCTCTCCAATGAAAGGTACTCGTCGCTTCGGTATCAAAGGGAAGCTTGCCCCTAGATACGTGGGTCCTTTCAAGATCGTCAGCAAGAGAGGCGATCTCGCCTATCAACTCGAGCTTCCCTCCAACTTTGCAAACGTGCACGACGTGTTCCATGTCTCTCAGCTCCGCAAGTGCTTCAAGACCCCTGACCGCACCGTCAACTTCGAAGACATTGATCTCCAAGAAGACCTCTCTTATCGTGAGCACCCAGCTGCCATTCTTGAAGAAACTGAACGCAAGACTCGCAATAAGTCAATCAAATTCCTCAAAGTCAAGTGGTCACACCATTCCGACCGTGAAGCCACCTGGGAACACGAGGATCACCTCTGTTTTGAGTACCCGGCGTTTTTCCAGTCCTAGATCTCGGGACGAGATCCTTTCGTAGTGGTGGAGTGTTGTAACACCCCGGATGTAATTTACCTTATATGTATCCCAACTCTTGCCGTTTCCGGCCTAAGTTATTTTATTTTCCTCGGGTTCAGGTTTTGTCTCCGTGTGTTGTTGCCTTTGTCATGCATCTCATATCATGTCATCATGTGCATTGCATTCGCATACGTGTTCGTCTCATGCATTCGAGCATTTTCCCCGTTGTTCGTTTTGCATTCCGGCGCTCCTATCTCCTCCGGTGCCCCTTTCTACCTCTTTCGTGTATGGGGGTTAGACATTTCCAGATTGGGCCGAGACTTGCCATGCGGCATTGGTTTACTACCGGTAGACCGCGTGTCAAGTTTCGTGCCATTGGGACTTCGTTTGATACTCCAACGGTTAACCGAGGGACCGAAAAGGCCTCGTGTGTGTTGCAGCCCAACACCCCTCCAATTTGGCCCAAAACCCACCTAAACCCTCTCCATTGTCTCGGTAGTTCGATCACGATCGCGTGGCCGAAAACCGCACTCCATTTGGAGCTTCCTAGCTCACTCTACGCCTATAAATAGATCCCCATTCCAAATCCCGGATCCCCTCTTTTCAAACCCTAGATTTCCTGCTCCCCTCGCCGCCGGACGTGTCTGAATTGGGCCGGACACGTCCGCCCGCCGCCGCCGACCAACGGGCCGCCGCCACGTCAGCCCCGCGGCGCCCCACATCGCCGCCTCCATCGCGGGCCCATGAGCCCACGGCCGGTCCCCGTGGCCCATCGCGCACGCGCCGCCGCTCGTCTGCCCCGCCGCCCGGCTCCTCACTCGCACCGCCTCGATCCGCCTTCGCGCCGCCGCCGCCTCGCCACTTCCTCGCCAGCGACCGCCGCTCCACCGCGCCGGCGACCGTCGCCTCACCGTCTTGCCGCGACCACCGTCGCCTCGCCGCCCCGCCCCGGCGACGACTCCGGCCTCCTCCCCGCTCGTCTTCCTCCGGTCCGGCCGACCCCGACGTCAACTCCGGTGGAACGGCGACAAACCTCTATTTCCGTGCATGAGCCCAATCCAGATCTGGATCTGAGAGAGGGTTGACTTTCCCCCTCTCCCCTTATTTTTTTGGCGATTTTCACCATGTTGTATCTCTGCATCCGTAGCTCCGATTTGCACATGTAGCATATTAAAATGTTCGTCTCAGCGAGTACATAATTTCATCTCATTGCATCATTTTTATTTGAGCTCATCTTGATGCCAGAAATTCTGTTGGAAGACGGCTACGTGATAAACTTGGCAGATATGTTTCATCAAATAGATATTTGTCATTTTTGCCATGATTAATGAGTGCATGATATGCTCCTGAGCTCTACACGAGTTTTGTTATATGTCATGCCATCTTTACAGAGGTGCTTACCATGTATTTTTGTGATATGTGTGGTGACTAGCACAAGCTTGCAAAGTATCGTAATCGGTAATGCTGATTTCAGGGACTTAGAATTTCACTAAGTCCTTGTTCTGTTTTTGTCGGTATGCCATATGTTCATGTTGTTTACTAGTGATCCGTGCCTATTTTGAGGATGATCAGTAAGGATGATTTGTTAACCTTGTGGTGCTATATCCAGCCATGTCTTTGTTCGAATTTATGGAGCAACCTAGCTTGAGTCAATCGAGCTCTACTTTTGCTATTTCGTGAATCACGGCAGATTGTTGACTTGTTAGCAATTTTGCCGAGGATGTTGCTATTGATCCGTGCATGGTATGTTGTTGTTATTGCCATGTCTAGCTTCTATGACATGTATTATTGATGTTTGTATGCTTAGTTTGTCATGCCATTCTCTGTAGTGAGTGCATCGAGCTCGTAAACATGCCTACTCGTTAACTGATTTGCATGCTCCAGTTTTTCTCTAAGTCTGAGATCTATTTATGTTTTTGCCATGTTCACATGCTTGCAATTGTATTTTCTGATCCCTTTTGGCTCAAGGACACTAAGGGACTTTTTTAAGTGCTTTGAGTAGCTTCATTTCATGCCTTGCTTTGCCATGTTAAGTTCCTGTAGCATGTAGTTTTCATGCTCCAAAGTGTGCTTCCTGATGATATATTCCAGACATGTGTTAATTTCACTAAGTCTGAAACCTGTTATCATTTGCATTTTTGCCATGCTTTTTTGAACATGTTAATGGATGAATTAGCCGTAGATCAGTGTTGATCTTTTGTCAAGCATCATTAATGGATCCCTTCCGTGTATTTTGTTGTCATGTTTGAGTTCTGTAGCATATTTATCTTGATGCATTTAGATAGCTACTTGCTGATTATCGCAGACCGGTGCCATATTTGTTTTGCTTGCCATTTCCAAACCGTGCATCCGATTCCGGTGATGTTTATATCGTTTTCAACCGAAATCACCTCACCTTTCCAGTGGCACTCTTGGATTTCCACGTTGAGGCCAAGTTCAATCATTCCTTGTCAAATCTTGCATATGCATCACATACTGCATCTCACATAGCATACCATGTTTGCATCATGTTGTTTGAGCATTGCACGTGGTTGATTGTGTTACTTTTGCTTGTTTGTCTTGTTTGGGTAGAGCCGGGAGACGAGTTCGCGAACGAGGAGCCCGTTGAGTTTGGTTACGAGGATGAAGTCAACTCTGACAACTTTGCAGGCAAGATTATCATACCCTCGAAATCACTTCTATCTTTGCTTGCTAGATGCTCGCTCTTTTGCTATGCCTATGCTATGATACCTACCACTTGTTTATCACGCCCCCCAAATTGCCAGGTCAAACCTCTTACCCACCATGTCCTAGCAAACCGTTGATTGGTTATGTTACCGCTTTGCTCAGCCCCTCTTATAGCGTTGCTAGTTGTAGGTGAAGATTGGAGATCGTTCCTTGTTGGAACATTGTTTATTGTTGGGATATCACTATATTATCTTGTTATCTTAATGCATCTATATACCTGGTAAAGGGTGGAAGGCTTGGCCTTTTTCCTAGTGTTTTGTTCCATTCTTGCTGCCCTAGTTTCCGTCATATCGGTGTTATGTTCCCGGATTTTGCGTTCCTTACGCGGTTGGGTTATAATGGGAACCCCTTGACAGTTCACTTTGAATAAAACTCCTCTAGCAATGCCCAACCTTGGTTTTACCATTTGCCACCTAGCCTCTTTTTCCCTTGGGTTTCCGGAGCCCAAGGGTCATCTTATTTAAACCCCCCCCAGGCCAGTGCTCCTCTGAGTGTTGGTCCGACTGAGCTGCCTGTGGGGCCACCTCGGGGAAACTTGAGGGTTGGTTTTACTCGTAGCTAGTATCATCTGAGTGTGCCCTGAGAAGGAGATATGTGCAGCTCCTATCGGGATTTGTCGGCACATTCGGGCGGTGTTGCTGGACTTGTTTTACCATTGTCAAGGATGTCTTGTAAAACCAGGATGCCGAGTCTGATCGGAATGTCTTGGGAGAAGGAATATCCTTCGTTGACCGTGAGAGCTTGTGATGGGCTAAGTTGGGACTCCCCTGCAGGGATTTAACTTTCGAAAGCCGTGCCCGCGGTTATGGGCAGATGGGAATTTTTTAATGTCCGGTTGTAGATAACATGAAACTTAACTTAATTAAAATGAATCAACCGCGTGTGTAACCGTGATGGTCTCTTCTCGGCGGAGTCCGGGAAGTGAACACTGTGTTGGAGTAATGCTTGACGTAGGTTGTTCTAGGATCACTTCTTGATCATAGTTCTTCGTTCGTGCTTTGCCTTCTCTTCTCGCTCTCTTTTGCGAACAGGTTAGCCACCATATATGCTAGTCGCTTGCTACAGCTCCACATATTACCTTGCCTTACCTATAAGCTTAAATAGTCTTGATCGCGAGGGTGCGAGATTGCTGAGTCCCCGTGACTCACAGTTTACTTCCAAAACCAGATGCAGGGACCGATGATACCGTTCCAGACGATGCGCTTGAGCTCAAGTGGGAGTTCGATGAAGACTCTTGTCGTTACTATGTGTCTTTCCCAGATGATCAGTAGTGGTGCCCAGTTGGGGCGATCGGGGACCGTGTCGCATGTTGGGTTTGATCTTTATTTTGGTACCGTAGTCAGACCATGAGTGTATTGGATGATTGTAATGTTATTCATGTATTTGTGTGACGTGGCGAGTGTAAGCCAACTATGTATCCTTTCCCCTTTTATATATTTACATGGGTTGTTGTGAAGATTACCTTACTTGCGACATTGCTTTCAATGCGGTTATGCCTCTAAGTCGTGCTTTGACACGTAGGAGATATAGCCGCATCGAGGGCGTTACACACAGCTTCACCGAGAGGCATATGTTGTATGAGATGTTGTATTCTTACTTCTCAGACTGTCTGTATTCTGATTTGCTCGCTAGGTGCTTGATAAAATGCCCATCCGAGCAAACAATTTGTTCTGTGCTACCTGAGAGATGCAAGTTGGATGTGGAGGACAATCATGTTCGGCCCTTAGGTTCTATGGTTAATCTGCTTAACCTGGGAGGTGGTCATCAAGTTTGAGATGGCAAGTGTAGGTGCTATGTACTGTTTTCAATGAACCAATAAAATGCATTGGCTATTTTCTACTCAGATTTGTTGGTTATTTCTAATGAAACATGAAAATACTTCTGAAAGGATTATAGTTTCGACTTGAGATTTTAGTTGTTTATGTAGACAGTAAAACTCTAGCTGTTATGTGCTAGATGGGTCGGTACCAACCCTACATTGAACAAAGAAGTTAAGGAATTGAGGTGATGTTGTTTCTTTCCGGTTACTTATAGGGTGATATATAAGTATGTGCATGCTTTCCAAGTCTGCTGATATGTTTGAACTAGTAAGTATGCCTAAATCGTCCAACTACTGATAGCTATATTTTGTTAAGTAGCACATCATGATAGCAAGCAGGACAAGGAGTACTGCTACCATAGATATATGGAAATTTGTGGTTGTATTTTGTATGACCAGTGGAAAAAAATATACTGGGAAGAATCATGTATGCAATGATGCGTGCGTTCTTTAGTTTTGAAATGGTTCTCAAGATTGGCGTCTATATGATGAACCATGGAGTGCACAAGGTTCCTATCACATATATAGGAGTCGTGATTTCCACCTTATCTCAATTTTCATATATCTGCAAGACAAACACATTTTCAAGCAACTAATGCAAGTAAAGTTTTTTAGTGGTAAATTACTTTTCAGGTTTCTAAACTTTTTTTTGGCCCAAGGTTTCTAAACACATACTCCCTCCGTTCCTAAATATAAGTCTTTGTAGAGATTCCACTAGGTGGACTACATACGGAACAAAATGAATGAATATACACTTAAAATGTATCTATAAACATCCGTATGTGGTTCATGGTGAAATTTCTACAAAGACTTATATTTAGGAACGGAGGAAGTACTTATATATTCTGTATAACTAGAATCCATGACTTTTTGGCTTTTAAAAAGCGTGAAGCCACTAAAATTTGGGTGTCCCCGTTGCAATGCACGGGCCCTTTTACTAGTATATATAATATGTGATACATGTGGTGACTAAAGTCGAGTCGGCTCGTAGAGTACCTACAAGTGATTCTGATGTGGGGGTTGAAGGGGCATGTGGTTCCATCCAGGTAGTGGTGGGCCTGGGTTCCCGACGGCCCCTGACTGTTACTTTGCGGTGGGGCGACAGGGCAGGTGGAGACCACCTAGGTGAGAGTTGGGCCTGGCCCTGGTCGGTGTCCGCGGTTACATCAATTAACACGCTTAACGAGATCTTGGTATTTGATCTGAGTCTGGCCACTGGCCTATACGCACTAACCAACTACGCGGGAACAGTTAAGGGCACTCGACGTCGTGGTATCAACCGAAGCCTTCTTGACATCAACGACTGAGTGGCGTGCGCCGGGTTGGTTTGCGTAACACAACTTCCTTTGTAATGGAGGTTGCTAGGTCTGCTCACCGGCCGCGTACGTAACGTGCAGATGTGCAATGGGCCCAGAACCCTGCGCCATAGGATTTAGACCGGCGTGCTAACCTCTCTGTTGTGCCTAGGTAGGGCTGCGACGTGCTGATCTTCCGAGGCTGGGCATGACCCAGGAAAGTGTGTTCGTCCAAAGGGGGTCGAGCATGTTGGGTTATGTGGTGCACCCCTGCAGGGAAGCTTATCTATTCGAATAGCTGTGTCCCTCAGTAAAAGGACGACCCATAGTTGTACCTTGACCTTATGACAACTAGAACCGGATACTTAATAAAACACACCCTTTCAAGTGTCAGATACAACCAGGTGATTGCTCTCTCGCAGGGCGACGAGGAGAGGATCGCCGGGTAGGATTATGCTATGCGATGATACTTGGTTACCATCTACTCTCTTCTACTGCTTCAAGATGGAGGCTGCCAGAAGCGTAGTCCTCGATAGGACTAGCTATCCCCCTCTTATTCTGGCATTCTGCAGTTCAGTCCACAAATACTATCCATTTTATTGATACCAATGCATATGTAGTGTAGATCCTTGCTTGCGTGTACTTTGGATGAGTACTCACGGTTGCTTTGCTCCCTCTTTTCCCCCTTTTCCCCTTTTTTATACCCAGTTGTTGCGACCAGATGATGGAGTCCAGGAGCCAGAGGATCCCGAGGTTGATTCTACGTGGAGTTCGACTTAGAGGAGTAGTTAGGAGGTCCCAGGCATGAGGCCTTGTCTTTTCGGTCGTTGCTACTTTTGTGCTAGCTTTATTAAGGCAAACTTGTTTAACTTATGTCTGTACTCAGATATTGTTGCTTCTGGTGACTCTTGTGTATTCGAGCTTATGTATTCGAGCCCTCGAGGCCACTGGCTTGTAATATGATGCTTGTATGACTTATTTTATTTTTAGAGTTGTGTTGTGATATCTTCCTGTGAGTCCCTGATCTTGATCATACACGTTTGCGTGTATGATTAGTATACGATTCAATCGGGGGCATCACAAGTTGGTATCAGAGCCGACCGCCTGTAGGAATCCCCCTTCCACACTCCTTGGCCAAAGTCGAGTCTAGACGTTGCAAAACTTTTTACTAACATGGCTGTGTGTCTTACGGGCCCACATCGCCATTTGGGTGGTATTAGGATCTTTTATTCCTCGACCTATACTCTAGGACTCTGATCTATCTTCTATTCAGGTGAATTTATTAACTCTGACTCTAGATTCTCGTAAACTACTTCCTCCCGGAGAGCCCCTTATCACAGATGATCGACTGCTGCACCAAAAGATTCCAAAGATACCCTCTGATGTTCTCTCGAGACTTCATGCCTGACGTTTTTGCAATTCCCTATCACCTATATATCCCTATGGATAAATACATGCACTCACCACCCATACCTTCATTCCAAGTTACTCTTGTTATTACTAGATACCATGGAATATTTTTCAATATCTCGATAATCCTTTGTGCCTATTGTTAGCTCTTTTTGGCGTGAATACACCAAAAAATAATTTCTCACACTAGGAATCGTTCATCCCTTGTTGAACATGTGTTCCGCAACATTCTTAGAAATACCATTCGGTCTTCTGAAAATACTCAACCACCTATTGCTCTTGAAATTCTTGCTTGCATTATGATTAATCCCATAAGTCTGGTAATCTTATTGGCATCCTTTGTCATTATCATTTTGAGTCCTTTAATTCAATCTGTTGCGAATGCTCGCAATCCTCAATCAGATCCTAGAATTCATCCTTCCGGCTTAGACGGCAATCCAGATGAGAGCTAGTACTTGACCAATCGATGCCTTGATCGGTTGTGCTTCTAAGTCTATTGAATTTATTCATTTCGATCAGAACGTTTGCTTTTGATCCCTTGATTTGGAAATCATAAATTCCTTTACAGTTGAGCTTTGAATTAGTCAGTTGTTCTATAATAGGATCTCCTTGCATTCTCTCTTCCCCTAGTTGTGTGTCGATGCTCACATCAACTCCGTTATGGACAATCAAATCCTTTGTTGAATTATCATCCGACAGTGTCCTTCATATATGAAACCCTCGAGGAGTTCTTTTCAGGATACATAATACCATTGGCAAATCCTATTCTCTGATTCGGCCAACCATGCTCTGCTTTTGAGCTGGTGATATTTAATCTTGAAGCTTGTGGTATATGTTTCTAAGATGCCCCGATGGGTTGAACCTATACCTTCTCTAAAATCGTGTGGACCCAAAAGTTTTCACGAGTCATACTATTATGGTGCTTCACCAGATAAAATTTCAACACTACAACTTATTCGAAGATGAGAAGTGAATGAAAGGTTATGCATTAAAGAAGTGGGAGTCGACCTTGAACTTTGTGTTCATTCCCTTGACCTGATGTGGAACTAATCATGGAAGCTTCTTGCAAAATATTTAATCATTTGGGTAATTCTTTCGGTGTCATTAAATTGGATCCCTTATAGCTATGATTTCGACCATATTGTTCTTCTTTGATCCCATTCCTCGGGCAAGTTTAAGTCTTTGTCTTCTGTGGATCAATACCCCAGTCCAACCTTTACTTTGATCTATCGTTGAGTATTACACTCTTTTATCTCGAGAATATCATGGAACTGCATAACTTCTTATGGGTTCTTCATCAACTGTTATTTCTCACCGATTCCAATTTTCCTGGTTTCTGGGTTGTCGTCAACTAAGAACACCGATTAGTGAATCGAATCAACATTGTGATTCAATACTCTTAGTACTTTGTTGTTGAGACATTTAATACTCCATCACGTCACTCCTAGCATGATCGGTTACTTCATGATCATGCTAATTTTAACTGTGCTACTTGGTCCTTCTTCTCGGAGCACAAATTTTGACGGTGAGCTAATCTTACATCGATCCTCCTCGTCATATCATTTCTCCTTGAATAGCAAACTTGATTTCGAGTTTGTGTCATATCCATGGTTCCAATAACCTTTCGCTTCATCATTCCTTTAACTTGATGTCATCACCGATCGATTACATCTTCATGAAATCTCTCGACAAATGTGTCGTGATCATCATCAGCATTCTGAGCTCTTCCAGGATATCAATTGAATTCATGATGAGAAATACCATCCTTGCCCTCGATGATTTGTGTTAACATCGACAAAATTCTTGCCTTCCCCCAAACACAAACTTGTTCATGTTTTGTGTTGTATCTTATTTCTTTACTATCTAGCTTATATTATGTTCTACCTTGAAGTATTACTATCTATTATGTCCAGGATGTTGTGAGGATTGCTCCACCTCTTAAAAATTCTTTCTATAGTGATACTTCTCACCATCACTAGTCTTTCTTGGTTCCCATGTTGATTCTAACCGGTGTACAAACAAGTGAATGGTGTTGTTTGGATTCTATACTTCTAGCAACCCTAATGCTTTGAAGTTAATGATCGACAGTTCATTCTTAGACTATCGGTTATTCAATCACCATTCTAACATTGATCGTGCTACCTAAGCCCATATGTCGGGTGCACCTTTCAACCATTTTTGAATTGTGTATGATTTCCTCGAGCATACACCATTATATCATTTGATCTGACTAATGATATCTCCTTGTTCAAATAATTGTGGAAACCCATCTTTTGGAAGTCTCAATGAATTGTCACTGAGTTCATCAGCTACCTCCTTATCCCTTCATTGGTTTAATGATGAGATCTTGTTTCGGAACTCACTTCCATAGTACATTTTTGCGAGAATCTTATAATGTCGTCTCGTCAATTTGTTTTGCACCTTTTCCTTCTCAGGCATCATGAGTCTGAGGTATCCTAACACAAATCATAACTGAATCTCGGTCAGATATGATGGTTGGGACATTTTCCAAAAGTTGTAACATTGGACTTTGTATAGCCCAGTAAGGTGGTGTCATGCCTAGCGCACCGGGCCGGAGGACCCATTGTTATAGTATTCCTTTTTAGCAAGGTTATCCATTCTTCCATGAGGAAATTGTAGTACTTATTCTATGAGTTTTCCTGATGGATCATTTGTGTATCCTAAGTCTGACCTTTGCTAGAAGACCATGTCAATGCTATCTCAAAGCATGTCTGTGGTACTCCGATCTTCGATAAGAACATTTAAAGCACAATGCTAAAATTTCTCTATCAATTATCCAAACACCGTTGTATGGGTAATATTATGAAATTCCTCTCCCCTTACCTAAATTGTTTTCTACTTTCTATCCTGTCATGGATATCATGCTCTGCTTGTCCTTGGGAAGGATATAACCCTGAAATATGTGTTTAAACACATTTTCCTTTCCATTGTTCTGTTTAATCTGATGATCACATTTTCCTTTACATTGGTTTGTTTAACCTTTCTTGTGATCTACTCCCTCCGTCCCAAAATTCTTGTCTTAGAATTGTCTAGATACGGATGTATCAAGTCACGTTTTAGTATTAGATACATCCGTATCTACACAAATCTAAGACAAGAATTTTGGGACGGAGGGAGTATATGTTATAAGCAGTAATATTCTCCTACTTATGTAAACACCTCGGTATACAATTTTGTCACATACCGGTAACCACCGATGGATGAGAACTTTGCCTATTTGTCCGCCTCATTTCAATGAGCAGGAAAATGGTTCTCTTCGTCCCTCGCCCTTGGTGTCGAAGTTGTTGCCGACATATCTAACAGTCTCTTCTCTGACGTGCCTTGCAATCATGTCCATGCAAGCTATCAACGCCTTTCTACTTTTAACCCACATGGTGGGCCCATAACCCATAGTTCCACAGGATCGAAACCTGACTCTCATGTACACCCCTATTCCCAAAGTCAATACTCACGCTTGGCTTCGTGTGTAATTCAGGAGGCACCTGCCTAGTGACCTATCCTGGTATCAGACGCAATACTTATTCCCATTGCTCTAAATCCCTTTCGCACTTCGTTTTAGGCAACGAATGGTTGCCTATGTGCTTGAAACTTCTATTTTGCACCTTCTTACTTTGCTCTTGATAATGTCTTATGTTTCAATTCAAGAGTCATTTTCCGCCACCTTCTCTGATGTTATCTACCAGATAAGCAAACATTGTAGCAGTCCGTTCTTCTGTAACACTCCCTTATCCTTTCGTAAGTACGATGGAGTTCCAGAACAAAGGATGCCCACTTCATCGTGATGACCTGAAGCAGAGAAAGGGAGACATCAACGTAATGGACCGACCTCTTCAAGAAGAGCAGCCAAGACCGAGAAGACTCGCTAGAATTTCGTAACCAAATCTTTTTCCCTTGCCCCAACTCTTAAATCTCAGGACGAGATTTCTTATAGTGGAGGAGATTTGTAACACCCCGGTAGTTCAGCTACAGTAATCACACACTAATGGTGCCATGTCATCGCAATTAATTGCTAAACGTCACTTTGATCCAAACCAAGTTCAAATTCAAAATTTAAAACAAAGTCAAAATAATATTTCTTCAAAATATAAAACAAAATATTTAAAATTTTCTAAATAATCCCCAATATTGATAAAAATAATGCCAATTCCTTTTGGTTTCCCAAAATGTCCCTAGTAATTAAAACAGAGTGTAACACCCTCGATGCGACTATATCTCCCACGTGTCGAGGCATGACTTAGAGGCATAATCGCATTGAAGGCATATGTCGCAAGTTAGGCAATCTTCACAACATCCCATGTAATATGATAATAAAAAGGGAGATAACATAGTTGGCTTACACTCGCCACGTCAATCAAGTGCATAAATAACATTACATTGTCCAAACACTCATGGCCCGACTACGGCGCCAAAATAAAAGAGAACCCAACATGCGACACGGTCCCAATCACCCCCAACTGGGCACCACTACTGATCATCGGGAAAGGAAACGTAGTATCGTTGAGAGTCTTCGTCGAACTCCCACTTGAGCTCGTACGCGTCTCCTGGAGCAGAATCATCAGGCCCTGCATCTGGTGTAATAGTAATCTGTGAGCCACAGGGACTCAGCAATCTCGCACCCTCGCGATCAAGACTATTTAAGCTTATAGGTATGGCAAGGTAAAACATGAGTGGAGCTGCAGCAAGCGACTAGCAAGTGTGGTGGCTAACTTATTCGCAAAAGAGAGCGAGAAGAGGAGGCAAAGCACGAGCGAGAAGCTAGAGAACAACCTGCGCAAACATTACTCCAACACCGTGTCCACTTCCCGGACTCGGTATCTCGGTAATTCAAGACACTTCGATAGGTTAAAACAAGACCAGCAACACCGCCCAAATGTGCCGACAAATCCCGATAGGAGCTGCACATATCTCTTTCTCAGGGCACACTCAGATTGTCCAAACTTCCGGTAGGCCAGCCCAGAGTTTCCCCTGGTAGCCACCGGCGGCTGACGGTTTGCACCAACACTCAGAGGAGCACTGGCCCGGGGGGGGGGGGGTTAAAATAATGATGACCCTTGAGTCCGCAGAACCCAAGGGAAAGAAAAAGCTAGGTGGCAAATGGTAAAACCAATGTTGGGCATTGCTGGAAAAGCTTTAATCAAGGCGAAATACCAAGGGGTTCCCATTATAACCCAACCGCGTAAGGAACGCAAAATCCGGGAACATAACACCGATATGACGGAAACTAGGGCGGCAATAGTGGAACAAAACACTAGGCGAGAGGCCGAGCCTTTCACCCTTTACCAAGTATATAGATGCATTAAGATAACATGGCAATATAGTGATATCCCAACAAGTAAATAAAAGATGTTCCAACAAGGAACGGCCTCCAATCTTCACCTGCAACTAGCAACGCTATAAGAGGGGCTGAGCAAAGCGGTAACATAGCCAATCAACGGTTTGCTAGGACAATGGTGGGTTAGAGGTTTGACATGGCAATTTGGGAGGCTTTCAAGCAAGTGGTAGGCATCATAGCATTGGCATAGCAAAAGAGCGAGCAAACTAGCATAGCAAAGATAGTAGTGATTTCGAGGGTATGATCATCTTGCCTGCACAGTTGTCAGAGTTGACTGGATCCTCAAAAGCAAACTCAACGGGCTCCTCGTTAGCGAACCCGTCTCCCGGATCTACCCAAACAAGACAAACAAGCAACAAGGATACAATCAACCACGTGCAAGGATCAAACAAGACGATGCAACGATGATATGCTATGCGGGATGCGATGCGGGATGCAAAATGCAAAATATGACAGGAAATGCATGAACCTGGCCTCAACTTGGAATTCTAAGGGTGCCACTGGAAAGATGAGATGAAATCACTTTAAAATGATATAAAGAACGCCGGAATCGGAGTTACGGTTTGGAAATGGCAAGCGATTCAAAAATGACACCGGTCTGCGATTTACAGCAAGTAGGCATCTAAATGCAATGAGATGAACATGCTACAGCACCCAAACATGACAACAAAATACATGGCAGGGATGCGCACAAGATGCTTAACAAAAGTCTAGCACTGAGCTACGGCCAATTCATCCTTTAGGAGGTTCAAACAAGCATGGCAAAAACGCAAATGGTAAAACCGATCTCACACTTAGTGAAATTAACACTTGTCTGGAATTTCAGATCATATAGCCCTCTTCGGAGCAACAAAACAACATGCTATAGGACCTGAACATGACAAGGAAAGACATGGCATGGAGCTACTCAACAAGATTAACAAAAGTCCCTTAGTGACCTTGAGCCAAAAGGGATCACAAAATATACTAACAAGCACACGAACATAGCAAAAACATAATCAGTTTTCAGACTTAGTGAAAACTGGGACATGCTGAAACATAACTCACGAAGGCATGTTTACGAGCTCGATGCACTCACCACGGTGCAAGTCATGGCAAGACAAGCATACATCCCTCAAGAAGGCACAAAATACAAGCTAGACATGGCAAGAAAAATGGCATAGCATGCACGGATCAACTACAATAACATCAGCAAAAATCGCAAACAAGTTGACGATCTGCCCAGATTCGCAACGAAGCAAAAGTAGAGCTCGATTGACTCAAGCTAGGGTGCTCCATAATTGCAAACAATGACATGGATGGATAGAGCACTACAATATTAACGAAACTCCCTTACTGATCATCCTCAAAAGAGGCACAGATCACTAGGAAACAACAAGAACATATGGCATCATGAGATAAACAATCCCAGGACTTAGTGCAATCACTAAGTCCCTGAAAACAGAATTAGCAAGTGCACCTCTTCGCAAGCTTGCACAAGTCACCACACACATCCTAAAAGTACATGGGTTGCACCTCTGGATAGATGACAAAACCCTTAACAAAACAAATGAAGAACTCACGGGCATATCATGCACACATTAATCATGGCAAAAATGACAAAAGTGCTAAATTGAGTAGCAGATCTGACAATTAACTCAAGTAGCCTTCTTCTAACAGCATTTCGGGCATCAAGATGAGCTAAAATTGAAATGATGCAATGGGATGAAATGATGTACTCTCTGAGATGAACATTTTGCTATGCTATATGCATGAATCGGAGCTACGGATGCAAAGTTACGGGGCCTCGAACAGGAGCATATGGACTGAAAATTTAGGGACTTAGAGAAAATTAGGTCAACCCTGAAATTTTCAGATCTGGATCCGGGCGGCGCGCGAACCGAGGTGGCCGGGCTCTCGCCGGAGGTTCTCGCCGGAGGAGGAGGGAGGACCGGCCGGGGCTTGCCGGAGACGGGGAGGAGCGGGGCCGGTGCGGCGCGGGCGCGGCGCTCCTCGGCGGCGGGCTCCCGCGGCAGGGGCGGCGAGGCACGGTACGACGGGCGTGGCGACCGGCGAGCTGGGCGGCGGAGGCGGTGGCTCGTCAGCGAGCTCCGGGCAGCCGGAGAAGCGGGCGGCGGCGCCGGGCTGGAGGAGACGCGCGGCTCAGGCGCTGCGGGGAGCCCTGGCACGGGTCGGCGGTGATGGATCTGGGCCCACGCGGGCCTGCCTCGGGCCCCGCGGGCCGGCGCGGTGGGGAGGAGAGAGAGGAGGCGGCTGGGATGAGGTGGCGGCGTCCGATTGGGCCGGAGCGGCGGCAGGGATGACGTGGCGAGCTCCGATAGGCTGGAGTGAGGTGGCGGCTGGCGGTGGACACGTCCGGCGCGCGGAGCTGCAGTTTTTTAGGGTTTCGGGAAGGAAGAAGATCCGAAAACGGAGGGGCGTATATATAGGCATAGAGGGAGCTAGGAGAGTCCAAATGAGGTGCGGTTTTCGGACACGCGATCGTGATCGAACGCTCTAGGACATGGAGCAGAGTTTGGTGGGTTTTGGGCCAAATTGGAGGGGTGTTGGGCTGCAACCCACACGAGGCCTTTTCGGTCCCTCGGTTAACCGTTGGAGTATCAAACGAAGTCCAAATGATACGTAACTTGACAGGCGGTCTACCGGTAGTAAACCAAGGCCGCTTGGCAAGTCTCGGTCCAATCCGGAAATGTTAATCCCCACACACGAAAGAAAGCTAGAAATGACCACCGGAGGAGAACGAAGCGCCGAAATGCAAAACGGACAACAGGGAAAATGCTCGAATGCATGAGACGAACACGTATGCAAATGCAATGCACATGATGACATGATATGAGATGCATGACAATGACAACAACACACGGAGACAAATACCCAAACCCGAGAAAATAAAATAACTTAACGCCGGAAATGGCAAGAGTTGGAACACAAATAGGGAAAGTTACATCCGGGGTGTTACAACACTCCACCACTACGAAAGGATCTCGTCCCGAGATCTAGGATTGAAAGAACGCCAGGTACTTAGAACAGAGGTGATCCTCGCGTTCCCAGGTAGCTTCACGGTCGGAATGGTGTGACCACTTGACTTTGAGAAATTTGATTGACTTGTTGCGAGTCTTGCGTTCAGTCTCTTCAAGAATAGCAACTGGGTGCTCACGATAAGAGAGATCTTCTTGGAGCTCAATGTCCTTGAAGTTGACGGTGCGGTCCGGAGTCTTGAAGCAGTTTCGAAGCTGAGAGACATGGAACACGTCATGAACATTTGCAAAGTTTGAAGGAAGCTCGAGTTGATAGGCGAGGTCGCCTCTCTTGCTGACAATCTTGAAAGGTCCCACGTATCTAGGGGCAAGCTTCCCTTTGATACCGAAGCGACGAGTACCTTTCATAGGAGAGACATGGAGGTAAACATGATCTCCGATCTCGAAAGCCAAATCACGGTGCTTACTATCATAGTAGCTCTTCTGGCGGGATTGGGCTGCTTTGAGGTTATCACGAATGACTTTGCACATTTCTTCTGCTTCTGTGATTAAGTCATTACCCAAAAGCTGACGTTCACCGGTTTCAGACCAGTTGAGAGGGGTACGGCACTTCCTGCCATACAAAATTTCAAAAGGGGCCTTGCCCGAACTTGCTTGAAAACTGTTGTTGTAGGAGAATTCAGCATAAGGAAGACAATCCTCCCACTTCATGCCGAAGGAGATCACACAAGCCCTGAGCATATCTTCAAGAATCTGGTTGACACGCTCGACTTGACCTCTTGTTTGAGGATGGAAAGCTGTGCTGAAGCGGATGTTAGTGCCCATGGCCTTCTGGAAAGAATCCCAAAACTTCGAGGTAAAGATGTTGCCACGGTCTGAAGAGATCACTTGAGGAATACCGTGTAGAGAGACAATTCGAGAGATATAGAGTTCCGCCAATTGAGCTGCAGTGATCGACTCTTTGATAGGCAGAAAGTGAGCCACTTTGGTGAGTTTGTCGATGACAACGAATATAGCATCATTGCCACGCTTGGACTTTGGAAACCCAGTCACGAAGTCCATTTCAATGTGGTCAAACTTCCATTCTGGAATGGCAAGAGGTTGGAGGAGACCAGCTGGCCTTTGGTGTTCTGCCTTCACTCTTCTGCAGACATCACATTCATTCACGAATTGAGCGATCTCGCGCTTCATTCGAGTCCACCAATAAGCTTGCCTAAGGTCCTGATACATCTTCATGCTCCCAGGGTGGATGGAGAGGAGAGAATTGTGAGCCTCGTTCATGATCACTTTACGGAGGTCACCTTTAGGCACAACAATACGATCCTCTAAGAAGAGAGTGTCCTTGTCATCAAGGCGGTAGCACTTGTACTTGGACTGACTCTTGGCAATCCCAATCTTCACCTTTTTCACCATAGCATCAAGAAGCTGGGCTTGGCGAATCTGGTCTTCTAAGGTAGGAGAGACTTGAAGGTTGGCGAGGAAACCTTGAGGAACAACTTGCAGGTTAAGTTTGCGGAAAGCTTCACAAAGCTCGGGTTGATAAGGCTTGAGAATCAGACTGTTGCAGTAAGCCTTCCTGCTCAAAGCGTCAGCAATCACATTGGCCTTGCCTGGAGTATACTCAATACTCGGATTATACTCTTGAATCATTTCGACCCATCGAGTTTGCCTGAGGTTGAGATTAGGCTGAGTGAAGATGTACTTGAGACTCTTGTGATCAGTGAAAATGTCCACTTTTCTTCCCAATAGAAGATGTCTCCAAGTCAAAAGAGCATGCGCAACTGCCACCAACTCGAGATCATGAGTGGGGTAGTTCTTCTCATTAGGCTTCAACTGGCGAGATGTATAAGAAACAACTTTCTTCTCTTGCATCAATACTGCGCCAAGACCTTGGAGAGAGGCATCACAAAAGACCTCGTACGGTTTGGATTCATCAGGCGGAGTCAGAACTGGAGCAGTGATCAATTTCTCTTTCAAAGTGTTGAAAGCAATATCACACTCCGGAGACCAAACATACTTGACGTGCTTCTGGAGAATATTTGAGAGGGGCTTCGCGATCTTAGAAAAGTTTTCAATGAATCTTCGGCAATAGCTTGCGAGACCGAGAAAACTGCAGAGTTGCTTCACATTCTGAGGAGGTTCCCAATTCACAATTGCAGACACCTTCTCAGGATTCACGGCAATGCCCTTGGCAGAGATGATATGACCAAGATAAAGAACCTCATCGAGCCAAAATTCACACTTGGAGAACTTGGCAGAACTGATGTTCTCTGAGCTTATCAAGAACCAAACGCAAGTGCTTGGCATGATCTTCCTTGTTCTTCGAGAAAACCAGAATGTCGTCGAGATAGACCAAAACGAAGTCATTAGTGTAGGCGTTGAAGATGAAGTTCATCATGCGAGAGAACGTCGGAGGAGCGTTGGCGAGGCCAAAAGACATGACAGTGTATTCATATGAACCAAAGCTTGTTCTGAATGCTGTCTTGGGAATATCTTCTTCACGAATGCGAATCTGGTGATAACCCATACGGAGATCAAGCTTGGAGAATACTTGGGCACCTTTGAGTTGTTCGAACAGCTCATTGATGTTGGGAAGTGGGTATTTGTTCTTGATGGTCTTCTTGTTCACTGGACGGTAATCAACACAAAGTCGGTCCGTTCCATCCTTCTTCTTCACAAAAAGAACACCACAACCCCACGGAGAAGAACTAGGCCGGATAAGACCCATTTTCTCTTGCATATCGAGTTGCCTCTTCAGCTCTTTCAACTCTTCAGGTCCGAGCTTGTAAGGACGTTTGCACACAGGTTCCGTGCCAGGCTGAAGATCAATAACGAATTCAACTGGCCGGTGCGGAGGCATTCCTGGGAGCTCTTCTGGAAAGACGTCTTGATATTCGCAAACGACTGGAATTGGAGAGATGGCATCCAATTCACCCTTCTCATTGAGAGAAAACAGACGGATGGTATTATCCCGAGCGGCAAAGACAATTACATCCTTAGACGAATGAGTCAATTGAATCTGCCTGGCTGCACAATCAAGCTGAGCCTTGTGCTTAGAAAGCCAATCCATCCCGAGAATAAGATCAATATCCGAGTTACCAAGAACCATTGGAGAAGGCAGAAACTTGAAATCACCCATCATGATAGAAATATCTGAAATCTCGTGATTAGCAAGCAAACATTTACCCGGAGAGACAACTGCTAACGGTTTATGCATAACTTGGGAAGTCAACTCATGCTTAGATGCAAAAGGTTTCGAGATGAAGCAATGCGATGCACCAGTGTCAAAAAGAACTTTTGCAGGAACATCGTTAACAAGAAGGTTACCCATAATCACATCTGACGTGTCCTCTGCCTGGGCTGCATTCACCATATTGACCTTGGCATACTTGGGGGTTATGCTTGACCACAGCTGTACTTGTCGATCTGACAGGAGGAGGAGGAAGACGCCTCTGGTTGAGACACTTGTTGGCATAGTGACCCTTCTGTTGGCACTTGTTGCACGTGACCTCTGAAAGCGGACGGTGATACGGAGCACTCGATCTTGGAGCTTGAGACGAAGTCTTGTTCTGAAAGCCAGGGTTGGGTGGGTGGGAAGAACCACTGCCACCTTTGCTCTTCTGCTGAAACGGCTGACGGAACGGAGGAGGAGGAAGCCAAAACTTCTGCTGCTTGGCCACTTGAGTAGAGGAAGAAGGAGTAACATCTCTGACTCGCTTCTTGGAAGCATCACACCTCAACTGAGCAGCCTCTTGCTTCAGTGCCATGTTGTAGAACTCATCGTATCTCAAGGGCTCAAAGAGGACAAGAGTGAGCTGAATTTCTTTTCTGAGACCACCCCTGAACTGGTATATCATGCTCTTCTCATCGGGCACGTCTTGCTTGGCAAAGCGGGCGAGCTTCTGGAACAACTTGTTGTAGTCATAGACAGACAAAGAGCCTTGCTTCAGATTGCGGAATTCCTCACGCTTGCTTTCAACCACGCTCTGCGGAATATGATGAGCTCGGAAATCTCGACGGAAATCATCCCAAGTGATAACACGTCCACCTCTGGAGTCCTTGTACTGCTGGAACCATTCTGCAGCTTGATCTTTGAGTTGGAAGGAAGCGAACTTGACAAAGTCCTCAGGCCTGACGTTACTGCACTCGAAATGCTTGCACAGATCCACAAGCCAATCGTCAGCATCGGTTGCCTCAACACAATTTCTGAAAGTCTTTGGCCCATTAGCAAGGAACTGGTTGAGTGTAGCAAAGTGACTCTGATTGCTGCCTTGATTCCCATGACTGCCTTGATTGCGCTCTTGAAGAATTTGTATGATCAGCTGTGTATTTGCATTGGTTGCGGCCATCACAGCTTTCCATGCCTCCGGAGGAGGTGGAGGTGGTGGCGGATCAGGATTTAGAGTCATGCGCGTTGGAGGAGCCATCCTGAAGAGGTTGACCACCATTAGCACATTGACAGATAATATTGAAGCTGAATTCAACGGAATGAAAATTGCAACATATAGTCTTCACATCCGAACAAAATGAACGAATGCATTCCTCTTGAAATGGTCACATATCCATAAATTGGGAAGCCACGTAGAATTAAGGTAGAGAAATAAATCAACAAGGTACGGATCAAGAACGAATTATTGGTAAGAAATCCCAATCTCAAACCAATATCCGTGGAAGAAGAACTAGAGCTACTAGAATTCCCACCTATGAAACTCCCGAACCTTTCCGGTTATGCAATCAGGTGTTGGGGATACAGGGGAAGCATAATATCTCACCCAAACTAGCAAATCCTACATCCAGCTGTATCCATCCTTCAACACATAACCAAGAAAACTTCGGAAACCATCTACCTCAACCTTCGAAAAGCATCCGTTATACAAGTTATGGCGATACTCCCGAACTCCCGCCCCAGTACTGGGTGGCGTCGAGGTTATCTCACCAACGAACTGCATAAAAGAGATTTTCTATGTCGGCGTACTAAACTCAGGTATTCCATAACTGCAACGATAAAATTATGATGACAACACCTCAGAGCTCAACTCCCCGGGACACTTCCACTAAACCCCTGACAGGAGGCACCAAGACAACTTCTCATCATAAAACCATCGGAACGATTCCAAGATACCCGCGTGATCCTAATTTTTTTTTAGTGAAATTTGAGAAGAGAAGAGTCAAAACTCTACGTCAGGATGCCTTACCAGAGCGATGAGGAGACTGGGAAGTAAAAGGAATTCCTAAACTCTCCGATATATAATTCCTAAAGACTCAAAACATTTTTCTAGACACAACTCGGCCACTAAAAATGATCAAGCAATGGGGCTCCTAAGGTTGGGGAAGGCTCTGATTACCAACTTGTAACACCCTCGATGCGACTATATCTCCCACGTGTCGAGGCACGACTTAGAGGCATAATCTCATTGAAGGCATATGTCGCAAGTTAGGCAATCTTCACAACATCCCATGTAATATGATAATAAAAAGGGAGATAACATAGTTGGCTTACACTCGCCACTTCAATCAAGTGCATAAATAACATTACATCGTCCAAACACTCATGGCCCGACTACGGCGCCAAAATAAAAGAGAACCCAACATGCGACACGGTCCCAATCACCCCCAACTGGGCACCACTACTGATCATCGGGAAAGGAAACGTAGTATCGTTGAGAGTGTTCGTCGAACTCCCACTTGAGCTCGTACGCGTCTCCTGGAGCAGAATCATCAGGCCCTGCATTTGGTGTAATAGTAATTTGTGAGCCACAGGGACTCAGCAATCTCGCACCCTCGCGATCAAGACTATTTAAGCTTATAGGTATGGCAAGGTAAAATATGAGTGGAGCTGCAGCAAGCGACTAGCAAGTGTGGTGGCTAACTTATTTGCAAAAGAGAGCAAGAAGAGGAGGCAAAGCACGAGCGAGAAGCTAGAGAACAACCTGCACAAACATTACTCCAACACCGTGTCCACTTCCCGGACTCCGCCGAGAAGAGGCCATCACGGTCACACACTCTGTTGATTCATTTTAATTAATTAAGGTTCAAGTTATCTACAACCGAACATTAACAAATTCCCATCTGCCCATAACCACGGGCACGACTTTTGAAAGTTCAATCCCTGTAGGGGAGTCCCAACTTAGCCCATGACAAGCTCTCAGGGTCAACGAAGGAATAAACCTCCTCCCAAGACGTTCCGATCAGACTCGGTATCTCGGTAATTCAAGACACTTTGACAGGTTAAAACAAGACCAGCAACACCGCCCGAATGTGCCGACAAATCCCGATAGGAGCTGCACATATCTCTTTCTCAGGGCACACTCAGATTGTCCAAACTTCCGGTAGGCCAGCCCAGAGTTGCCCCTGGTAGCCACCGGCGGCTGACGGTTTGGACCAACACTCAGAGGAGCACTGGCCCGGGGGGGTTAAAATAAGATGACCCTTGAGTCTGCAGAACCCAAGGGAAAGAAAAGGCTAGGTGGCGAATGGTAAAACCAAGGTTGGGCATTGCTG
>NC_041382.1:354749811-354752346 GCF_002162155.2 Triticum dicoccoides | reverse complement strand
GGTTAAAACAAGACCAGCAACACCGCCCGAATGTGCCGACAAATCCCGATAGGAGCTGCACATATCTCTTTCTCAGGGCACACTCAGATTGTCCAAACTTCCGGTAGGCCAGCCCAGAGTTGCCCCTGGTAGCCACCGGCGGCTGACGGTTTGGACCAACACTCAGAGGAGCACTGGCCCGGGGGGGGGGGGTTAAATAATGATGACCCTTGAGTCTGCAGAACCCAAGGGAAAGAAAAGGCTAGGTGGAAAATGGTAAAACCAATGTTGGGCATTGCTGGAAAAGCTTTAATCAAGGTGAAATACCAAGGGGTTCCCATTATAACCCAACCACGTAAGGAACGCAAAATCCGGGAACATAACACTGATATGATGGAAACTAGGGCGGAAAGAGTGGAACAAAACACTAGGCGAGAGGCCGAGCCTTCCACCCTTTACCAAGTATATAGATGCATTAAGATAACATGGCAATATAGTGATATCCCAACAAGTAAATAAAAGATGTTCCAACAAGGAACGGCCTCCAATCTTCACCTGCAACTAGCAACGCTATAAGAGGGGCTGAGCAAAGCGGTAACATAGCCAATCAACGGTTTGCTAGGACAATGGTGGGTTAGAGGTTTGACATGACAATTTGGGTGGCTTTCAAGCAAGTGGTAGGCATCGTAGCATTGGCATAGCAAAAGAGCGAGCAAACTAGCATAGCAAAGATAGTAGTGATTTCGAGGGTATGATCATCTTGCCTGCACAGTTGTCAGAGTTGACTGGATCCTCAAAAGCAAACTCAACGGGCTCCTCGTTAGCGAACTCATCTCCCGGCTCTACCCAAACAAGACAAACAAGCAACAAGGATACAATCAACCACGTGCAAGGATCAAACAAGACGATGCAACGATGATATGCTATGCGGGATGCGATGCGGGATGCAAAATGCAAAATATGACAGGAAATGCATGAACCTGGCCTCAACTTGGAATTCCAAGGGTGCCACTGGAAAGATGAGATGAAATCGCTTGAAAACGATATAAAGAACGCCGGAATCGGAGTTACGGTTTGGAAATGGCAAGCGATTCAAAAATGACACCGGTCTGCGATTTACAGCAAGTAGGCATCTAAATGCAATGAGATGAACATGCTACAGCACCCAAACATGACAACAAAATACATGGCAGGGATGCACACAAGATGCTTAACAAAAGTCTAGCACTGAGCTACGGCCAATTCATCCATTAGGCGGTTCAAACAAACATGGCAAAAACGCAAATGGTAAAACCGATCTCAGACTTAGTGAAATTAACACTTGTCTGGAATTTCAGATCATATAGCCCTCTTCGGAGCAACAACGCAACATGCTACAGGACCTGAACATGACAAGGAAAGACATGGCATGGAGCTACTCAACAAGATTAACAAAAGTCCCTTAGTGACCTTGAGCCAAAAGGGATCACAAAATATACTAACAAGCACACGAACATAGCAAAAACATAATCAGTTTTCAGACTTAGTGAAAACTGGGACATGCTGAAACATAACTCACGAAGGCATGTTTACGAGCTCAATGCACTCACCACGGTGCAAGTCATGGTAAGACAAGCATACATCCCTCAAGAAGGCACAAAATACAAGCTAGACATGGCAAGAACAATGGCATAGCATGCACGGATCAACTACAATAACATCAGCAAAAATCGCAAACAAGTTGACGATCTGCCCAGATTCGCAACGAAGCAAAAGTAGAGCTCGATTGACTCAAGCTAGGGTTCTCCATAATTGCAAACAATGACATGGATGGATAGAGCACTACAATATTAACGAAACTCCCTTACTGATCATCCTCAAAAGAGGCACGGATCACTAGGAAACAACAAGAACATATGGCATCATGAGATAAACAATCCCAGGACTTAGTGAAATCACTAAGTCCCTGAAAACAGAATTAGCAAGTGCACCTCTTCGCAAGCTTGCACAAGTCACCACACACATCCTAAAAATACATGGGTTGTACCTCTGGATAGATGACAAAACCCTTAACAAAACACATGAAGAACTCACGGGCATATCATGCACACATTAATCATGGCAAAAATGACAAAAGTGCTAAACGGAGTAGCAGATCTGACAATTAACTCAAGTAGCCTTCTTCTAACAGCATTTCGGGCATCAAGATGAGCTCAAATGAAAATGATGCAATGGAATGAAATGATGTACTCTCTGAGGTGAACATTTTGATATGCTATATGCATAAATCGGAGCTACGGATGCAAAGTAACGGGGCCTCGAACAGGAGCATATGGACTGAAAATTTAAGGACTTGGAGAAAATTTGGTCAACCCTGAATTTTTCAGATCTGGATCCGGGCGGCGCGCGAACCGAGGTGGCCGGGCTCCCGCCGGAGCTTCTCGTCGGAGGAGGAGGGAGGACCGGCCGGGGCTTGCCGGAGACAGGAAGGAGCGGGGCCGGCGCGGCGCGGGCGCGGCGCTCCTCGGCAGCGGGCTCTCGCGGCAGGGGCGGCGAGGCACGATACGACGGGCGCGG
>NC_041382.1:354715564-354749357 GCF_002162155.2 Triticum dicoccoides | reverse complement strand
CGCTGCGGGGAGCCCTGGCGCGGGGCGGCGGCGATGGATCTGGGCCCGCGCGGGCCTGCCTCGGGCCCTGCGGGCCGGCGCGGTGGGGAGGAGAGAGAGGAGGCGGCTGGGATGAGGTGGCGGCGTCCGGTTGGGCCGGAGCGGCGGCGGGGATGACGTGGCGAGTTTCGATAGGCCGGAGTGAGGTGGCGGCGGGCAGTGGACACGTCCAGCGCGGCGTAGACACATCCGGCGCGCGGAGCTGCAGTTTTTTAGGGTTTCGGGAAGGAAGAAGATCCGAAAACGGAGGGGTGTATATATAGGCATAGAGGGAGCTAGGAGAGTCCAAATGAGGTGCGGTTTTCGGCCACGCGATCGTGATCGAACGCTCTAGGACATGAAGCAGAGTTTGGTGGGTTTTGGGCCAAATTGGATGGGTGTTGGGCTGCAACACACATGAGGCCTTTTCGGTCCCTCGGTTAACCGTTGGAGTATCAAACGAAGTCCAAATGATATGAAACTTGACAGGCGGTCTACCGGTAGTAAACCAAGGCCGCTTGGCAAGTCTCGGTCCAATCCGGAAATGTTTAATCCCCAGACACGAAAGAAAGATAGAAATGACCACTGGAGGAGAACGAAGCGCCGGAATGCAAAACGGACAACGGGGAAAAATGCTCGAATGCATGAGACGAACACGTATGCAAATGCAATGCACATGATGACATGATATGAGATGCATGACAACGACAACAACACACGGAGACAAAGACCCGAACCCGAGAAAATAAAATAACTTAACACCGGAAATGGCAAGAGTTGGAGTACAAATAGGGAAAGTTACATCCGGGGTGTTACATAGAGGATCAACACCACTTATGAGAGCCATTTAAACTCAAACATAATTCAGATGATTTCAAAATGCCTCTGAACTTTGTGGGTAGATCCAAAACATTGGGAAGTAATTATGAGACAAATTTCATCTACAACAAAATTCATTTGGTTCGAACTTAAAAATAGAAACAGAGGAGAAATGCAAAACAATAGTAGAATAAGAAGATTGTATATGGCACTATGCACTTTGGCCCATTTAGCAACAGAAGCTAGGACAGCCCAACTCTGCCTCTCCTTCTACCTCTGTTCACTAAACAGAGGCGTGCCAGCCATCCACGGCCATGGCCGCGCCTTGGCGTGCGTGGCGGCCATCTGTGCCCCCCTAAACTATAAAGGAGTCCACCGAAAACCCTAGACCCCTCTCGTCCAGTTCCGCCTCGATTCCCCTTCTTCCCCCTCAATCCCCCTCTCGGGCCCTCATTTTCCCGATCCCACCTCTCACCGTGTGGTCTTCGCCGCACAGTCATCGTCTTCATGCTCCGGCACCACCCCGAGCTGCACCGGGTCGTCCAGCAGCTATGCCGCCCTCTGCGTCATCAACTGCACCACTAGATCGAGACCGGCGAGCACCCATGACGTCGCCCGCAACTGTTCCGCTCACCGAATCAGCCACGACCATCGCTTCGATCCATCGCCCTCCGAGCACCCAGGCTCCCCCGATCTCCCCTCCGACCTTCACTGTGAGCTCGCGCACCTCTCATCTTTTCCTGTTTATCGTGCGTGCCCCTAGCATCGTTTCCCCCGTCACGGCCGAGCTCATTGCCGTCGTTTACCTCACCACGGCTACCGCACGCGCGGCTCGCGTCCAAGCCTCGCGCCGTGCTCAGCACGCCCCCAGTACGCCAACGCCATCGGCCATGCCCGCCTATGCGTGCTGCGCTCCCGCGCGTGCGAGGCCGCGCCCCGGCTGGCCCGCTTGCTCCTCCCCGCGGCCGGGCCTCCGTCACGCTTGTCCTCGCCACTGCCTGCTACCGCTCCTGCCGCAACTGCGCTGTTGTCTGCTGCTGCTGCCCTTGTTGCCCGCTCCACCATGCCGCCCGCACGGCCACCGCTACCGCTTGCACGCCGCCTGCCTCCAGACTCCTCTTCCCGCGCTTGCCTCGCCTCGCCTCCGAAGGCCCCCGCACCGGACACCACCCCTTCACAACTCCCTCGCCACCCCGCCGCACACACCATGCGTCGTCGTGGCCCTGCTGCGGCTCTACCCACACCGTCTCACCTGGCCTCGTGGCACTGCCCTGCTCCCGAAGCCACCACGGCCGCGCCTCCTCACTACAAAAAAAGACACATCCGTGACATTTTGGGCCGAACGAATTTTTTTCTGTCATACTTGTGACACTTCTATGACGATAATTGTGACAAAACCCGGTATCATTGTAGATTTGGTGGGGTCCTACTTCTATGACAAAAAATCATGACAGGAAATGGGCTTTTCGTCCTGGGCGGGCCGGAGACGCAGCTGCATGACATTCTTTGGGTCGTCCAAGATGGAGGAAACCATGGTATAAGCAAGGGCGCGGAAAATATCGGGGAGTCCCCGGTTACGGTGGGTGGTCGGGGGCCGAGCGATGCGCGTTTCTCTCGTACGTACTTGCGTGTGTGTGAGGCGTTGGGCTCTAACTGAACCCGAGCGAGGCGTTGGGCTCTAACTGAACCTGAGCGATTGCACTGCAGGCTACGCGTTACTGAACCCGAGCGATCGATCGATGGCTGTTAACTGAACCCGATCGAGCGATTCCTTCGCTACTGCTGCTAACTGAAGCCGATCAATGCTGCCTCTGGATGAACAGTGAGCGTTGAGGGGGGGGGTGGATGAACAATTTCCGGTGGGGTGGATGAATAGTATCCCATGGGCCTCTGGATGAACAGTACCCCGATCCATCGAGCCGGTTGGGGCTGGATGAACAGGACCCCATGGAGGGAAGGATGAACAGGACCACCCCATGGAGGGCAGGATGAACAGTAGACGGTGGAGGGCAGGATGAACAGTGGCCCGTGGAGGGGTGGTTGAACAGGAGCCCGTGGAGAGGGCTGGTTGAACAGTAGCCGGTGGAGTAGCGCACGGTGGAGGCTGGATGAATAGGAGCCTGTGGATGAATAGTCGTTGGTGGAGGCTGGAGGAGGTCGACGGTGGATGAACAGTAGCCCGTGGAGGCTGGAGGGGGTCGACGGTGGAGATGAACAGTATCCCATGGAGTCCCATTTTGCGGTATGCCACACCCCTCCCGATGAACAGGACCCCCGTTTCGACCATAGCGCTCCAACACAAGTTCGTTTCCTTTGTTTTGCAGTACGCCACACCCCTCTCGATCAACAGGACCCTCGTTTCGACTGTAGGAGGTTCGTTTCCTCCGTTTTACGGTACGCCAGACCCCTCCCGATGAACAGGATCCCGTTTCGAACGTGCCCGGTCTAACACAAGGCCGTTTCCTCCGTTCTGCGGTACGCCAGCCCTCGTTTCCATCGGTTGTTCCATCCAAGCCCTCTCGATAAACATGACAACGCATTTCGTTCCGACCTAGCCGGTTGGCTCCCCATGAACATGACGATTACGTTGTTCCTCCGTTCCGACCCAACCATGTACGTGAGCCCTGGCCGTACGTACGCGTGAGTAGGCATTCGAGACCCCGCCCGTATGTACGTACGTGGTCGTATTTACTTTCTTGCACCATGGCCGCTGTACGTACGTGTACATGCTACGTGCACGCCTCTACTATGACACGTGTGCACCTCTACATCGACCAGCATGTACGTACACGTTCGCGACTAGAATGACAATGCTACGTGCGCTTCGACCAGGTAGGTCTCGACTATCAGGCACTTCCTTGCGTGCGAAGATGTAGCTGGTGGGTCCCAGCAGTTAGGGGGCGAATCGGTTTTTTTGCCTGGACGCACTTCCTTGCGTGCGACGATGTAGCTGGTGGGTCCCAGAAGTCAGGGGGAATATTTTTTCACGAAATACGGTGGCCCGTCCGGAGGGTCCCCGTTGTCAGGTGGAGGAATAATTATTTTGCGCATAATAAGGAGGAACTTCCTTGCTGTGGCCGTGGACCCAATTGTCAGCCTCTCCACGTACGGTCCACGTCATGGAAGCCATTCCTTGACCACGTTGACCACGCCGCGCCGAGAGCACCAGGGCGGTGGACGACGGCGAGGCCTAGGAAGGGGACGACGCAGAGCCGGGGAAGACGCGGTAGTGGATTCCCATGCGTAGAGGAGTACGAGGGTTCACTGGTTCGCTGTGGTGTGAGGCTGCCGTCGCCGTAGAATAACAGGGGGTGTGGGTGAGTAGAGGGGTGGCCTGGCCAGCGGTGGGAATAGTAGGGGCGGTGAGGCCTCCGCGGCAGCATAGCCGGACACGGGAGGCAGGAGCATGCGGTATGACCGGCGCTGGTTTGGGTGGCTGGAGCAACAAGACCAGAGGTTGAAGAAGCACTACGGCCGTTGGATGGACATTGTACGGTCACTGGAGCTAGAATCGTTCCTATTGACTAAGTTGACAAAGCACTCCATCCCCGTCAACTTAGTAGGCCCACAAGTCAGCTTCCCACCAAGGTGGGTCCCAACCAGCAGGGGGAGTATTCATTTTTTTATGCGTAATAAGGAGGCACTTCCGGTGGGTCCGAGCTGACAGCTGGGGGAACGTTTTTTTCACGCAATACGATGTCCTGTCCGGTGGGTCCCAGCTGTCAGGGGGCAAATGTTTTTTTCGCGAAATACGGTGGCCCGTCTGGTGGGTCCCTGCTGTCAGGTGGAGGAATCATTATTTTCCGCGTAATAAGGAGGCACTTCCTTGCTGCCATCATGGACCCAGCTGTCAGCCTCTCCACGTACAGTCCATGTCCGATGGAAGCCGTTCCTTGACCACATTGACCACGTCGCGCCGAGAGCACCAAGGCAGTGGACGACGGCGAGGCCTAGGAAGGGGATGACGCGGAGCCGGGGAAGACGCGACAGTGGAAGCCCGCGCGGAGAGGAGTACGAGGGTTCACTGGTTCGGCTGCGGTGTGAGGCTGCCGTCGCCGCAGAATAACATGAGGTGTGGGTGAGTAGAGGGATGGCCTGGCCAGCGGTGGGAGTAGTAGGGGCGGTGAGGCCTCCGCGGCATCACAGCCGGCCATGGGAGGAAGGAGCACGCGGCACGACCGGCGCTACTTTGGGCGGCTGGAGCAAGAAGACCATAGGTTGAAGAAGCACTACAGCTGTTGGATGGACATCGTACGGTCACTGCAACTAGAATCGTTTATATTGACTAAGTTGACAAAGCCCTTGGTACGCGTCAACTTAGTAGGCCCACAGGCCAGCTTCCGAAATGGTGCGCCCCAGATGTCAGGGGGAGGAATCATTTTTTGGGCGGGTGAAGCTAGAATATCCGAGATTGAAGAAGAAGCACGACATCCATTGGATGGACATCCAACGGCCACTGCTGCTAGAACCATGTGTTGACTATAATAAGTTCACAAAGCCTTGCATACGCGTCAACTTCTTTTTTTAGGGAACGTGTCAACTTAGTGGGCCCACAAGTGTGTGGGAGAGAACTTATAGCCCATTTGTGATTTGTAAGAATGTACAGCCCATTTTTGAAATCTAATGGAATTTACTACAAGCCATTTACAATTTGTTAAAAGTACAACCCATTTTCTATCTAGGACAACGATTAATAATTTCAACCAACCATTCAAGACAAAACTTAATAAAATTTCCCACATTTTGATGGGATCCGAAATATTTTTATACCGAAATTTCTAGTTAGATTAAATATAAATTTGTATTATGTAAAAATCTAACGAAACATTACGCGCGCAATAATTAAAATTTTAGATTTTCAAAATCCATAAATAATATTTTATAAACTAATTCCGTGCTTGGTGCATTTTTTTAAAGTTACTGCCTAGTTTTTATAATCACATCCCATTTATTATTCTTAAAGCCCATTTTCCTGTTAAGCCTAATGCATCCCTCCTAGGAAAGATTTGCAGCCCAGCGGGGCGGAGAATAACAAGTTGACCTTGCCTCGGTATTCCTCAAAAAACGTATAGCTGGGCTAGCCATTGTCATCTTGAAAAAAATTAATATCTTTTTCTTGAGGTCTTAAAAAATTAATATCTAGGCTGGATATCTGTCCTGGGCTAGACGGGCCACAACCCGCCTAGTTAATACCCTACTCTCCTCTGAACAACAACGAAAACATCGTCAGGAAAAATACTGTAGTGCTCATGCCTCAAAATCACAAATACTGCTCGAGCTGCTTGGTCCCAGCTATCGGCCGCACCTTGTGCAATTCTCTCGTTTATTGACTACATAGGTTGACAATTGTGTGGGACCGTGATGTCAGGAAACTAGGAGGAAGCAAAAAAATATAGTTGTACATAATAAGGAGGCACTTGCGTACGTACGGCTATGGCCCTAGTGGGTCCGTACTATCAACCAGTCAAAATAAAGTCATCTCCTCAATCCTCATGCTCATTGACCATGTTAACAATGCTCGGCGCCACAGCGAGCGCAACAACTCGAAGGATGACGGAGAGGGCCTCGCAGGCCCTATGGAAGGTCTCATACAACGCCCGCTGCTCATTCAGGAAGCCAGGATCATCGGACACCTATGGGCACCTTCCATAGACCGAGACGGCATGAAACGGTAAGCCGCGCTTGGGAGCTCTGGTTTATTTCACAACCGTATTAAGATACGTAATTTACTCGCCATCGGAAACAATGCGTAAAATACAGGCGTAATGAAACCGAGGGCCCGAGGTCTACAATTTGAGAGACCGATGTATATTTTACTAGTCGAAATCGACCAACCAAGCCCTTCGCCTGAGACCATCTTCTTTTATTTACAAGCGTCAGTTTTACAAGCGGTTTTGGTTGGAAAATGACGATCCAATCAAGGCCTAAGATAATGAGTTGGTCGGAAGATCATATGGTTTCACGTTTAACCTACCTGACTTGTCGAATAGGCTTTGAATGAAACATAAGACGATGAACTTCTTAAGCACGGAAACAACAGAAGAGGATGATCTTCCTAACAAGCAAATCACTGGCATTAGATCGACATGCAAAACAATACGAAGCATTATTCTCAGGAGGCACGATGAACAGCTTGTGATGTCGCATGCCACAACATTCCAAGCTCAACTTTGCAATCAAACACAAGGCCTGGCATTACATAGAAAATATTCTGAACAAACTCTTAAAATATCTTACATAAGTCAACATTCAGGTGACTATGCATCTCAGCAGAGTAAATATTTACTTCTCAACTGAAGACAGGAATAGGAAAAAATGATCGACGTTGCTCACCACAAAGGGCGTCCCACTCAAAAATATCAAATGCATGTCTTCTGGCTAACATCAATCAGCAAAAATTGACCAGGTTTTCCAATTCCAATATATTAAACTAATGTCAACTTTGACAAGCTTTTCCCATTCAAAATATGTAATGCCTATGATTGTGGAACGGGCAGGGTTTGTCATCAGTTTGTCATCTGATAGTCCAGTGGCTCAAGGTGACGACGAATGATTAGAGAACCATTCGAAGTATTGTGCATGATGAAGTATTATTATGGAGGACACGGACCATCTGAACATTTATTGCTGTTCCACTAAAATCAAGCTGAGTATCCCTGTGGATTTCGTATTTATATGCTGCCAGAAAACAAAGACACATCAGCACACACATGAATATTGGCCCCAGTGTCAACCAACCAATCGGTGGACTAACAAACTAAAATTACGGTAAACAGATTACCATACCTAGATGCCCCATCATTGTTGCTTAGAGTGACATTGACAGACTTGGAGTCCTGTCCTGGCTTCTCGGTACTTGTTTGGGCACTTGTTTGCCCGGTGTTCCTCCGAACCACAAGTAAAGCAGCCATCTCAACAGACTAGTCATGTCACCAGCGTCTACTAATACTCTGTAAAGCTTCTGGATCATTCCTTGTGTAATGTAGCGCAAACAGTGACTGCTTCTTTCTTCAAAGTGGTAAAACCATCTGGACCCACTACTGCAGTAGTTTGCCATAGACACATTGGCTCCTTTTCTGCAGTTCAACTAAAATCAAATTCGGAATAAAACCAAGCTTTAATTTTGATATCCATGTAAGCAACCAAAGGTATAAGGGAAACAATTACTGAGAAATAACGGTTGATGACTTGTACTCCTAGAAGAAAAAATCTACTGATCTACCTTATCTTAATGGGAAACAAAGCAGGAGAGTAGCAATTCTCAATCAGTGTGATTCATTCATATTAACTGAGACATTATCTTAACAATGCCTTTGTAGCGACCCGACCTCAACCAGTAAAGTCTCTGTGCTTCAGTGTCATCCCTGGATCGGTAATGCTGACACACAGTACTCGAGGATTTATAACAGAGTAGCAATCACACACTTATTACATCGAATGTCTCAAAAGAGAACTTATTACAATAAATATGGCTTAAGGCCATCTAATACGATAACAATGGAAGGCTTGGAAGATAAAGTGAGTCCATCAACTCCAACGGCATAGCTGAGCTACACGGCAATGACCTAACAAACCTTACTCCTCGTCTGAAAAGTGTGCAACATAATACGTTGCAACCCGAAAACGGGTCAGCACAGGGAATATGCTGGCAAAATAACACAGTAGAGCAAGAGCAGAATAATGCTATCACTACATGCATATTTGGCTGGTGGAAAGCTCTATGGTTATAGTTTTGGCGAAAAGCCAATTTTTCCCTACAACAAAGGAATAGATTTTTATTTAACTATCATGGTAGTTGAAACATCATTGAGAAGGTTCCTCCAACTCAATCCCAATTAAACTAATTAGTAACCCAACAATATTATTTAATAATGATGAGATACTTATGATACTCCAAGTACTAGATACTCAAGATGTCCATAACCAGGGACACGGCGAACCATGATTAGTTTATACACTCTGCAGAGGTTTGCGCACTTTTCCCCACAAGACTTGAACTCCTCCATTGGATTTCTCGCACTTCATGGTGTTTGAGAAACGGATGACCGAGACACAGTCTTTCAGAAGCATTAACCCCTTACTCTGGGTAGACCATACCAACCTACATCCCTCTACCTGCTGATCCACCTCTTCAGGAGCTTCACGCAACTTACTCAACTATGCTAGAGCCCATAATAGGTTGTGGCTGCACACGGAAGTTTCTAGCATGAAAATATCTCAGTTCCCTTTGAGCCTGGGTGGCGGACCATAGGATTATCACACGGGTACTCCGGGATATCCTAGGACAACACTGGATTCCCCAGGTGCCCAACAAACAATCCACCCAGATATGTATTCAAGTTGCCACCTTAAGTTGAACCATTAATTAACAATCTCACACCTCTCATGGATTTCACTCACCCAACCACATCTACGAGCATAGCATAGGAATGTAAGCAATACATAGAAGTAACTCCCAAGGGTTTGATAAATAACAGGGCAATAGGTTCTACCTCATCAACTACTTCCCAACCCACATGTTAATCACATCCTAACCATGCAATCTTTGAGGATTGGAACTAATGCATAAAAACTGGGTGATAAAGGGGTATGATCAAAGTTTTACTTGCCTTGCTGATGATCCGCAAAACCTAGGGACGCGTAGTAGCATGCTTCGCACTCCAGGTGTTCTATCGCAAACAAACAATAGCATACATAAGCAATCAAGCAAAGAAACACGGGTAAATCTCAAATAAGAAGATCTAATAAGAAAGTTCAACTTAAGAACTCCGGTTTGCGAAAAGAATCAAATCAAAGGAAGCAATGAAACTCAAACTACGAAAGAAACAAGATCTGTTTACTAATATGGGCTAACATCAAATTTTACAGTACCAAAATCATGTTCAAGTTGATTAAATGGAAAGAGGGTTTTGAGACGAAGATGTAGGCGCTTGAATCGCCTGATTCTGATGAATGAGCGAAAAGATAAACTGAAACGAAAATCGGATCAGAAATCGCGATAGAGAAATAGTCACGGAAAATCCGAGAAAAAGAAAACTGACGAACAGGCTAATGAATGAACGTTCGTTGTCTGCGGCTAACGAGTGAACACCGTTCGTTAGAACGAACGTACGGACGAACGTCCGCAAAGCAACTAAACCGAGAAAAACCGGTGAACCGATTTAAAAAAAACAAACTAGGGTCTCTAAAATAACGGATCGGTTTTCTAGAGAAAACCAGCGGTGGCGGCGTATACCTCTGGCGGCTTCCGCGGCGGGGCGGCGAGGTGCGGCGTGCGGCGGCGGGGCGGCGGCAGCGGCGTGCGGCGCAGGCGGTGAGCGGTGGCGGCGTGCGGCGGCGGGGTGCGGCTTTGGGGCTCCAAGGGGGGCCCCGGGGTGGCTTATAAGGTGGGGGTGGCGTGGCTTAGGGAAGGGGCGGGGCACGTGGCCGACTCAGCCACGGCGTGCGGCGGCGGCGGGCGCGGTCTCCAGGTGGGAGACGGTGGCGCGGGGAGGTGGGCCGGCGGCCTGGCTCGGCTGGGCCTCGGCTCAGTCGGGCGCTGGGTTTTTTTTAAATAATTTTGCCGGAACTAAATAAATCCTAGAAAATAAAATAAAAAACTAAAAATTCCAAAACAAATTTTCACCGTCTAAATAAAATATTTAGAACAAGATGAACATTTTCTTGGCCCTAAAATGCAACATTGAAAAATGTGCAATTTTTCTAATTGAAATAAAATAGCAATAAACTCCGAATAAAATCAAATATTTGATTTTAATATTTTTCCTCCAATATTTCATTTATTTTGGAGAAGTCATATTATCTCCTCTCATATATTTTAATATGAAATATTTTCGGAGAGAAAAATAATTAAAACCAAAAATCCTCGTTTCAATATTTGATAAAACTCAAATATGAAAACAGGGAAATCCCCAACTCTCTCTCCGAGGGTCCTTGAGTTGCTTAGGATTTTGTGGATTTGCGAAACGAAGTGCAATAAAATATGATATGCATGAATGTTCTATGTATAACATTCCAAATTGAAAATTTGGGATGTTACAAACCTACCCTCCTTAAGATGAATCTCGCCCTCGAGATTCGGGTTGGCTAGAGAATAGATGTGGGTGGTCTTTGCGAAGATCATCCTCTCGTTCCCAGGTGGATTCATCCTCGGTATGGTGGCTCCATTGAACTTTGCAAAACTTGATAACTTTGCTACGGGTGACTCGGCTGGCAAACTCAAGAATCCTGACAGGCTTCTCCTCATAGGTCAAATCACTATCCAACTGAATCGCCACCAAGGGTACTGTATCTCTTAACGGTATATCGGCAATCTCAGCATGACACTTCTTCAGTTGTGAAACATGAAATACATCATGAACTCCTAACAGTCCTTCAGGTACCTCCAATTTGTAGGCAACTTCTCCGATACGTTCCAAAATTCGATATGGTCCTACAAATCTCGGGGCTAATTTTCCCTTAACTCCAATACGTTTCACTCCTCGCAGGGGTGACACTCGCAGATATGCTCTCTCTCCAATTTCATAGGTTATTTCCTTACGTTTTGAATCTGCCTAACTCTTCTGCCTGGACTGAGCTACCTTCAGTCTATCTCAGATTAACTTAACCTTTTCTTCAGACTCCTTGATCAAATCTGGTCCAAACAACTGTCGGTCTCCAACTTCATCCCACATCAACGGTGTTCTACACCTTCATCCACACAGGGCTTCGAACGGTGCCATCTTCAAACTGGCTTGGTAGCTATTATTGTATGAGAACTCCGCGTAGGGCAAATTGTCATCCCAACTAGATCCATAATCTAGCGCACAAGCTCTCGACATATCCTCTAGGATCTGGTTGACTCTCTCAGTCTGTCCATCTGTCTGCGGGTGGAATGCCGTACTGAACTCTAACCTTGTCCCTAAAGTTTGGTGCAGTTGATGCCAAAACTTTGAAGTAAACTGTGTTCCTCTATCTGATACGATGGTCCTCGGGACTCCATGCAGACATACGATCCTGGTCATATATATCTTGGCCAACTTTGCACTTGTATATGTGGTTTTCACCGAGATAAAGTGAGCTACTTCGGTCAAGCGATCAACTACTACCCCTATAGAATCATATCATGATTTGGTCCTGGGTAATCCGGTGATAAAATGCATGCCAAGTTTATCCCACTTCCATTCGGGTATCGGCATAGGCTGTAACAATCCTGCTGGCTTTTGATGCTCAGCCTTCACTCTCTGACATACATCACATACGGCTACATACACGGCAATATCCTTCTTCATACCAGTCCACCAGAAATGTTCCTTCAAATCCAAATACATCTTGGTGTTTCCGGGGTGTATCGAGTATGGAGAGTCATGAGCCTCCTGGAGTATTAACTTCCTAATATCTGGGTTATTGGGCACATAAATGCGGTCCTCAAACCATAAGGTGTCGTGCTCATCCTCACGTAAACCTTTGGCCTTTCCTTCGCTCATTCTCTCTTTTATCTCGGCAATCTCTTTGTCCTCCTTCTGAGCTTGTCGAATCTTTCCTAACAATCTAGACTGAACCTCCATTGTTGCAACAAAACCTCTAGGAACAATCTCCAATCAAAGTTCCCTGAGATCCTCTGCTAACTCCTTTGGTAATCCCGTGCTCACTAAGGTATTAGCATAGCTCTTCCGACTCAAAGCGTCGGCTACGACATTGTCCTTGCCTGGATGATAGTGAAGCTTCATGTCATAATCCTTGATAAGCTCCAACCATCTTCTCTGCCTAAGGTTTAGCTCCTTCTGTGTGAAAATGTACTTCAAACTCTTATGATCCGTGTACACATCACAATGATTCCAATAAGGTAATGTCTCCATGTCTTCAACGCATGCACTACGACTGCTAACTCCAAATCATGCGTGGCGTAATTCAATTCGTGCGGTTTTAGTTGTCGTGAGGCATATGAAACAACTCTTCCGTCCTGCATAAGCACACTTCCAAGTCCTAGGCGAGAGATCACAATACACTTGAAACTCCTTGCGTATATCCGGCAGTATCAGCACTGGGGCTATAGTCAAACGTTTCTTTAACTCCTAAAAACTAGCCTCGCATTCTTCTGTCCATTTAAATTTTGTATCTTTCTTCAATAACTCCGTCATCGGCTTCGCAATTTTGGAAAAATTCTCAATGAATCTCCGATAGTATCCTGCTAGTCCAAGAAAACTACGGATCTCGCTAACTGAAGTGGGTGCCAACCATTCAGTGACTGACTGAACCTTGGTAGGATCTACTGCTACACCTTCTCCTGATATAACATGTCCAAGGAATCCAACTTCCTTCAGCCAAAACTCGCATTTGCTGAACTTGGCATACAACTGATGTTCCCTGAGTTTCTCGAGAACTAAGCGCAAATGCTCTTAGTGCTCCTCCTGATTCTTCGAGTGTACCATTATATCATCAATGAATACCACAAAAAGCTTATCCAAATATTCCATGAACACCTTGTTCATCATGCTCATGAAATAGGCAGGGGCGTTAGTCCGTCCGAATGACATGACCGTATACTCATATAACCCGTACCTTGTGGTAAATGTTGTCTTTGGTATATCCTTCTCTCGAATCTTCAGCTAGTGATATCCAGATCGCAGATTGATCTTTGAAAACACCTTGGCTCCTTGCAGCTGGTCAAACAAATCATTGATCATCGGTAGTGGGTATTTGTTCTTGATCGTCACCTCATTTAACACACGATAATCATCAACCATTCTAAGAGACTTATCCTTCTTCTCGACCAAAAGCACTAGGGCTCACCATGAGCTTCGTCGAATGTAACCCTTCTCCAATAACTCCTTGATCTGTTTCTTAATCTCCTCCAGATCATTTGCGGGCATCTGATATGGTCGCTTCGATATAGGCCCGGTACCTGGCAATAGCTCTATCAAAAACTCGATGTCTCGATCCGGTGGCATGCCTGGTAACTCCTCTGGAAAAACATCCGGGTAATCCTTGACTACAAGCACTTCCTCCTGAACAATTCCAGTGAGGGTATGTACTTGGCTACTCCTTGGCGCATGCCTAGATACATACTTGATCCTTTTTACCTCCGGGGTGGTGAGACAAATTGACTTACTAACACAGTCAATGCTTCCTGCATACTTTAAAATCCAGTCCATGCCTAATATCACATCCAATCCTTGTGACTCCAAGATTATTAGGTCAGACGGAAATACATGGCTACCAATGGTTAAGGGTATCTGGTCACACCATCGACTAGCCATATACTCTGCTCTAGGTGAACTCACTAACAGAGGGGTCCTAAGGGTTTGGGTTGGTAGTTTAAACTTATCCACAAATTCCCTTGATATGTATAAATGTGATGCACCAGTATCAAACAGAACAAGGGCGGTAAAAGACTTAACCAAAAACTTACCAATAACTGCGTCTGGCTGCTCTTCAACCTCCTCCACGTTGACGTGGTTCACCTGTCCTTTGTTGAATGGATTGGACTTCTTTCCAGCACTCCCATTGCCGTTTCCATTCTTCGCTTCAGGGCACTCTGTGGCATAATGTCCAGTCTTCCCGCGAAACAAGTAACGTGGCTTAGGTCTCTCTTGGCGGGTGTGGCTGGGTTGGAACAGTTTTGATTGTTGCTTGCTCCATTCCCATTCCCATTCCTTGGGCCAGTATGATTATGGTTACTTCCTCCATTGTGGGTGTGGCCTCCATGGTTAGGAACAAGTCCTCCCGAGTTCGGGGTTAGGCGAGGTTTCTGTTGAGCTCCTGAATTATACCTTCCTTGTCCATACTTCCTCTTACGGCTCTCAATCTATTGCTGCTTCCTTTCAATCATAAGATCCTTATCTACCAACTCCCGGTAGTTGTTGAATGTTGCCACCATCAACTGCATGCTCATCTCATCATTCAGCCCTTCCATAAACTTCTCCTGCTTTGCGGCATCTGTGGCCACATCGTCAGGGGCATAGCGAGACAACTTGCTAAACTCATCCGCGTACTGAGCCACAGTACAGTTCCCCTGGCGTAAGTTGCGAAACTCACGCTTCTTCATACTCATAGCTCCAGTTGAGACATGGGATGTACGGAAAGCTTGCTGAAACTGATCCCATGTAACAGTGGCTATAGGGTAGGTGGCACTGTAATTCTCCAACCATGAGGCTGCTGGTCCATCCAACTGATGTGCGGCAAAACACACCTTCTCAGCATCTGTACATGCTACAGTGGTTAACTCCCTCCCAATCCTGCGAAGCCAATCATCTTCCACTATCGGCTCGGTGCTACTGGAAAACACCGGCGGCTGCAACCTCAGAAAACGGGCTAAGTTATCAACTGGTGGTGGTGGCGGTGGATTGTTGTTGTTGTTGTTGTTGTTGTTGTTGTTGCCTTGGTTCTGAACTAACAACTGCATCAGGGTATTCTGCTACTGGATCAACTGAGTGAGCTTCGGTGAGAAAGTAAATCCGAGGTCACGTCTCGGAGGCATCTGATGGGTTTAGAGGGGAGATATTAGAACAGAATGAGGTCTAATGAGAAAACACTACCCATATGCACATGAGACAAACACAATCATTTCACTCAATCAATCAAGCAAGGGCATACAATCGATCTAACTATCATTACAAAAGTGCTCGGACTATACTATATACATGGTGGAATACTACTACTGATGTGGTGGTCTACTAAAAATATTCCTTGGTTGAAGACTCCATGATGTCTGCTCCAATTTCGTCTTCATAGTCATCATTGCTATCGTCGGGGTCCGTGTCGGTGTCGTCGATGATAATGTAGTCCTCCGGGCGAATCTCCTTGGGATCTTCGTCTTCTCCTCCTGGTGCGGGGTCTCCCATGAATACTCCTAGCTTCCTTTCCAGATCACCATTCTTCTCCACTAGTGCGACGATTCCTCCTCATAATCTTCACGAGTAGCCTTGAGTTCTTCCTCCAGTTCTGTGATCCTAGTCATCGCCTTCTTCAGGTCTATCATTCCTTCGCACATCTGGTTCTCCTGGCGACGAATGTGTTGGTTTAACTCCTGGATGAAAGCTGCAATTGATTTATCCTTCCTAGTGCTGATCATCTCCCATTGCTCATCTCGGCGGCCACAAATCTGATAGATAGTATCCTTAAGCTCCTTATGATAAACTTCTCCAATGCGTCCCATGGTGATGTGAGCTGCCATACTCTTTCCTAGACTCCAGGTTGGTGCATCGAAGGAAAACTCTATGGGCTTAGTGACTGGCGTGAATTTCCTTCCTGGAACTTGAACTTGAATCATCCATCACTCCTCTTTTGTTAAGGTAGCATTATAAGTCCCGGTGAAGCTTGGTATTATAATGTTCAAGTACCTAGTGACTTCCTTCAAGTGTCGTCCAAAGGGGGCGTCGTCATCCGGTTGTGCAAACTTGTTCCTTGCGTCCGCCATCCCAAAGAGTAGAAAATGCAAAGGAGTCAGAAATGAGAAGAGAATAGTGATCTAGGGATTTAGCTTAGTGGTCGTGTCCTACACCGAGTGTGTGCTCTGATACCATCTTGTAGCGACCGACCTCAAACGGTCAAGTCTCTATGCTTCAGTGTCATCCCTGGATCGGTAATGCTGACACACACAGTACTCGAGGATTTATAACAGAGTAGCAATCACAAACTTATTACATCGAATGTCTCAAAAGAGAACTTATTACAACAAATATGGCTTAAGGCCATCTAATACGATAACAGCGGAAGGCTTGGAAGATAAAGTGAGTCCATCAACTCCAACGGCATAGCTGAGCTGCACGGCAATGACCTAACGAACCTTACTCGTCTGAAAAGTCTGCAACATAATACGTTGCAGCCTGAAAATGGGTCAGCACATGGAATATGCTGGAAAAATAACATAGTAGAGCAAGAGCAGAATAATGCTATCACTACATTCATATTTGGCTGGTGGAAAGCTCTATGGTTATAGTTTTTGCGAAAAGCCAATTTTTCCCTACAACAAAGGAATAGATTTTTACTTAACTATCATGGTAGTTGAAACATTGTTGAAAAGGTTCCTCCAACTCAATCCCAATTAAAGTAATTAGCAACACAACAATATTATTTAATAGTGATGAGATAGTTATGATACTCCAAGTACTAGATACTCAAGATGTCCATAACCGGGGACACGGCGAACCATGATTAGTTTATAAGCTCTGCAGAGGTTTGCGCACTTTTCCCCACAAGACTCGATCTCCTCCGTTGGATTTCTCGCACTTCATGGTGTTTTAGAAACGGATGACCGAGACACAGTCTTTCAGAAGCATTAACCCCTTAGTCCGGGCAGACCATACCAACCTACATCCCTCTACCTATTGATCCACCTCTTCGGGAGCTTCACGCAACTTACTCAACTATGCTAGAGCCCATAATAGCTTGTGGCTCACACGGAAGTTTCTAGCATGAAAATATCTCAGTTCCCTTTGAGCCTGGGTGGCGGATCATAGGATTATCACACGGGTACTCCGGGATATCCTAGGACAACACTGGATTCCCCAGGTGCCCAACAAACAATCCACCCAGATATGTATTCAAGTTGCCACCTTAAGTTGAACCATTAATTAACAATCTCACATCTGTCATGGATTTCACTCACCCAACCACGTCTACGAGCATAGCATAGGAATGTAAGCAATACATAGAAGTAACTCCCAAGGGTTTGATAAATAACAGGGCAATAGGTTCTACCTCATCAACTACTTCCCAACCCACATGTTAATCACATCCTAAGCATGCAATGTTTGAGGATTGGAACTAATGCATAAAAATTGGGTGATAAAGGGGTATGATCAAAGTGTTACTTGCCTTGCTGATGATCCGCAAAACCTAGGGACTCGTAGTAGCACACTTCGCACTCCGGGTGTTCTATCGCAAACAAACAATAGCAAACATAAGCAATCAAGCAAAGAAACACGGGTAAATCTCAAATAAGAAGATCTAAAAATAAAGTTCGACTTAAGAACTCCAGTTTGTGAAAAGAATCAAATCAAACGAAGAAACGAAACTCATACTGCGAAAGAAACAAGATTCGTTTACTAATCTGGGCTAAGAACAAATTTTACAGTACCAAAATCATGTTCAAGTTGATTAAACAGAAAGAGGGTTTCGAGACGAAGATCAAGGCGCTTGAATCGCCTGATTCCAATAAACGAGCGAAAAGATAAACTGAAACAAAAAGCGGATCAGAAATCGCGATTGAGAAATAGTCGCGGAAAATCCGAGAAAAAGAAAACTGACGAATAGGCTAACGAACGAACGTTCGTTGTCTGCGGCTAACGTGTGAACACCATTTGTTAGAACGAACGTACGGACGAACGTCCACAATGTAAGTAAACTGAGAAAAACCGGCGAACCGATTTTTTTAAAAAACAAACTAGGGTTTCTAAAAAAACCGGCGGCGGCGGCGTATACCTCTGGCGGCTTTCGCGGCGGGGCGGCGAGGTGCGGCGTGCGGTGGCGGCAGCGGCGGCGAGTGGCGGCGATATGCGGCGCAGGCGGCGAGGCGGGCGGCTTTCGGCGGCGGGGTGCGGCTTCGGGGCTCCAAGGGGGGTGGTGTGGCTTGGGGAAGGGGCAGGGCGCGTGGCCGACTCGGCCACGACGTGCGGCGGCGGCGGGCGCGATCTCCAGGTGGGAGACTGCGGCACGGGGAAGTGGGCCGGCGACCTAGCTCGGCTGGGCCACGGCCTAGTCGGGCGCTGCGTTTTTTTAAATAATTTCGCCTGCATTAAATAAATCCTATAAAATAAAATAAAAATCTAAAAACGCCAAGACAAATTTTCACCATCTAAATAAAATATTTATAACAAGATGAACATTTTCTTGGCCCTAAAATGCAACTTTGAAAAACGTGCAATTTTTCTAATTCAAATAAAATAGCAATAAACTCCGAATAAAACCAAATATTTGATTTTAATATTTTTCCTCCAATATTTCATTTATTTTGGAGAAGTCATATTATCTCCTCTCATATATTTTAATATGAAAGATTTCCGCAAAGCAAAATAATTAAAACCAAAAATCCTCGTTTCAATATTTGATAAAACTCAAATATGAAAATAGGGAAATCCCCAACTCTCTCTCCGAGGGTCCTTGAGTTGCTTTGGATTTCGAGGATTCGCGAAACGAAGTGCAATAAAATATGATATGCATGAATGTTCTATTTATAACATTCCAAATTGAAAATTTGGGATGTTACAGCCTTGTTTCAACATGTATAAAGAACGACAAAGCAGAAAAGTATCATTCCTAAAACAATGCGACTGATTCATTTTAACAGAGACATTATCTTAACAATACCTTGGTTAAATATGTAGAAAGAACTACAAAGTAGTATAGTACCATTAGTGAAACACTGTAACTGATATATAATAATAGGGACATTATCTGAACAATACATTTCTTAAACATGTAATCCGGCCGATCCCTAACAGAAATGGTACTCCCACCGATCCCTAACAAGTGTTGCAGTTTTGAACTAAGATTCAGTAGTTAATTCTGAGGAAAGTAGGTACTGACCTTTCAAGACCAAGATTTGAAACAACGCCTGAGGTGGATCTAAAAGAGATCTCAACACATATATGAAATCCGGTCTCATTTTGTGCAGTTCCACCAAAATTAAGCGAAGCAAAATGTCGCAATAGCAACAAGTTGAATAGATATCCCTGTTTTAACAGAGGCAAAAAAGGAATCAATTACTGGCCAATAAAGGAGGATGAAACATGCGGCCACAAAAATGGTAATCCCGCCAATCCCTAACAAGTGTTGCAGTTTTGAAATAAGATTCAATAGTTAATACCGAGAGTGGCATTGCTTAATTTTATCAGCGACATTAGATTAACAAAAAGCATAAACAGTTCTAGGGGAGACTGGGAGCAACAACAACATGTGCTTCCATCTACTTATAAAGGGGGTGATGTTGGGGAACGTAGTAATTTCAAAAAAATTCCTACGCACACGCAAGATCATGGTGATGCATAGCAACGAGAGGGGAGAGTGTTGTCTACGTACCCTCGTAGACCGGCAACGGAAGTGTTGACACAACATAGACGAAGTAGTCATACGTCTTCCCGATCCGACCGATCAAAGTACCGAACGTACGGTACCTCCGAGTTTTGCACACGTTCAACTCGGTGACGTCCCTCGAGCTCCGATCCAGCCGAGTGTTGAGGGAGAGTTTCGTCTACACAATGGCGTGATGACGGTGATGATGTTCTACCGACGCAGGGCTTCGCCTAAGCACCGCTACGATATGACTGAGCTGGAATATGGTGGAAGGGGGCACCGCACACGGCTAAGGAAAGATCACGAAGATCAACTTGTGTGTCATGGGGTTCCCCCTTGCCCCCGTATATAAAGGAGGGAGGGGGGAGGTGCGGCCGGCCCCTAGGGGTGCGCCTGGAGGAGTCCTACTCCCACCGGGAGTAGGACTCCCCCCTCTTGCCTTGTTGGAGAAGGAAAGGGGAAGGGGGAAAGAGGAAAGGAGGGCGCCGCCCCCCTTCCTTGTCCTATTCGGACTAGGGGGGAGGGGGCGCGCGGCCTGCCCTGGCCGGCCCTCCTCTTCTCCCTTAGGGCCCATATAGGCCCATTAACCCCCCCGGGGGGTTCCGGTAACCCCCCAGTACTCCGGTAAAATCCCGATTTCACCCGGAACGATTCCGATATCCAAATGTTGGCTTCCAATATATTAATCTTTATGTCTCGACCATTTCGAGACTCCTCGTCATGTCCGTGATCACATCCGGGACTTCGAAACACCTTCGGTACATCAAAACACAAAAACCCTAATTAGATCGTCACCAAACTTTAAGCGTGTGGACCCTACGGGTTCGAGAACTATGTAGACATGACCGAGACACGTCTCCGGTCAATAACCAATAGCGGAACCTGGATGCTCATATTGGTTTCTACATATTCTACGAAGATCTTTATTGGTCAAACCGCATAACAACATACGTTGTTCCCTTTGTCATCGGTATGTTACTTGCCCGAGATTTGATCTTCAGTATCTCAATATCTAGTTCAATCTCGTTACTGTCAAGTCTCTTTACTCGTTACGTAATACATCATCCCACAACTAACTTATTAGTTGCAATGCTTGCAAGGCTTGAGTGATGTGTATTACCGAGAGGGCCCAGAGATACCTCTCCGACAATCGAAGTGACAAATCCTAATCTCGAAATACGCCAACCCAACAAGTACCTTCGGAGACAACTGTAGAGCACCTTTATAATCACCCAGTTACGTTGTGATGTTTGGTAGCTCACAAAGTGTTCCTCCGGTAAACGGGAGTTGCATAATCTCATAGTCATAGGAACATGTATAAGTCATGAAGAAAGTAATAGCAAGAAACTAAACGATCAAGTGCTATGCTAACGGAATGGGACAAGTCAATCACATCATTCTCTAATGATGTGATCCCATTAATCAAATGACAACTCATGTCTATGGCTAGGAAACTTAACCATCTTTGATTCAACGAGCTAGTCAAGTAGAGGCATACTAGTTGCATACTGTTTGTCTATGTATTCACACATGTATTATGTTTCCGGTTAATACAATTCTAGCATGAATAATAAACATTTATCATGATATAAGGAAATAAATAATAACTTTATTATTGCCTCTAGGGCATATTTCCTTCAGTCTCCCACTTGCACTAGAGTCAATAATCTAGTTCGCATCGCCATGTGATTTAACATCAATAGTTCTCATCACCATGTGATTAACACCCATAGTTTACATCGTCATGTGACCAACACCTAAAGGGTTTACTAGAATCAATAATCTAGTTCACATCGCTATGTGATTAATACCCAAAGAGTACTAAGGTGTGATCATGTTTTGCTTGTGAGGGAAGTTTAGTCAACGGGTCTGCTACATTCAGATCCGTATGTATTCTGCAAATTTCTATGTCAACAATGCTCTACACGAAGCTACTCTAGCTAATTGCTCCCACTTTAAATATGTATCCAGATTGAGACTTTGAGTCATCTGGATCAGTGTCAAAACTTGCATCGATGCAACCCTTTACGACGAACCTTTTTTCACCTCCATAATCGAGAAACATATCCTTATTCCACTAAGGATAATTTTGACCAATGTCCAGTGATCTACTCCAAGATCACTATTGTACTCCCTTGCCAAACTTAGGGCAGGGTATACAATAGGTTTGGTACACAACATGGCATACTTTATAGAACCTATGGCTAAGGCATAGGGACTGACTTTCATTCTCTCTCTATCTTCTACCGTGGTCATGTTTTGAGTCTTACTCAACTTCACACCTTGTAACACAGGCAAGAACTCCTTATTTGACTGTTCCATTTTGAACTACTTCAAAATCTTGTCAAGGTATGTACTCATTGAAAAACTTATCAAGCATCTTGATCTATCTCTATAGATCTTGATGCTCAATATGTAAGCAGCTTCACCGAGGTCTTTCTTTGAAAAACTCCTTTCAAACATTCCTTTATGCTTTGCAGAATAATTCTACATTATCTCCGATCAACAATATGTCATTCACATATACTTATCAGAAATGCTATAGTGCTCCCACTCACTTTCTTGTAAATACAGACTTCATCGCAAGTCTGTATAAAACTATATGCTTTGATCAACTTATCAAAGCGTATATTCCAACTCCGAGATGCTTGCACCAGTCCATAGATGGATCGCTAGAGCTTGCATATTTTGTTAGTACCTTTAGGATTGACAAAACCTTCTGGTTGCATCATATACAACTCTTCATTAATAAATCCTATTAAGGAATGCAGTTTTGTTTATCCATTTTCCAGATTTCATAAAATGCGGCAATAGCTAACATGATTCGGACAGACTTAAGCATAGATATGAGTGAGAAATTCTCATCATGGTCAACACCTTGAACTTGTCGAAAACCTTTTTGGGACAATTCTAGCTTTGTAGATAGTAACACTACTATCAGCGTCCGTCTTCCTCTTGAAGATCCATTTAATCTCAATGGCTCGCCGATCATTGGGCAAGTCAATCAAAGTCCATACTTTGTTCTCATACATGGATCTCATCTTAGATTTCATGGCCTCAAGTCATTTCACGGAATATGGGCTCATCATCGCTTCCTCATAGTTCGTAGGTTCATCATGGTCAAGTAACTTGACCTCTAGAACAGGATTACCATACCACTCTGGTGCAGATCTCACTCTGATTTACCTACGAAGTTCGGTAGTAACTTGATCTGAAGTTACATGATCATCATCATTAGCTTCCTCACTAATTGGTGTAGTAGTCACAGGAACAGATTTCTGTGATGAACTACTTTCCAATAAGGGAGCAGGTACAATTACCTCATCAAGTTCTACTTTCGTCCCACTCACTTCTTTCGAGAGAAACTCCTTCTCTAGAAAGGGTCCATTCTCAGCAATGAATAACTTGCCTTCGGATATGTGATAGAAGGTGTACCCATCATTTTCTTTTGGGTATCCTATGAAGATTTACTTCTCTGATTTGGGTTCGAGCTTATCATGTTGAAACCTTTTCACATAAGCATCGCAGTCCCAAATTTTAAGAAACTACAGCTTAGGTTTCTCGCCAAACCATAGTTCTTACGGTGTCATCTCAACAGATTTAGATGGTGCCCTATTTAACATGAATGTAGTTGTCTCTAATGCATAACCCCAAAACGATAGTGTTAATCGATAAGAGACATCATAGATTGCACCATATCTAATAAAGCACAGTTACGATGTTCGGACACACCATTACACTGTGGTGTTCCAGGTGGCGTGAGTAGTGAAACTATTTCACATTGTTTTAACTGAAGGCCAAACTCCTAACTCAGATATTTTACTTCTGCGATCATATCGTAGAAACTTTTATTTTTGGTATGATGTTTCTCCACTTCACTCTAAAGTTCTTTGAACTTTTCAAATATTTAAGACTTGTGTTTCATCAAGTAGATATACTCATATCCGCTTAAATCATCTGTGAAGATCAGAAAATAATGATACCTGCCGCGAGCCTCAATATTCATCGGACCACATACATCAGTATGTATGATTTCCAACAAATCTGTTGCTCGCTCCATTGTTCCGGAGAACGGAGTCTTAGTCATCTTGCCCATGAGGCATGGTTCGCAAGCATCAACTGATTCATAATCAAGTGATTCCAAAAGCCCATCAGCATGGATTTTCTTCATGCGCTTTACACCAATATGACCTAAACGGCAGTGCCACAAATAAGTTGGACTATCATTATTAACTTTGCATCTCTTGGCTTCAATATTATGAAAATGCGTATCACCACGATCGAGATCCAACAAACCATTTTCATTGGGTGTATGATCATAGAAGGTTCATGTAAACAGAACAACAACTATTCTCTAACTTACATGAATAACTGTATTGCAATAAACATGATCCAATCATATTTATGCTCAACGCAAACACCAAATAACATTTATTTAGGTTCAACACTAATCCCGAAAGTATAGGGAGTGTGCGATGATGATCATATCAATCTTGGAACCACTTCCGACACACATCGTCACTTCACCCTTAACTAGTCTTTGTTCATTCTGTAACTCCCGTTTCGAGTTACTACTCTTAGCAACTGAACCAGTATCAAATACCGAGGGGTTGCAACGAACACTAGTAAAATACACATCAATAATTTGTATATCAAATATACCTTTTTTCACTTTGCCATCCTTCTTATCCGCCAAATACTTGGGGCAGTTCCGCTTCAAGTGACCAGTCCCTTTGCAGTAGAAGCACTTAGTCTCAGGCTTAGGACCAGACTTGGGCTTCTTCACTTGAGCAGCAATTTGCTTGCCGTTCTTCTTGAAGTTCCCTTTCTTTCCCTTTGCCCTTTTCTTGAAACTAGTGGTCTTGTTAATCATCAACACTTGATGCTCTTTCTTGATTTCTACCTTCATCGATTTCATCATCATGAAAAGCTCGGGAATCGTTTTCATCATCCCTTGCATACTATAGTTCATCACGAAATTCTACTAACTTGGTGATGGTGACTAGAGAATTTTGTCAATCACTATTTTATCTGGAAGATTAACTCCCACTTGATTCAAGCGATTGTAGTACCCAGACAATCTGAACACATGCTCACTGCTTGAGCTATTCTCCTCCATCTTTTAGCTATAGAACTTGTTGGAGACTTCATATCTCTCAACTCGGGTATTTGCTTGAAATATTAACTTCAATTCCTGGAACATCTCATATGGTCCATGACGTTCAAAAATGTCTTTGAAGTCCCGATTCTAAGCCGTTTAAGCATGGTGCACTAAACTATCAAGTAGTCATCATATTGAGCTAGCCAAACGTTCATAACGTCTGCATCTGCTCATGCAATAGGTCTGTCACCTAGCAGTTCATCAAGGACATAGTACTTCTGTGCAGCAATAAGGTTAATCCTTAGATCACGGATCCAATCCGCATCATTGCTACTAACATTTTTCAACATAGTTTTCTCTAGGAACATATAAAAATTAGACGGGGAGCAACATTGCGAGCTATTGATCTACAACATAGATATGATAATACTACCAGGACTAAGTTCATGATAAATTAAAGTTCAATTAATCATATTACTTAAGAAATCCCACTTAGAAAGACATCCCTCTAATCTTCTAAATGATTACGTGATCCAAATCAACTAAACCATAACCGATCATCACGTGAAATGGAGTAGCTTTCAATGGTGAACATCAATATGTTGATCATATCTACTATATGATTCACGCTCGAACTTTCGGTCTCAGTGTTCCGAGGCCATATCTGCATATGCTAGGCTTGTCATGTTTAACCTGAGTATTCTGGGTGTGCAAAACTGGCTTGCACCCGTTGTAGATGGACGTAGAGCTTATCACACCCGATCATCACGTGGTGTCTGGGCACGACGAACTTTGGCAATGGTGCATACTCAGGGAGAACACTTTTATCTTGAAATTAAGTGAGAGATCATCTTATAATGCTACTGTCAATCAAAGCAAGATATGATGCATAAAAGATAAACATCACATGCAATCAATATAAGTGATATGATATGGCCATCATCATCTTGTACTTGTGATCTCCATCTCCGAAGTACCGTCATGATCACCATCGTCACCGGCGTGACACCTTGATCTCCATCGTAGCATCGTTGTCGTCTCGCCAATCTTATGCTTCCACGACTATCACTACCACTTAGTGATAAAGTAAAGCACTAAAGCGCGATTGCATTGCATACAATAAAGCGACAACCATATGGCTCCTACCAGTTGCCGATAACTCAGTTACAAAACATGATCATCTCATACAATAAAATTTAGCATCATGTCTTGACCATTTCACATCACAACATGCCCTGCAAAAACAAGTTAAATGTCCTCTACTTTGTTGTTGCAAGTTTTACGTGGCTGCTACGGGCTTAGTAAGAACCATTATTACCTACGCATCAAAACCACAACGATAGTTTGTCAAGTTGGTGTTGTTTTAACCTTTGCAAGGACCGGGCGTAGCCACACTCGATTCAACTAAAGTTGGAGAAACTGACACTTGCCAGCCACCTGTGTGCAAAGCACATCGGTAGAACTAGTCTCGCATAAGCGTACGCGTAATGTCGGTCCGGGCCGCTTCGTCCAACAATACCGCCGAACCAATGTATGACATGCTGGTAAGCAGTATGACTTGTATCGCCCACAACTCACTTGTGTTCTACTCGTGCAAATAACATCAATGCATAAAACCTGGCTCGGATGCCACTGTTGGGGAACGTAGTAATTTCAAAAAAATTCCTACGCACACGCAAGATCATGGTGATGCATAGAAACAAGAGGGGAGAGTGTTGTCTACGTACCCTCGTAGACCAGCAACGGAAGCGTTGACACAACATAGAGGAAGTAGTCGTACGTCTTCCCGGTCCGACCGATCAAAGTACCAAAGTACGGCACCTCCGAGTTCTGCACACGTTCAACTCGGTGACATCCCTCGAGCTCCAATACAGCCGAGTGTTGAGGGAGAGTTTCGTCAGTATGACGGCGTGATGACGGTGATGATGTTCTACCGACGCAGGGCTTCGCCTAAGCACCGCTACGATATGACCGAGGTGGAATATGGTGGAAGGGGGGCACCGCACACGGCTAAGGAATGATCACGAAGATCAACTTGTGTGTCATGGGGTGCCCCCTTGCCCCCGTATATAAAGGAGGGAGGGGGAGGTGTGGCCGGCCCCTAGGGGTGCCCCACCGGGAGTAGGACTCCCCCCTCGTGCCTTGTTGGAGAAGGAAAGGGGAAGGGGGAAAGAGGAAAGGGGGGTGCCGCCCACCCTTCCTTGTCCTATTCGGACTAGGGGGGAGGGGGCGCCCGGCCTGCCCTGGCCGGCCCTCCTCTTCTCCCTTTGGGCCCATATAGGCCCATTAACCCCCCGGGGGTTCCGGTAACCCCCCGGTACTCCGGTAAAATCCCGATTTCACCCGGAACGATTTCGATATCCAAATATAGGATTCCAATATATCAATCTTTATGTCTTGACCATTTCGAGACTCCTTGTTATGTCCGTGATCACATCCGGGACTCCAAACAACCTTCGGTACATCAAAACACAAAAACCCTAATTATGATCGTCACCGAACTTTAAGCGTGCGGATCCTACGGGTTCGAGAACTATGTGGACATGACCGAGACACGTCTCTGGTCAATAACCAATAGCGGAACCTGTATGCTCATATTGGTTCCTACATATTCTACGAAGATCTTTATCGGTCAAACCGCATAACAACATACGTTGTTCCCCTTGTCATCAGTATGTTACTTGCCCGAGATTCGATCGTCGGTATCTCAATACCTAGTTCAATCTCGTTACCGGCAAGTCTCTTTACTCGTTCTGTAATACATCATCCCACAACTAACTTATTAGTTGCAATGCTTGCAAGGCTTGAGTGATGTGTATTACCGAGAGGGCCCAGAGATACCTCTCCGACAATCGGAGTGACAAATCCTAATCTCGAAATACGCCAACACAACAAGTACCTTCGGAGACACCTGTAGAGCACCTTTATAATCACCCAGTTATGTTGTGACGTTTGGTAGCTCAAAAAGTGTTCCTCCGGTAAATGGGAGTTGCATAATCTCATAGTCATAGGAACATGTATAAGTCATGAAGAAAGCAATAGCAACAAACTAAACGATCAAGTGCTATGCTAACGGAATGGGTCAAGTCAATCACATCATTCTCTAATGATGTGATCCCATTAATCAAATGACAACTCATGTCTATGGCTAGGAAACTTAACCATCTTTGATTCAACGAGCTAGTCAAGTAGAGGCATACTAGTGACATATTGTTTGTCTATGTATTCACACATATATTACGTTTCCGGTTAATACAATTCTAGCATGAATAATAAACATATATCATGATATAAGGAAATAAATAATAACTTTATTATTGCCTCTAGGGCATATTTCCTTCAGGTGATGCAGAGTTTGTTGTAACAAAGCAACAAGCATAATGTCTGGGTTGGTCCCATTTTTGTTCACTACTTAATGGGAAAAGACAACAATACAATAGCTTCAATTCAACATTTATTTAAAACAGTACCAATACAAGTAGCACAGCATCTCAAAACACACTGCACAATCATGTGGATGAAGGCAATTACCAACCTGTCATGACGCACACAAGATCATGTACGAATCTGCCAACACGAATAGGAAATCCAATCTCGTTTTGTGCAGTTACTCTGAAATAAAGTAAAGTCGCCGGTGAGACATTTAAGTTTGCTATAGCAACAAGTTAAATAGATATCCCTGATTTAACAGAGGAAAAAAGGAAACAATTACTGCCAATAAAGGAGGATGAAACATGCGGCCACAAAAAGAAGCATCTACCTTATCTTGATGGAAAACAAAGTATAGGACAGTAGCATTTCTAAAACGGTTGCATTGATTCATATTAACAGAGAAATTCTCTTAAAATAGTTTAGTAGTTAATTCTGAGAGTGGCATTGCTTAAAATACAATAGCTTCAATTCAACATTTATTTAAAACAGTACCAATACAAGTAGGACAACACCTCAAAACACACTGCACGATCATGTGGATGGGACATGGGACATGTCAGCACCATGTGCGTCCACATGTATAAATGGGTGATGCAGAGTATGTAGCCAAGCAACATATCTGCGTTGGTCCCATGTTTGTTCTCTTTGAAATTTTTTCCAATGTGAGGGCAGCAAATCTAGTCCTGCACAAACTACACGACACCCCAGTTTCTTTCCCTTTTCAACAAAGAGTTGGGTTCCTTACAGATGTGTGTACTAGGTTACCCCCTTTTTCCCTTTCGACCAACAAAGCGGCTGGATAGCTAGTCTAGAGTACTTTCCCTCCCTCCTTTCCTCATTGAACCACGTCCTAGATTCATGGTCCACCCCACTGCACCCTTCTTTCCTCTTTGAACCAAGACCTAGATTCGACTACAGAATTGAAAAAGATCAGCATGCAGCTAGACCAATGACGGTTTCAAAGAAACTTATACCTTAGTGTTGTCGGGATGTGGCAAGCCGTGCGACGGGAGGTCGGATCTGCCCACACTACGTATGGCAGCGAGGAAGAAGGAGTCAGTGGCCCTCCCGCATAGGCGCTGGGTGAAAGAGAAAAGCGCAGCCAGCAGTGGATTGCAACCAAGGTGAACTGACGAAGGATATCATCTTTCTAGGTAACAAGCAAAGAGCACTGATGGAAGACAGCTTGTTTTTCATTGAAAATCGATCAGATTCACCAGCCGACGCAACCATGAGGTGCAACCATGAGCATCGATACGTCACTATGGTGATGCATCATCCATTTGGCATCAAGTTTGGGCGAGGCACCTATGAAGTTCGACAAATCCTCACTGTGGTCTATTTCTTCTCAGTAGTCAAGCTCGGGGAAGGAAGAACCACGTGGCAGAGGACAGTGATGCGAAACAACAATGGCCATCCAATTTTGAGCAGTTCCACTAAAATTGAGGAAGACATGCCCGGGTATGGAGATACGCATTGCTGTTTCCAAAAATATAAAAAAGGGATATAGTGTTGTTACTTTGTTTTACAAGATTAGCAACGACATATCAATTGTCAATAAGAATTATGAAAAGTACACCAACAAACAGAAGCATCATGATTATCTTGATGGGAACTAAACCAGGATACCCGAGAAAAAAAGCATTTATTCATTTAACCAGTGATAGTATTAGATTAGCAGCAGCAATAGGAGCATATGGACAATGACCGCACAACCACCATGTACTTTTTGTCGAAACAAAATGTATACCTCCACCGAGGCATAAATCAGGACAACTTTTTGAGTGGCATTTCCTCTATAATAGTAGGCGATGTTGGACCAGCCGACGAACCCTAGCTACTATACATGGGGAGCTGGGGAGTAGTCACATAGAAGAAAACCCACATGCAGCGACCTGGGGAGCTGGACCACTACAAGAAGTTATACCTCAGGTGGGCAAGATGTCGCTTAGGCGGGTGGGCGGGATCTGCCCACACGATGGCAGCGAACAAGGGCTCGGAGGACCTTCGTCCACGCCAGTGCCGGCTCCGAGTGGACGGTGTGCATCGGCTTCCTCCATCACCGATGGCGACAACGTCAACGCTGCACCTCCTCACCTCCCGCAGTGGACGGGATTCGGCCGGATCTGTGACCACCGGTGAGGAGAGTGATAGTGTGGACACTATCATCTTGTTTTGATATGGAGAGGGTGAGAGAGCGAGACACAAGGAATTCTATCAAACAAGAAGCTATAATGGAGTAAAACAATCTCTCCATAGCAATGGTTTTAAATAGAATACGCGTGTTCCCGAAAAAAAAACGAAAACTGGCAGACAATTTTTTAACGTACCAAGAAAGAAAACTCGATCAAAAACACGCCCCCGCTTCCAGGTCGCGAGAGTCATCACACACACACACACATAGACATAGACATGCATATCCGTGTTTACATAAAATTCCATTTCCATCTCCAATCATATTTGTCCAACTAGCACATTATTTACGTTGTTAATTATATACGCGGCAATATTAACGTACATCATCTCTTGTTTGCAGGCGTCCGGACCGCTGCCACAGCCGCTCCTGACCAACCCAAACCCTCTTCATCATCGGCACGTGCTTCCCGCCCGAAAAGGTCAGTGCCGCATTCATGCCCGGCCAGAGCGGACGCGACCTCTCACTGGCGTCGGCATTGAAGCGGCGTGCCAGCCGAGAGAGTGTCGCCCGCGCCACTTCCTGGTGCATGCGACTACTCTGCATTCAAAGGTCGCAATAGCCGGCCACAACATGCATGTAAAAAGTTCTTGGGAGTCCGTGCTATAGCTAGCTGTCCTCCCCAACTCGTTAATCTCTTCTAGTAGTGCTATTAATCCATGGCGCGATCCATCGACAAGCAGGCGGGAAAGTTATCGTATACTCGGTTTGCGGTGAGTGGCATGCCGAGCGGCCGTGTGGGGTCGAGCCCTGGAGGAGGGTGAGACATGAACGCGACAGACGTGATTTAAACGTTGGTTTTGCTCGATGGCGTGATCCAATGAAACGAAACATTGGTTTCTCCCTGTTTCCATTTTTCTTCGGAAAAACGGACACTTTCAACTCCATTTTCATTCCTTTTCAACCAACAAAGCGACATGGACATGGAGCTATGTGTGGAGCTGCGGCAGTGGAGCAAGCCGGCTCCAAAAGGAAGATGGACTACGTGGGACGTCGGGCTGTAGCTGGAAGGGCGGTTAGGATGAGGCATCGGTCCATACCGCGATGACCCCCGATTGGGACGCATCAACTGTGGATTTTCTCCCTCGCCGATGTCGACCGTGTCTAGGCATAACATTGTTCCCTTCCCCCATCTGTGGGGTCAGGCCAGATATGTGAGCAGCGGTGTGGCCACCATCGTTCTATGCTTGTGAAGAGAGCAACCCAAGCAAGCAGGCTTGTAGCTTAGGCTCCTGCTAGTGTATATATAGTGGTTTCCTTTTTCTCTCTATATCAACCATTTTATATTGCATACATGTCATTGAAGAGAGAAACGATGGATGGTTCTTCCGACTAACTCACTGTGTGATTTGACTGCTCCTTTAGTGGCCCCTACACGTACTCCCCCTACGTGTATGCAACAGTCACACGTACACATGGACACAAAAACGCGCGCGATGCCCTAATGCATGCATGTCCGAGCACACGATGGAACACACACGGTCACGCTCAAGTGCTCAACCTACATGTGCATCCACACATGTACTCAGCCAGGGTGAGCTAGTGACCGTATAAACACCGGAATATGTATATATTGAGCGCAATGAGCGTATTATGAAGTCCACTAACCGTATTTTACAAATATACAGTGACAGATAGTGTATTTATCTCGTTTGTAATTAAGCAATATTAATCGGAGAGCAGGCAGTATGGACTGGCATTACTTTGTTGTGTCCCGTCAACTTGCCGAATGAGTAGAAGCTTGCAAGACGGGAGAAGCTTGCGCGCGATGGCTCGCAGGACAAGGAGAAACTTTTAACTAATGCAAGCTGTCCTTTGCTCAGGCGGTGGACGTGCAACAGTTAATTCGGTGTCAGATTACCAGAAGCATACACTATACTAGTAGTACTATTATTATTGCACTTCCCGAAGAGGCGAACAACCAAGTGCAAAGTTTACTAGTACTAGTACCACTACTATAGTCTATAGAGGTAGTACTAGGAACCGGATGGAGGAGCGTTTGCACTCTTATTATATTTTTAAAATGCGATAAAGCAATCTTCAACACATTTGGTTCTCTTCGAGGGTTCTCGCATGTGATAATGGAAGTTGATTACATGGAACACTCACCACAATTTTCGCTCAATTTTGGCTCATATCCTGTTACAAAGAGGAGCGCTCGGTAATATTTCCTCTTTTTTGTTATCCAGCATGTAAACAGGTCAGCAAACCTTGCGGCGTATCTTTGGAGAACCGTGCTTGCTGCACTTTGAATGTAGCCGAGAGATGGTTTGATGAAACACCTCGCTTCCTACTTCTTTTTTTTGCGGGGTACCTCGCTTACTAGTGACCAGGCAGGCTGGCTCCATTGTGAGATACTCTGAAGATAGACAAACCAGGCTGGTAGGCTCCATTGTGAGATACTCTGAAGAGAGACAAACCACACGTGGTACACGCCCTCCGTAGGTAAAGAACCGCTACACGCATTCAAATTAGCACGTGGGCTACAATCGTACAGAAATGAGCTCCACCGTGTACCCGCGCGGGTGTGGCTGGGCATGAAGCATGAATACATGCATGGTGCACCTATTCTCTTCTCGTATACGTACACCACCTACGTGGGGTTGTGTGAGAGAGATACAAACATAGAGAGATATAGTGTGTGTGTTCGTGAGAGTTCTTTTGGGGGGGTGGGGTCAATAAAAATGTAACATATGCAATGTGTGTGAAATAGAGTCCTGGATATATCATATATATAGAGGGGGTGATCCATGAGAAGAGAGTGGAGGTATCATCGGCTTGAGGTGTCCATAGAATTGAAGAGAGGGATGATGTGTGTGTGTGTGTGTGTGTGCACACGCGATCGATAAAGAGTGCCATCGAATTTGTGTGTGCCCACGTCAAAGATATAGAGTGGTTGGCCTACTGGAACGTGAGAGGGGACATGTGTAGTTTGTCTCTCTGGCATGGCTACCTACCTACAGTGCTCGACTATCGGTGTGTGGTGGGGGGAGGCCTAATTAACTATAGAGGTAAAATGGTTGGTAAATGTGTGGAGGAGGAGAGAGGCCTACCTCATTTATTAAGGGAGATCGATCTACCTCATGTATTATGGGAGATCGATCGGCATCCATGCATATGTGTAGAAAAGGAATAAGGTTGGGAGAGAGACAGAGCTAGAGTGTTGGAGGGGGTGGTAGTGGAGTTGCTTCTAATAAATGGTGGGATAGGCTTGCTAGACAACCAGAGGGCATGCC
>NC_041382.1:354712829-354715378 GCF_002162155.2 Triticum dicoccoides | reverse complement strand
GGTAAGCAGACATAACTACATAGGAAGATCAATTGTGCTTTGTCATAGAAAGGAGAGACATAACTTGTGAGGTACGTCGATCGATGGGGGGAATAGTTATAGTCGACCTAGGTATATGTTGGGAGATCAATCGGTATACATGCATGTGTGTGTTATAGGCAAATGAGGCACGGGGAGAAGGATAGAGAGAGAGGGATGCATCTAGGAGGTGGTGCGAGAGTCATACTATATCGAGGGGGGAGAAGTGTGCGAGTATGAGATCGATGAAAAGAGTGGTGGGAGTGAGGCATGGATGGTGCTAAGAGAAGAGGGCAAGCTTGTGTTTTGTGCTAGGCACACCTGGCTAGAGAGGCATATCGATTGATGTGTGCCGTAAAGAAGGAGCTGGGGGGCCTACACACACTGTGGGTGAACGACCTAAAGTGAACAGACGAATTTGCACGATGGAGCTAGAGAATGCTGTGGGAGGTTTAGAGGGATGCGGGCATCTGCATGCACGAGAGGAAGTTAGCGCTAGCTAGATACAAAGATAAGAGGAATGTGTGGGTGTAAAAGACGAATAGAGGATCATACTTCATTATAAAAAGAGAATTCGGATATTTGAAGAATTTATCATAGTGTTTTAAACCGACGCATGTGTGAATATATATAACGGTGATACACACGGTGTGGTTATGAACATGTTATACTACATATAATATATTTTATCTCTACTCTTATAAAAAACAGAGTTGTTGATGATGGTGCCATCCTGCAATATAGGTCGTCCGATTTATATCTGACGAATAGGAAGGAAACTATGGCAATTTTGAAAAAAGATACCCACACCCCTCTCCATATTTGCAAATTAGGTCTCCCCTTGATCATGTTGATGTTCTGTGGAACGCATGGGCATCTTTCTAGAACTACATATAACATATAGAACATTGATCATAATTTGGGCTAATGGGTGGCTTTTGCAGCTCAGGTCTAAATACTTGTCATAATGTAGGGGGTGGGGCACTATAGTATGTGTGATAAACATGGTGTACACGTATGGAACATGGTTTAAATTATGAATATATAGTTAGTACATCAAATGTACTATTATTAGGAATCAACATCAAGTGTATAAAATAGAATTCGAGTTCATGTAGTACACATAGTTCATATCTATCTCTATAGTAATCATGTGGTGTGTTATTAAGGTAATGCACGAATGATGGTTGAAGTTGGCAACAATCATGATTGTAGATTGTTATTGAAATAGAGAAATGAATTCAAATTCAGTTCGAATTGCAACGGTAGTATAGACATTTGGAATGCACTAAAATGTTGGTATGAGTAGGTTACATGCATTATACAGCAAGCGAAAAAATTTAATTGGACATAACATGGATTCATACTATCGAATAGCATTTAATTGCACTAAATTGTTGGTATGAGTAGCTTTAAATAGCATTTTTATAGTAAAACGGGGCAAGACTCTCTCTTTTTGTGGTGTGAATAGATTTATTTTTTTCATTTTCTTTTGGGTTGAGTGAAGTGCGAATTGATTTGGTACGTACAAGTACAACATTACACGTTAGGCTTGTCCCTAAAATTCAACCCGCGCCTTGTTATATCCCGAAAATTCTGATATCGTGCTCCCAAAACTGGCGCCTTCACAACCTGCGCCTTGCTATCCCGAAATTACAACGCGCGTGAAAACTCCCTCCAGCTGCCAAATCCCGACACGCGAAATCCCCCTTCTAACCCTGAGCCGAAAGGGCCGCTAGTTCAAATCGGTGCGGGGTACTTTTGTAACACACCCTACATTTTGGACAAGCACATCCCTAAGTCATGGTTCACCCCCTCCCATCGCCTCATTTTTGCCATTCGAAATCCCAGGCCGCCATAACCTCTCCGCTCTAGCCGCGAAACCCACCCTCCTTCGTCCACCACCTCACCGCTACCCAGTCGGAACCTCTAACCCGAAGACGTCGTCCACCGCAACAGCTCGACCTCCCTCGTCCACCTCCCTAGATGAGGATCCGTCATCCATCTCGTCGTCCCGCCGGTTCAGCCGCCCCGTCCTCCACCTCCAAGGAGCTGCTCCGACGATCGCCTCGTCTATCTTTGCTGCTCCATCCCCACAGCGCCGCCTTAACCTGCTCCATCAGAACCGCAACATCCTCACCGACTCATTGGATGAAGCCGAGGCCTACTCGGCGCCACCAAAGAGGTTGTCCACTCATCGCATCGCACCTTCTCCTTAGCTCGACCTCCCGGCACCGACGGTGCTCCATCCCGCACCCCCATGGAACGGCTACCTTGAAGCCGGTGTCGCGGGCGACATCTCTACGGCGGCTCTCCCCCAGTGCGAGGCTCCCTCGGCGGTGGCGTCCATACCAGCCGGATCTGCTGCTGCTCGGGCTCTCGCTCACTCGTGATGCTGCTGCTGCTCCGGCTCTCGCTCGATCGCTCGCTCGCCCAACTGCTGCTGCTCCAGCTCTCGCTTGCCCGCTCACTCACGCTGCTACTCTCCCCCTCACTCGTGCTGCTGCTCTGCTCTGATTTAGCTACACTTC
>NC_041382.1:354609486-354712476 GCF_002162155.2 Triticum dicoccoides | reverse complement strand
TGCATCGGGGATGGGGGCTCGTCGGAGAGGTACCCACTATCTATCTTAGGGTTCAGGGTGAGGGGTGGGGGGCCTATAGGGCTGGCCGGGGCGGCGGCGGACTGGCGGTGGGGAGTTGTTTTGGGGCGGCGAGGCAACGCTGGGGCCGGCGGTTCGGACGGTGGTGGCTGGCGGCTCAGGGGGGTGTAGGTTGAAGATGAAATGCATGCCCTCCCTAAACTAAGTGTCAAGTGCCTCTCTGCTACCATTGCGTTCAGTTTCGACAGTAACATTCAGATTCCATAGTAAATTTCAGTTTCGACAGTTAAGTTCAGAGTCAACAGTTTTTACCTCATCTGGTGTAGTCAGGTGGTTTTTGGTGATGTAAATTTTACATCTATTTTACATCATCTATTGGAGATGATATTAGAATCCCACTTGAGATTGATGATGGCTGTCTTGTGCTGCTTCAGCCTTGACGTCTCACGGCTCACCGGGGCTGCTCCAATGACAGAACGATCCATCACAACAGAGCAGTGCCCTGGACGCCGTCTACAGATTCCTCAGATCTTCCTGCACACCTCCGACAGCCACCTCTGCCTCAACTACTTCAGCGACCAACCCAATGATGCTGAGGTCGACACGACTACGGAAAAGAGGTTGTACACTTGTTGCATCACTTATTACTATACGTTCATGTCGATCCATTAGGGCTATTTTGGTTCAACGAAAAACATAGCAATAGGGAATTTTCCAATGGCACTCTACTATTCAATTATTCATGCATTTTGTTGAAAATAATGAAGCAAAACATCCACCTGGACCTACTTTTCAAAATCCTATGCATGAAAACAAGACCAAGTGCTTTAGTGGAAGAATAACATTCTAATTGTACACGCTTTCATATGGTTTCACTTTATTTTGGCCATGTTTCTTTGCATTCCTCTACTCTTCCAATTCATGTAAACAAAACACTCAAGTTGATAGAAATCCTATGTTTACAAATGCTCTGTTTACCATGTGCACTCCTATCCTATTCCAGTGTTTTTCCTATCCCTGCGTTTTTAGAATCATGCAAGCCAAATGAGCCCTTACAGAATTACTTCAGTTATAGTTAGGTGTCGAAGGGAACTTTGTGTGGTTTGTCTTGCTCCTGCCGCAATGTCGTCCACCTCAACTGAGCTGCTCCATCAACAGAAACATCCACCAAACCAGACATCACGACTCCTGACTGTCTTTCGCTGCCTCAGATCTCCTTCCCTGCCTCCGGCACCCACCGCAACAGCATCACCATCATCGACTCAGCAGATGAACCTGAGGAGTACACGGGTCCACAAGAGAGGTCACACTCTTTTTGTTTCTGCTTATGTTATGCATTGCTTAAAATTACCTGCTACTTTATCGTCCTGTTCACCTCTTGGACTCCAAGTCAGGTCCAAATTAATGTTCAAACTTGAGTTCTAAATTAGTTGTGGGGCACATATCAAGGAAGCAATGAATAGTATCTCTGTCTAATATCTGGTTCACCTAGGGTATGCCTATGTTGTTCATCTTGGGTGGGAAACAAATAGTAAAGCAATCATCATCTGTCTTTGTATTAAATTAAAGCAATCATCAGCCTGCTATCATTATTTTTGGATCCATCCACTGTTTGTTACCATCACTCTAAATTTCTGCATGCTCTCCTTACATAATCTCACCATATTTTTTTGTATGCATGTCAGATATTGTACACAATCATGCTGAAATGTAGAGAAAAAGAGAAGAGTTTTGTGCGGCAATACAATGTCATGTAGACATTGCTCCATGGTGGGTTCAATGGCAAGCCCTCCCCACCCCTCTCCAGATTGTAATGTAGAGGAAGATATCTGTTCTGAAGCGGATTCAGAAGCCGTTGACCACTCCTATTTACCCCCAAGGTGTTTGCTCTACCTTGGCATGATGATGTTAGTCATATCATGCATATGTTGCCTTGCAATGCCTACTTTTGACATCCTATATGTGATCTTCTTAGTTTAGACATGTTCTGTAATGCCACCTATTTAGTTTCTATATCATATATGAGAATTGTGCAGTCTCATGTCTTTTAGCCAGCCATAATATACATGAAATGTACAATGCCATCCTGTTTAACCAGGCATCATATATTTGAATGATATCTTGCCCATCCTTTTCTTCATTACATTTCCATTTGTCGACAATGTTTGTACATTAAACTACTCTTCCTGTGAATTAGCCATTTGGGTGGGAGATTGAAAAATCTGGAGTGAAAACAAGGCCTTCAGCGCAGTACGTGCTACCTGTCAAAGCAGATCTCTTGTTGGGTCCTGATAGCTCCTCAGAGATGGATTCAGAGACATATGACAAATCCTATTCCCCCACCGAGGTGTATGCTCTAACTTGGCACGGTTATACTGCTCATATCATGCATATGGTGTCTTGCATTGCATAGAGTAGACATCATATACACAATATTCAACACCATGTTCTTAGTTCAGACATCATATCTAATGCCCTCTATTTAGCATATATATAACATATGTGAATTAAATGATGCGATCTTGATTACTTAGATAACATGTACGTGAATTATGTCATGCGATCCTGTTTAGTTATTCATCATATCTTTCAATTATGTTATGCTATGCTATCGAGTTTAGATAGACATCATATATGTGAAATTATGTCATGCTATCCATTTTAGTTAAATAATATAGATGTCAACTATTTCATGCCCTCTTTTTTCCACACTATCTATTGCATCTGTCTCTCATACAATGTTTGTACATTCAACTATGTTTTCTGTTTATCAGCCATTTGGATTGGAGCGGGTGATGCCAGCATCTAGCGGACTAAAAACACGGTCTTCAAATAAAACAGTGCTACCTCTTGGTGGAGATAGCATCCCAGTTGTACATGCACGAGAACCAGCCCTACCACAAATAACCCAAACTCTCACAGATTGTACCCCTACTGCGATGGACAGAGAACCAGCTTCACCCAATCTAACCCCAACCCTAGCAGATAGTAACCCAGTTCCTGTTGACACAACACCATCTCCACCACAGAGCTCCCAAACAAGATCAGTTAGTAAGGCAACTCCAGTGCCCAAAGTGCCACACGGTGAACCCCAACTCCACTAGTTAGTATGCCTATTCCTGTGGAGGAAGCACAACCAGCTAGTCGCAGTTTAGCATCTATCACATTTGATGTTGTTAAATCGTATGTGTGTATCTTCCCATCTTGGAAATATTATAGTGAAGATGAAGGAAAATGCCAGTTGCAGGTGTTTGTCTAGGAGTTATGTTTTAGTAATGTTATTCATGGCAATTACTTTGCTTTGTCCCATACATCCTACCTCCATGATGGTTATAATACAACAAATTTTCCCATTTTTCTCTATAGAGAAGGACCGATTTGGAATCTTAGGATGAGGTAACCTATGCTAATACCACTATATCTTCAAGAATGCTTGGTGGCAGTATCGGAATTACCTGAAGAAAACATACTTCACCGGCAAAGAAACTCATCAAATTCCCTTACGTTCTCCTGAGACACATTTACTGGACGATGACTGGGAACGCCTTGTTCTGTACTGGTCCCAAACCAAGAATGTGGTAAGGTCTATGAGCTCATTTTCTATTTTTAAGTACTATATTCTTGCGTCTTACTGTACTCTGTTCATGTAGAACAAGTGCCTAAACCTGAAGAACAACTGTTCTAATTTGAGATTCCATTGCTATCATAGTTCAAAAAAGCGCTAGGCGTTAATTGTGCGTTTTGCCACCGCCTTGCGCTACTGACCCAAGTGCATGCTTATGCGCAGTTATGCACAGATTAAGCGTAGTTATGCGCAATGCGTTTCGCCAACGCCTAGAGCCTAGGCGTGCTTAAGCGCTCGCTTAGGCGCGCCTTTTAACTATGATTGCTATCGTGCATACTGCTTTGCCCTTGTATCACTTTATTTACTCATACAAACTTATTTTTAAATTGAAGGACCAATAGAAACTTCAAGGGCACAGAAGGTATGGTCACACATGTTTCTTTAACAGGCTTGCTCTTATCAATAGCTCTGTTGATTTCAATTTCAATTGTGTATACAGTTGACTTCTCATATCATGCACATTACTAGCATCACAACAGAGCCAATAGTGTTGTTGTACATGTAGACCCGTGGTACCCATCTGAAATCTTGTTGTGCCGTGTAGTTTCCCACGCTTTGTATTCTTTCACTGCTGGTTTGTCTTGAACTGATATGATTTGAACCGTGTCTCTATTTTGATTTGGCAAGACAATGCAGTGACTATAGGACATAGATATATGTTTGTTTGATGCTTTTATTATGTGCTGGTACTTGGCAATAGAAGACTTGGTAGTTTAATCTTGTCCACCTTACTAATGAACTGGTTCACCGAAATGAGTTTCATATACTAGTACATGCTAAACTGTTATGTGTCTGCTTGTTTCTTCTTTTAGAATGCTGACAGAATATTGGGGAAGAGTGCCTTATTAAGAAATGGTAAAGGAAGTAATGCAGATAAGGTTCAGGATAGTGACACATCCTTGTTGGTCTCCAACAAAGCCAATAAAACAGCTAAGGAAGACTATCTCGAAGACAGTGAGACAACCCAAAATTCTTGTCTTGGTTTAGTGTTGGAGTTACTGGCCACTACCACTTGCACAAGCTATTCAAACTCACTATCTGAATCAGTTTGGTTTCTTGAGTCTCAACTACAAGCTGAAAGACATCGATCAACTGTGCTGCGACAAGAAGCGGAAGGATTGCGGAAGTCCCTGGAGCATTCAGATGCATACTTTCTGGTGCAACAACAAGCGTTGGAGGATTTTATCGCCAAACAGGACAAAGCTAATAAGCTTGCTAAGCTTATTGCCAGCATGGTGGATACCACGTTTCTTGAGCCCTTCTGAAGTTGTTTCAGTTATGCTCTTGTTTTGCTGCTGCGTTTATTTGCACTGGTGGCCAATTTTGACGGCCAGTGTATGTAATATGCTGCTTTGTTCCCTATATTTGCACTGGTGGAGAACTTTGATACCCAGTGGATGTAATATGTGTAATAGCGGTAATAGGCTAGCGTTAATTGCTTGCTTATTTATTTCCTTATTGTCTCGTTTACTTGTTTGCTTGTAGTCACTGTAGTTCTTTTTCTGTGTTTTTCTAGTGGCCACCATAACCTACTTTTGGAAACTAGGCCAAAATAATCATGGCACAACACAGACTGTTGTAACCATGGGCCTCTTGCGGGCCGTATGAACCATGGGCCTTCTACGGGCCTTAGGATCCATTGGCCTTCTATACGGGCCGTAGGATCCATGGGCCTTCTACGGTCTGTATGATCCATGGGCCTTTTACGGGGCATAGGATCCATGGTCCGTCTATGGGGCATATCATCATTTCGCCAATCATGGGTCGTACTATTCATGGACAATAACGGGCCGTTTATTGGCAGTATTTGATAACACTATGAAAATAGCCTAACGGGTTTTTTTCGACATGAAAACGGCCCAATGTATTAACGGGCCACAAATGGGCCGACTGTAAGCACGGGCTGAATTTGGCCCACAAGCAGAAAATAACAGTAACGGGCCGTAAGTAACCAAATGCTGGAAATGAACCCAAGAATAAATGGGCCCTGAGAAGCCGAAAGATATCATGGGCTGAAAACGGCCCAACGAAATAATGGGTCGCTAATGGGTATAAAGTGATACATTGTTCATTACGGGCCAGTTTTACCACGGACCGTTAAGGGGCCGAGGGTTACTAAGGGCCTCATATGGGCCGAAAGACGTCATGGGCCATACATGGGCCGGAAGTTAAAACGGGCTGGAATTATATTGGATGGCCCAGATGATGCTACTGGGCCAAATTCGGATAGGCCGTAAACGGGCCCTGGGATAGCGGGCTGTAAATGGGCTATATGCGAATAGGCCGTTAACAGGCTTGCTGTGGGCAGCCAGCCACCTTTTGACCAAGTCAAATGGGCCAGCCTTTTCATAGGAATGGGCCTCTGTTGGGCCATGCCACGTGTCGGCGTATCATAGGCGCTTTGGGTCCAATGAGTGGATGACATCTGTCCCAATGGTGAGCCGACACGTGTTTCCTCCAGCCAATGATGATTTTACACATGGAAAATCCCCATTGGACAGGGTTGTTAACGGGTTATCGGATCCAAAATCGGACCCGGTAGCTTAACGGCGTTCCTTTACGGTGGATGCCACGTGTCGGTCACCCTTAACGAAAGCACTTCTGTGACGCGCGATTTATCGTCATGGAAGTGGGCACTTCCATGATGATAATTTTGTTAATGTCATGGAACACTTCTACGAAAGCACAAGTATGACAATCTTCATTCTGTCATAAAGTTGTCATGTATGTACATGCATGACAGAAAACGTGACCTACTGTGAAAAGCACGTATCATCACGGAAGTGTATTTTTTTGTAGTGCCTCCCCTGGTCGCCTCGAGCCTGCGGGGCACCCCTTCGCCCACACCGGCCACCCGCGCGCCAGCTTTGGCCCTCTGGGCCACTTTCTGCAGGGGCCCAGCCCCTGTTAAAAAAAGAAGAAAAGAAGAATTGAAAAAAAGTAAATACTCATTAAATTAATTAAGAAATGAATTAATTAACTTAATTATTTAGCTTAACCTAATTAATCTGTTTAGGTTAAACAAATTAACTAGGTTAAGTAGCTAACAGTCTATGACAACCGGGACCCACACGTTAGTTGACCAAGTCAACCACACTGTTAACGAATGACCTCAGCATTGCATCATGTTGACATCAGCGGACACTATTCTGGATAATGTTAGAATTAATTAGATAAATAAATTCAGAAAATTGATTAAATCTTTTAAAATTAATAAAAAAAATAAACCGTAGCTCGGATGGAAAACTTTGTACGTGAAAGTTGCTCAGAACGACGAGACAAATCCGGATGCGCAGTCGGTTCGTCCACCACACGTCCCTAACATAGCGAACATACAACCTTCCCCCTGCGGTCCATCTGTCTGAAAATGCCTAACACAGGGAATACTTTCCCCGATGTTATCCCCCTTCACCGGTAATACCTAGTACCGCGTTAGGTCACCCCTAGCACCGCGTATTGCCATGTTATGCTTGGTGATGCTTTGATTGCCATGTTATTTATTGTGTTCCCCCTTTGTTACTTCCTTTCGGTAAACCCCGAGACTGTCGGCGACCCCCAGTTCGCCTACGGTGTTGACGACCCCTCCTTCTTGCCAGAGCAACCAGGCAACCCCCCCCCTTGATCAACCAGATATCGCCTATTCTTCTCTCTACTGCTTGCATTAGAGTAGAGTAGCATGTTACTGCTTTCCGATAATCCTATTCTAATGCATAGCCTGTCTTTGCTACTACTGTTGTTACCTTTACCTGCAATCCTAAATGCTTAGTATAGGATGCTAGTTATTCCATCAGTGGCCCTACATTCTTGTCTGTCTGCCATGTTATACTATCGGGCCCTGATCACTCGGGAGGTGATCATGGGTTTGTACTTATATACATAATATGTGATACATGTGGTGACTAAAGTCAGGTCGGCTCGTAGAGTACCCGCGAGTGATTTTGATGTGGGGGCTGAAGGGGCAGGTGGTTCCATGCAGGTAGTGGTGGGCCTGGGTTCCCGACGGCCCCCAACTGTTACATTGTGGCGGACCAACAGGGCAGGTGGAGACCACCTTGGTGAAAGGTGGGCCTGGCCCTGGTCGGCGTCCGCGGTTACATTAATTAACATGCTTAATTAAGGAGATCTTGGTATTTGATCTGAGTCTGGCCACTGGCCTATACGCACTAACCAAGTACGCGGGAATATTTATGGGCACTCGACGTCATGGTATCAGTCGACGCCTTCTTGACATCAGCGAGCGGCGCGCGCCAGGTTGGACCGCGTAACGCAACTTCCTTTGTAATGGAGGTTGCTAGGTCTGCTCATCGGCCGCGTACGCAACGTGTAGGTGTGCAATGGGTGATGGGCCCAGACCCCTGCGCCATAGGATTTAAACCAGCGTGCTGACCTCTCCGGTGTGCCTAGGTAGGGCTGCAATGTGTTGCCATCTGAGGCCAGGCATGACCCAAGAAAGTGTGTCCGACCAAAAGGGATCGAGCGTGTTGGGTTATGTGGTGCACCTCTGCAGGGAAGTTTATCTATTCCCATAGTCGTGTACCTCGGTAAAAGGACGACCCGGAGTTGTACCTTGACCTTATGACAACTAGAACCGGATAATTAATAAAACACACCCTTTCAAGTGCCAGATACAACCCAGTGATCGCTCTCTCACAGGGCGATGAGGAGAGGATCGTCGGGTAGGATTATTCTATGCGGTGATACTTGGTTAACTTACCATCTACTCTCTTCTACTGCTTCAAGATGGAGGCTGCCAGAAGCGTAGTCTTCGATAGGACTAGCTACCCCCTCTTATTCTGGCATTCCGCAGTTCACTCCAAAAATTCTATCCATTTCATTGATAGCAATGCATATGTAGTGTAGATCCTTGCTTGCGAGTACTTTGGATGAGTACTCATGGTTTCTTTGCTCCCTCTTTCCCCCCTTTTACCTTTTCTATACCCGGTTGTTGCCACTAGATGATGGAGTCTAGGAGCCAGAGGATCCCGAGGTTGATTCTATGTGGAGTTCGACTTAGAGGAGTAGTTAAGAGGTCCCAGGAAGGAGGCCTTGCCTTTTCAATCGTTGCTACTTTTGTGCTAGCCTTCTTAAGGCAAACTTGTTTAACTTATGTCTGTACTCAGATATTGTTGCTTCCTGTGACTCTTGTGTATTCGAGCTTATGTATTCGAGCCCTCGAGGCCACTGGCTTGTAATATGATGCTTGTATGACTTATTTTATTTTTAGAGTTGTGTTGTGATATCTTCATGTGAGTCCCTGATCTTGATCGTACACGTTTGCGTGTTTGATTAGTGTACAATTGAATCGGGGGCTTCACACTACGGGAATTAAATGGGAAAAACTTGATATTTAGTTAGATTAAGGTTCTGGTTCATAAGCATCATGGTTAATTTAATATGCTCCATGCTAAATGCAATGTTCTGCTATAGATCCATGATAGTGAGAAACTGGGGTTGTAAAACAGTAACATTATGATGTTGCATTGAGATGCACATAATAGCAAGAAAAGAAATTTTATTATTTATGTAGATGACATGGGCATGTACTAGACATGGCAATATTCAACTTACGTCATTAGCACAAGTTCATATGATGCATATATTAATTAGTATGATTTTTGCAAAACGGAACATGTTGGTAACAGGATGACAGTTTTATCCTGATGGAAACTTGGGAGCAAAAAAGATACATGCTACATCTACTTTACATGGCAACCAAGGGCATGGCATAATATTACACATCACATAGAGCAAATCACACGAAGGAATCATATGCATATGAGCAAAGGATAAGTGGCAATCATCATGGCAAGTTGACAAGTTTTAATAGTTTTCTGCACTTCACATCAGGATGCCTTTTGCAAAAGAGATTATGACATGTAGATGAACTCTATTATGCATGCAAAAACTACCATCATGTAGAACATGAAGAGTAGAACAACTTTCATATATAAATCATCTCCATAGGACAATCATGCACAAAGTTACAGGAGCTACAATATGCAACATGGTGTTTGAAAATCCCGAGGACTTCGTCGTTTTTCACAGCTTTGAGCGCAGGATAGCAGAATGTCGAACGGGCGAGGAATAGGCTGTGGCTGCTCACCAATTGGGCCAAGCCCAGGACGGTCCGGGACGGTTCTATGAGAAAAACACATGCGGGGCGGTTCAACGCGGGCCGGTTGGAATAGGCCAGTTTACCAGTCCGTAGCTTGGGCGACCGGGCCCACACGTCGGCGACAAAGGCGAGGTAGAGGTCTACGGCGACGATCAAGGAGGAGGAGGCCGACGGAGGGTCGCGGGTGGGCGGATCCTGTGCCGGGAAGGCCGGGTCCGATAGCGGGCGGCATGGGGCACCGAATATAGCCTCAGGAGGTCCGATCGCGACGGGGTGGCGAGCTCCGGCGACAAAGTTTGGCTTGGCGACAACTGCACTACGGGGGGGAGAGAGAGATGTTGAGAGGGAGAGGAAAGAGAGGAGTGAGAGAGGAAGGAGAGGCGCTGGCCTGGCTGGACGTTGGTGGCGGCGAAGTTCGCCGGAGGGGAGCATCGGCGGGGTTGACCTAGAGGCCGAGATGACGGGGTCCAGTGGCACTCGAGAGGAGCTCCAGCGCGAGGCAAGCAGGGTGCGGACGAGGGTGACCCGGGCTTGGGGCGGGCCCGATGGGCTTCGGGGGCTCGTGTGGGCCTGGTGGGCCAGCGGCAAAGTGGGGAAGGCAGGGGCGACATGTCGTGGCACGGGTGGCGAGGAGAGGAGGCGCATGCAGAGGATGGTGAGTGGGTTGGCGCCAAGTGGTGGTGGGAGGCTAGCCGACGTGGAAATTGAGGCGAGGGTGGCGGATCGGATGTAGCGGAAGGTAAGATTTCTTGAGTTGGATGAGGGGCTTGTTTAAATACGCACGTGCCTAGGGTTTGGGGGAACTGGGGTGTTTCAAACCCTCCAATGACGATCAAACAGCTCTAGGCGGAGGAGTGGGTAGCCGTTGGGCCAAAGGTGGGTTGAGTAGGGGTTGTGGCCTGAGAATAGAGGGGAGATGGCAGACCAACAAAGCTTTTCGAATACCAAAAACGTCTGACGATTTATGTGGCTATAGTGTTGTTATAGTTATCTGTTGGGGCATCAGACGGACTCAGCATACAATGAAATTTGACAGGCGGTCTACCTACAGTATAACAAGATCGCACGCCAACTTTCACCCTATTCCGAGAACATTTTATAGTACTAATAAAATAATGTTATAGAGGTGTCACGAGTGCGTTCGAGTGTGGTTGGTGTCAAGACGGTCAACCGAAGAGGCGGTGAGAATCGACAACTATGAACGGATGCAAGTTTTGAAAAGGATGACAGCGAGAGTGTCGATGCAATGCAAATGATGCAGTGATGAATGCAACTAAGAAATGAAACACAAGGCAACATTGAGAATAAATGGAAGGCAACTAGAGCATCGGTCTCGGGGCGTCACAACACTCCCCCACTAACAGAAGATCTCGTCTCGAGATCTTAGGAAGAAGACAAAAGAGGACTAGGAAGAATGGGACCAAATGAAAAGGAAATGAAGGAAAAATCCCGAAGAAGGCAATTGACTGATGAGAATTCACTCTGACGTCAAACTCGAAAAGAATTTGTGAATAACTCCGAAAAACAATAGAAGAGCTGGCCTACTAAAAGAACCACCGTTGAGAAAGACCGAACAAGAGATAATGCACCAGAAGGACTGAAATGGATATAATCCGCACCGACAACTTGAGCTGAATCCACCGAAAAGAGAAATAAGAACGAAGAATGATGAACTAGACAAGTATTCACTAGTTCAAGCAATTGAGGAAAGAATGAAGAGCTTGCATGAATAAAATGGATATGAAGAGGATGGAATACCTTTAAGAAAAGTGGACCGGTTGAAAAAGAGCTGACATTGCAACGATCGAAAATATCCGCGTGATCCTAAAGAAAATTTGAAGGGTAAGAGGACTAGAATCAAAATACCTACGTCACAAATCCTCACCAGAGCGATGAAGGGGACATGGAGTAAAATATTCCTACTCTCCGATAACTAGACTCCAGAAATAGTTTTCTTCTAGACTCAACGTTGACAAAACTATGATCAATCAAGGGGGCTCATATGGTCGGTCGAGGCTCTAATACCAACTTGCAACTCCCAATATGCGACCCTATCCTCGAGGAATTCGGAGGTCCCACCATGGATAGAAGTGCATATTGAAGACGCTTTGCAAGGTTGATGTCATTACAGCGTACCATGTACATAATAGACGGGGATACATACAAAGGCATACAATTGCAACATGAATACATCAAACATCATATAGAAGAGCAGCATCCGACTATGGATGAAAACAAACGGAAAACACAAATGACATCCACCCTGCTAGCCCAGGCTACCGACCAGGAACCTATCCCAAGAACGACGAAGAAGAAGCAGAGGGGGAATCCATATAGAACAAGCATTGCTCCCACGTCAAATCATCGCATTACCTGTACCTACAACTGTTGTCGTAGTAATCTATGAGCCATGAGGACTCAGCAATCCCATTACCATGGGTATCAAGACTAGCAAAGCTTAATGGGCACATAATGGATAAGTGGTGACGTTGCAGCAAGCACTAAGCATTGTATGGTCACTACTGCAAGATGATCCAAACGCGACACTACGATTAGAGACCCTTCGACGAAACTGTGTGCGATGTCATAATCGCAAATGGTGGTGTAAAAGAACCATCAAAAAAGGTGCAAAACATTTGCGATGGCAGAGCTATCAAACACGGTTCATATTTTAGTTGCGTGTGTGATGCAGGGCATACGGTTTATCTCAATGAACTGTTTGTGATGAGGCGAAAGAAAAGAAATGGGCAGCCTAATGAAGGCGTGTTCTATATTGAGCATACGGTTCACTCGAATTAACTGTTTGTGATTAGGCAATACAACGAAAACGGTCAGCCAGATCAAGATGTGTGTGATACGCGACAAACATGTCCGTACTCAGAAATGTGTGCGAGGACCAATAATAACACACACGATTGCGGCTAATAAGCCGTTTGATTTTCACTGTCTACAGTAGAATAACATGTATATATATATATATAACTAAAATAAACATCCAATTACATAAGTGACTATACAGATCATTCGCACACAACTCAATAAACAATTGCATGCATTCTAAAGTAGGAGAAATGATCGTCTAGTCCTCTACTTCTTGTGACGCTCCCGCCACTGCTATGTGGCTCGATCCCTCGTCTGGGTCAGGAAGAAGACAGTTCGTCATGTCAACGATCCTCCTATACATCTCGTAGCTTGTGTACACTTCCATGGCCGCGTACTTCACATGTTGTTCATCCAGTCTCTTATGCCACACACTGTGCCAGGCGTTCCTGTCCTTACTGCTCTCATTCTTCATCTTCATGTAGTAGGGGTCAATGATGGCCGAGGCAAGGTCAACTAGGGAGTTCAGTTTGTTTTTGTCGCTGCCCTAGACTTTGTAGTGGCTTTGGATGTTGACAAGATTCGGGCATTTCAAGTCGGAAACCTTGAGCGCTTTTACATCGTTGGTGGTGTCCACCGTAGCGAAACTGTAGTCGGGGCTGTTGATAAACCTGGAGAAATGCTTGCAAGGCCTTGTGGCAAGGTGGTAGTGGTAGAACAGGACGTCATGTCGCACGCACAACTGGGCAACGGCAACATTCTGATCGTGCCCGGCATGACCGATGGTGTACTCGAGGTCGAAACCGACCACTCGGTACTTGTCGTCGGCAAGGAACTGCTCCATAGTTTGGATGGAGCTTTCCACCAAGACCGGATTGTTCGTGCACACCACCGAGAGGGTCTTCCCCCTCACGTGGGTGTCCACTATGTGATGCGTGGTGAACTGCCCGTCGTTGTCGTCGTTGGCCGCTGGAAGCGCCACTGGAGCCACGGGGAGCACCATTGGAATGACTGGATGTCCTCTCTGTATGTGTCCTCATAGGTGTGCTTATTGTGTCGTGTGAGATGAGAGATGAAGGTAAATGGCTGCAGGAATAAAAGGGGGTCGGGCGGCGTGGATTCTCGGTGCGTCCACATGGGAGTTTTTGCAGCAGGTAACTGCATCGTCGCGCCGCGCCCGGGGCAACCGCTTGCACACGAACGTGCGTGATCGTGCGCCGGCCCCAAACACTGGCAGCGCGCGTGTAGGGACGAGGGCAGAGCACCCGGAGGGATGCGAGAGTAGAGCACGTGCGGCGGGACACGAGCAGAGCATGCCGCGGCCGCCTGAACCACAAGCAACCACACGCATAGAGCAGTTGAATAGGCAGGAAATGGTCGCCTACAAGCCGGCCGACAGTTGCGTCGCTGCGTAGAGAGCGGTCGTGTGCCACCACCTCCGTCTAGTCTATAGTCTCCTTTATATTCTGTGCCATACTTTGCCCTCAAATTTAACCAACAAAATGTTAATGCATGTTTTAAAAATTATATAATTGGAAACTATGTTCAAATACAAATCCAACTATATAATCTTTGGAGACATGCATTCGTATTTTATTAGTTAAATCATACTTATAAACCAGGATGGTGGTATAGTAGGTAATTAAATCACAAACGTTTTTTTATTAACTGTGAGTGTATGTGGCCTTTCGTCCTCCTCTAGCACATCTTGTCACCCTGCTACTGCAGATGGCTTATAGCGCAAGCTTCCGCAGCACGCGGGGGCGTTCTTTTGGCCAAACGGTGGCGCCAATAAATCGTCGGTGAGCTCGTTCCCGCACAACCTCGCAGGTTCCCGTGCAAGCTTCCCGCCCGAGTCAGTGAAATCTCCCAAAATCCCAATGCTTACCGGCCTGCTATAAAAACCTCACGCCCGGCGAGTCCTGCATCACATTTTCCCATCCCTCCCTATAGCTTATCTCGTCTGCTTCTCCCACAATCTCCAATGGCACCGGTCCGTCATCGTCACTCAGCCACTCCGCCGTCATCAGGGGACAGCTCTAGCTAGGAGGCTACACCGCAGCGGCGACACAGTCCCGGCGTAGTGTAGTGCGTGTGTCGTCCCTGTTGGGTGTGCGCTGAACACCCACCACACGCTCCGCCGCCGGTGCCCGTTGGCAGCTGTTGCCGGCCGCCGTTGCCGCCACACCACCGTAGCCCAAAGGCGGGAGGTGTTGGTCGTGGCCACCACCCTGTCGTCGGCCGCCGTGGCCGCCAGCCCACCATTGACTGCCAGGGTCATCACCCGCTCCGCCATCGCCACCCGAAGGCGGGAGGTGGAGGTGGATGCCCGCACGTGCGTTAGTGACTTTGCGCGCTACACCGAGTTCTTGCGGGAGGAGGAGGAGTGCCTCGTCGAGCATGCAAAGAGCCTTACCGCCGCCGTGGCCGCGGCACACACCGCCTCAGAGACGAGTAATCAGGAGATCTACGAGGAGAACCACCGCTTTGAGAGGGGTCGTCTGGAGCGACAGAGGGCGTTTGAGGTGAGCGTCGCTAAAGCTACAACAGCGGCAGGCACCGTATTGCGGTTGCCTAGCTCGTTGGTAGGCTCCTCCTCCTCCGCCTCTTACTGAGCGCACTCGGCAGAGGAGAGGTAGCCGGAAGTAGCACAAAGCCCCTCCGTAGTAGTAGTAGTATTTAGGGGTCTTTTGTTCAGCTCATCTTACTATAGATGTGGTGGAACTGTACAACGTACTTAAAATTAGCTAGTATATATAGTAGAACTAGCTATTTCAGTACGTGGTTGGCAACAATTGGGGAAAAGTTTGGTCAGTTCAGCTGTCGAGTTGATCTGTTTGTATAAATTAAGCACGACTGCTTAATCTATGAATGAAATCTATGCTTAATTACTGAATTTTAGTTGCAAAAATTAGATACTGTTAGTGATTTTTAGATTCTTATTTTGACAAATCGTAGTGTTACAAGGATTGACAAATCTTACCAAATTGTTTGTATGTGGTTGCACACGGGTCATCCAAAACAACCGTTTGTGTTGAAGGGATGCACAAATCCTGCGTTGCTCTCACTTTGTGTAAGGGTGTTCTATCTAAAACGTTTGCGATCAAGAGCAGCAGAAATCCTACTCGGCACATTTTCATTTGACTTCCTAGGGAAGCTGTTGGTCTGCATACGGGTGTTCTAACTAAAATGTTTAAGATGATTGTTTTATACTTAAAAACGAATTAAACAGCATCTTGGGTGCCATTAATAGAGAGGATGTGAGCAAGGCGGGCGGCCATGGAAGTCAAAGGGCTTGCTTGCCAGTGAGCCTGCACATCATACAGCTCGCACGCTTCCCGGTGAGCCTGTGCATTCGAGGACAGCTTGCACGCCTATCGGTTAGCCTGCGCACCGGACGGCGCTCGCACGCCTCCTGTTCTGTCAAGGTCAAGTAGTCGTCCGCATAGCACCTCCTACAACCATTAAAACCAAGAGACGTAGCGTCACGTGAATGGTTAACAGAACGCACATGGTTTGAATTATAAAAAACGTTTGAGATATTAAAGTGGCCGCTATTTTTTTTAAATGCCTTTGTTGGCCGTCATTATTCGAGTGCGCCTTCTCTCAAAATGGACGCGAAAAATACCACAACATGTCGGGTGCCATTCCATGATAGCATGCCAAGTTTCATGATTTTCAGACGAGTTTTGGATTTACTAGAATTTAAATACCAGGCATCACAATGTCTTGCCGGCAATCAATGGTGCCCTGGTGTATGAAATTCATTCCACTTTCTTGCATGGGACCTAGGCATGCACCCAAGGACACGAATTTAATTTTTCAACCAATTTATATGCACTAGAGCATGTGCATGTAGTTCAAATTTGAATTATGCACATAAATGCATTGAAAACTTAGTTAATGCATAAAAATGTCCAAACGAACCCCAAAAAATCACAAAAATTCACACAACACTCCTGTTGTTCTATGTTAACACGAGAAAAAATTTGAAAGCACTAAGAGGCAATGGATACCATTTTGTCCCCAAAGGTGGGATGTTCGCTACCAAAAACCATCATGCTTGTTGTGAGAAGCTCCGGTTTGTGAGAAGCTGTAGCGACCAGACCTCAAACAGTCTGATCTCTGTGCTCCGTTGTCATCCCTGGATCAGTAATGCTGACACCACACAGTAATCGGAGGATTTATAGCAGAGTAGCAATCACACACTTATTACATCGAGTGTCTCAAAAGAGAACTTAATACAATAAATATGGCTTAAGGCCATCTAATAACGATAACAGCGGAAGGCTTGGAAGATAAGTGAGCCCATCAACTCCAACGGCATCACTGAGTATAGAACCACGACCTAAAAACTCCTTAATCGTCGTCTGAAAAGTCTGCAACATTAACGTTGCAGCCCGAAATGGGTCAGCACATGGAATATGCTGGCAAGGTAACACATAGAGAGTAATGGAATGAAACAGCTATACTATATGCAGATCTGGCTGGTGGAAAGCTCTATGGTTACAGTTTTGCGTCAAGCCAATTTTTTCCTACTTCAAAGGAATAAATTTATTTAACTATCATGGTAGTTGTTAAACAATGAGAATGGTTGACAGCATTCTCAATCCTAATTAAGCATCATCATTAAACATAACCCAACAAAATTAATTTAGAGTAACATGTTGAGATTCACATGATAATCCAGGTACTAGATACTCAAGATGTCCATAACCGGGGACACAGCTAACCATGATTAATTTATTACACTCTGCAGAGGTTTGCGCACTTTTCCCCACAAGACTCGATCGCCTCCGGTTGGTTTCTCGCACTAGATGGTGTTTGAGAAGACGGATGACCGAGACATAGTCTTTCAGAAGCGCTAGAACCTTACGATCGGGTAAACCGTACCAACCTACATCCCCTACATCTGCTAGTCTACCACTGTAAGAGTTCGCACGACTTAGTCAACTATGCTAGAGCCCATAATAGCTTGTGGCTGCACACGGAAGTTTCTAGTATGAATAGTCTCATGATCCCTTTGAGCCTGGGTGGCGGTCCAAAAGAAAACAGGCAAGTCCTGGAATACCCAGGTGCCTCAATCCACCCAGATGTGTGTTTAAGTTGCCACCTTAGATAAACCATTAATTAACAAACTCACATCTGTCATGGATATCACCCACCCAATCCACGTCTACTAGCATAGCATGGCATAATAAGCAAACATAGAAGTAACTCCCAAAGGTTTGATAATAAACAGGTAATATGTACTACCTCATCTACTTCCCATCCCACAATTTAATTAGATCCTAATCATGCAATGTGTGAGGGTTGATCTAATGCAATAAAACTGGGTAGTAGAAAAGGTATGATCAAAGTGTTACTTTCCTTGCTGATGATCCGCGAAACCTAGAGATTCGAAGTAACAAGCGGCGCACTCCGGGTATTCTATCGCAGACAAACAAACAAGCATACAATAAGTACTCATCTAAATGCACAGGTAAAAATCAAATAAGAGATCTAACCAGAAGGTTCAACTTAAGAACTCCGGTTGGCAAAAAGAATCAAATCAAACAAAGCAACGCAAGTCAAACGGCGAAAGAAAACAACTTTGTTCTACAAATCTGGATCTAGGGCAAATTTTACAGTAGCAAAAACTTGTTTAAGTTGGTTAAATGAATAGAGGGTTTCGAGACGAAACTCTAGGCACTTGAATCGCCTGATTCCGATAAACGAGCGAAAAGTTATACTAAAAAGAAAATCGGATCAGGAATCGCGATCAGAAAAATCGCGGATTTAATCCGAGGAAAAGAAAAACGACGAACGCCGATATATTTTTTTATGAAGGCACGGAAAATGAGGCGGCGGCGAACCTCGGCGTCGGGATCCGGCAACGGTGGTGGCGGCTAGGGCGGGGCACGTAGGCTAGGGTTTGGGGGCGCGGGTGGCTGGGCTCGGCTGGCTTCCCCCAGGCTTATAAAGGCCTCCCGGGTCGGTGTCCAGGTCGGACACGGCCCGTTAAGTCAGTTCGCAAATTTTTTTAAAAAAAATATTCCGCTCGGAAGAAAAATAAAAAGAAATACTAAACGGACTCCAAAAATTCTGAAATAAATTTAACCGGGCTTCTAAAATCAAGCCGCACAAGGTGAACATTTATTTGGGACCTAAATAAAATTTTGAAAACGCACATTTTTCCTAAATTCAAATAAAATACTGAGAAACTCCGAAATAAAATCTTATTTGATTTTATTATTAAATCCTCAATATTTCTTTATTTTGGGAAAGTCATCTTATTCCCTCTGTCATATTTTTGTAATAGAAATAATTGATGATAAAATAAATAAAATCAAATGATCCTATTCTCAAAATTTGAGAGAACTCAAATATGAAAATAACGAAATCCCCAACTCTCTCCGTGGGTCATTGAGTTGCGTAGAATTTCTAGGATCAACCAAAAGCAAAATAAAATATGATATGCATTGATGATCTAATGTATAACATTCCAAATTGAAAATTTGGGATGTTACAAACCTACCCCCCTTAAGATGAATCTCGCCCTCGAGATTCGGGTTGGCTAGAAAATAGGTGAGGGTGGTCCTTGAGCAAATCTTCCTCTCGTTCCCAGGTGGCTTCATCCTCCGTGTGGTGGCTCCACTGAACTTTGCAAAACTTGATAACCTTGTTGCGAGTGACTCGACTGGCAAACTCGAGAATCTTAATTGGTTTCTCCTCGTACGTCAAATCGTTATCCAACTGAATAGTTTCCAAAGGCACTGTGTCTCTCAAAGGTATGTCAGCCATCTCCGCGTGGCATTTCTTTAACTGAGAAACGTGGAACACATCATGAACTCCTGAAAATCCTTCAGGCAATTCCAACTTGTAGGCCACTTCTCCCATACGCTCCAAAACTCGATACGGTCCTACAAATCGTGGTGATAACTTCCCTTTAACTCCAAAACGCTTTGTTCCCCGAAGTGGAGATACTCGAAGATAAGCTCTATCTCCAACTTCGTAAACTGTCTCCTTACGTTTTGAATCTGCATAACTTTTCTGTCTGGACTGGGCTACCTTGAGCCTATCGCGAATCAAGTTCACCTTCTGTTCAGACTCTTTAATCAAGTCAGGTCCAAACAAATGGCGGTCTCCAACTTTGTCCCATGACAACGGTGTCCTGCACCTCCTTCCGTACAAGGCTTCGAAAGGGGCCATCTTTAAACTGGCTTGGTAACTGTTGTTGTAAGAGAACTCTGCATATGGCAAATTATCGTCCCAACTAGATCCATAATCTAGCGCACAAGCTCTCAACATATCCTCCAAAATCTGATTTACTCTCTCGGTCTGTCCATCTGTCTGTGGATGAAAAGCTGTACTGAATTCTAGCCTGGTACCCAAAGTTTCGTGCAACTGCTTCCAGAACTTTGAACTCCATGCAAACATACGAACCTGGTCATGTATATCTTTGCCAACTTAGCACTTGTGTAAGTGGTCTTTACTGGGATGAAATGAGCTACTTTCGTCAATCGATCAACTACAACCCAAATCGAGTCATAGCCTGAACGAGTCCTGGGCAATCCCGTGATAAAATCCATGCCTAGCTTATCCCACTTCCATTCGGGTATCGGCAATGGTTGTAACAATCCTGCTGGCTTCTGATGCTCTGCCTTTACTCTCTGACATACATCACAAACTGCTACATACTCCGCAATATCCTTCTTCATTCTGGTCCACCAGAAAATATCCTTCAAATCCAAATACATCTTGGTATTTCCTGGGTGAATCGAATATGGTGAATCGTGGGCCTCTTGCAAAATCAGCTTCCCGATCTTCGGGTCATTGGGCATGTAAACGTGGTCTTCAAACCACAGGGTATCGGGTTCATCCTCACAAAATCCTTTAGCTTTTCCTTTGCTCAATTTTTCCTTAATGGCGGCAATCTCTTTGTCGGTCTTTTGGGCTTCTCTGATTTTATCCATCAAAGTTGACTGAATCTCCAATGCTGCTACATAGCCTCTCGGAACTATTTCCAGACATAGTTCATGAAGATTTTCTGCTAACTCCTTGGGTATGTCTCCCGTCATTAACGGGTTGACATGGCTCTTACGGCTTAATGCGTCAGCTACTACATTAGCCTTTCTGGGGTGATAATGCAACTTCATATCATAATCCTTGATAAGCTCCAACCATCTCCTTTGTCTGAGATTCAACTCCTTCTGTGTGAAAATGTACTTCAAACTCTTATGATCCGTGTACACCTCACAATGATTTCCGATGAGGAAATGCCTCCATGTTTTCAAGGCATGTACTACGGCTGCTAACTCCAAATCATGCGTAGCATAATTCAACTCATGAGGCTTCAGTTGTCTTGAGGCATATGAAACAACTCTCCCTTCCTGCATAAGCACTGCTCCAAGTCCTCGACGTGAAGCGTCGCAATACACCTCATAATCTTTGGTCTGGTCTGGCAAAATCAACACTAGTGAGGTAACCAAACGTTCCTTCAACTCCTGGAAACTAGCCTCACATTCCTCCGTCCATATGAACTTGGTATCTTTCTTTAATAACTCCGTCATAGGCTTCGCAATCTTTGAGAAATTCTCAATGAATCTCTGGTAGTATCCGGCGAGTCCAAGAAAACTCTGGATCTCTCCAACGGTTGTTGGGGCTTCCCACTTAGTCACGGTATCCACTTTAGCGGGATCTAGTGCTATACCTTCTCCAGATATAACGTGTCCGAGGAATCCTACTTCCTTCAACCAAAACTCACATTTGCTGAACTTGGCATATAGTTGATGTTCTCTGAGCTTTCCAAGTACAAAACGCAAATGCTCCTTATGCTCCTCTTCATTCTTCGAATAAACCAGGATATCATCAATGAACACTACGGAGAACTTATCCAAAAACTCCATAAACACTTTGTTCATCATGTTCATAAAATAGGCAGGCGCGTTAGTCAGACCAAATGACATAACGGTATACTCGTACAGCCCATACCTGGTGGTAAAAGCTGTCCTCGGAATATCCTGTTCTCGAATCTTCAATTGGTGGTATCCTGATCACAGATCGGTCTTGGAAAATACCTTAGCTCCTTGCAATCGATCAAACAGATCATTAATCATTGGTAGTGGGTACTTGTTCTTGATCGTTACTTCGTTCAATCCTTGATAATCAACAACCATCCTTAACGATCCATCCTTCTTCTCCACTAGAAGTACTGGCGATCCCCAAGGTGAAGAACTTGGGCGAATATATCCTTTATCCAGTAACTCCTTAATCTGTTTCTTAATTTCTACCAAATCCTTTGCTGGCATCCTATATGGTCTCTTCGATATTGGCCCTGTGCCTGGCAATAGCTCAATCAAAAACTTAATATCTCTATCTGGTGGCATGCCTGGCAACTCTTCCGGAAATACATCGGGAAAATCCCTTACCACTGGTACTTCCTCCTGCACAACTCCTGTTAGGCAACTTACTTGAGTTCTCTTCGGCACATGTCGGGATACATACTTGATCGTTCTCCCTTCTGGTGTGGTAAGCAAAATTGACTTACTAGCACATTCAATATTCCCTTCATACTTTGATAACCAATCCATGCCTAATATCACATCCAATCCTTGAGATTCCAATACTATTAGGTCTGAGGGAAAAATATAGTTACCAATCCTTAATGGTAACCGATCACACCATAGACTAGCCACATACTCTGCTCCAGGCGAGGTTACTAACATGGGTGACCTAAGGGCTTGGGTTGATAGGTTGTACTTATCCACAAATCCCCTTGAGATGTATGAATGCGATGCACCAGTATCAAAAGAACGAGTGCAGTAAATGACTTAACCAAAAACTTACCTATTACTGCATTGGGCTGAGCTTCAACCTCCTCCATGCTAACGTGGTTCACCTGTCCCCTGTTGAAAGGGTTTGGCTTATTCCTAGAACTTCCATTGCCATTTTGGCCTTCAAGACATTCATTGGCATAATGTCCGGTCTTCTGACACTTAAAGCAAGTGACTTGGCTTAGGTCCTTCTTGGCTGGGGTTGATGGGTTGGTGCGGTTCTGGCCGTTGCTTCCTCCATTCCCATTACCATTCCTGGTGCCATTGTGATTGTGCAAGCTACCTCCTCCATGGGTATGTTGGAAATGTCCTCCCAGTCTAGGGGTAAAACGTGGCTTCTGCTGAGCTCTAGAACCATACTTTCCTTGTCCATGCTTCCTCTTGTGATTCTCAATTTGCTGCTGCTTCCCTTCAATCATAAGAGCATGATCTACCAACTCCTAGTAGTTGTTGAAGGTTGCTACCATCAACTGCATGCTCAACTCATCATTCAGTCCTTCCAGAAACTTCTCCTGCTTAGCTGCATCCGTAGCGACGTCATCTGGGGCATACCGTGCTAACTTACTAAAGCCCTCCACATATTGGCCAACTGTCCGTCCTCCTTGGCGCAAGTTGCGAAACTCACGCTTCTTCATGGCCATAGCTCCTGCTGAAACATGTGCAGTACGAAAAGCTTGCTGAAACTGGTCCCATGTGACAGTGTCGACCGGGAAAGTGGCTGTGAAATTCTCCCACCATGATGCTGCGGGTCCTTCTAACTGATGTGCGGCAAACCTCACCTTCTCCGCATATGTGCATCCTGATGTGGTCAACTTCAAAGGCGCCTCCATCAACGAGGAGCACCGCACCATTATGAGTGCGGTGGTCCAGAAGGTTCAGTCCGCCAAGAGCGGACTGACTGAAGGTTGTGCTAGCCTTTTAACAGGCTTTGAGGTAAGTAAAGAATGTGTAAATAATATTACCACATAGACAGTAGCCCCTGATGCTCTATTTGGCGTTCGGGAAGAAAATCTGAATAGAGGATCCAATAAAATTCGCAGGAGTCTAACAAAAAGGAGTCAATATGCGTATGCGGGCTTCTCTGCTGGCGTCTGCCGCACTGACTGCGGAAGTGGACACGCTAAAGCAGAACCTCGAGCAGTCCGAGCAAGAGCTCGGGCGTGCCAAGAAGCAGCTTGAGGACACGGAAGGTAAGAAATACCTTGTTTAAATATATATAAAAAAGTGCAATTGCAAAAAATGACAGGATTATCGTGGCTATTGTAGGGGCCACGTCTGAGGTGGCGACCCTTAAGCAAGCACTGGTCGAGGCCGAGAAGAGGGCGACCACGGAGCACACCGAGCGGGAGAAGTATGAGGCCCAGGTTGGCAAGGTGCGGCAAGAGCTCCAGGCTCTCATAAAAAACATGAGAGTTTGGAGCTTGACTCAAAGACGCGAGCGTCCGAGCTCGCGATGGCTATTGAAAATGCCAAGTCTGCCAAGGCCGAATCCCAGAAGACCCTCCAGGAGTTGGATGCGGTGAAAAAGATAGTGGCGAGTAAGGCATTCTTTATGCAAAGCAAACACATAAGCGTGAGTTACTTGTTACTTACCCGAATCCGGAGCTCTCCAGGAGCATTCACAGATCTTCCCCGTAGCATGTCCGATGCCGCCGCATTCTATCGAGCCGAGGAGGGCAGCTCGACAAAGAAGGTGTTCTGGTCTCAGTATGCTGAGGCCGGACACCCCGTGCCCCTGAGCGACCAGCTGAAGCAACTGGTCGAGCTCCACAAGGCGGCCGAATAGGCCATGAAGGGCCTCATAGTTCGGCTGTGGCCTAGAGAGGCTCTGGCTGGGAGCTATTTCGGGCTGGTGCGGCGGCTGGTGGGGGCCTGTCCAAGGCTCGAAGTCATCAAGCGCTCTGTTTGCATTGAAGGTGCCCGCAGGGCCCTTGCCTGTGCTAAGGTGCACTGGGGCAAGCTGGATGCTGAGAAGCTTGTGAAGGACGGGCCACCGCCGGGGAAAGAGCATAGCAAGCCCGAGAATTATTGTACGGATGTTCTGAAGGGTTCCCGCCTTGTGGCGGATGAATGTTCCAGGGATGTAATTTTTCAGTGAAACTCGCTCGTTTTGTCCTGTGCGCTGAAAACTTGTTCATATGCACTAAGCAATGCTGTTGGAATTTAAAATATTACCTTCTGTGCGGCTGTTTATCAATTCTGAGAGATGGCGAGTCATCGGCTTCTGCCCCCGTGCCGCTAGTGCTGGGGTGTTCGGGGATAAACCTGAGCACTCTTTTTCCCATGTTTGGGTCCTTCGAGGGAGGCGCTCAGCACAACGAACAAGGCAATCAGACTATAATGCGTGAACACTCTCACTTAGCCATAGAATTCTATAATTTTAAATTTCGGCAAAGCCCCTAGTATTTCGGAAGACCGAGTTCGGGGCGCTATCCACGCCTTGGCCGGACAGAGCCGACTCCTCGCTCTAAGCGGCATAAGTCTTTAGGGACTCGAAAAACCTCTCCAATAGCGACCAGCTCTCACTTCATCATGACAGTCAGTTTTAGCCTTCTCTACTGAGGTGCTCGATCCAGCTCAACTGGGGCACAATCGCAGTAGTTCTCCTAGTGCTACCTTAGCCGACACAGCAGAACGTAAGGCACCAAAACATAGGAGCCGGGCAAACCCAACTATTGACCCAAGACATGATTCGGAGCCGATGCATATAATGCTATAAGTTCGGGGTGCTGCACTTGTTAAAGTGTTCGGACTTCTCACACCATATTGAGGGGTACTAAAGCCCTGGCGTATTTTGGCCGTACCAAAGTGTACGGGTGCAACATGTCGTTAAGGAACATATATTTGTAAAAAAAAGAGTAATGCAAAAATAGACAAAAGCTATGCATTGTTTATTAAAAAGGGCTGCAATCAAAGCAGAACGATACAAATAATGCGATAGGCAAAAGGTTGGACTATGTAACATGTCCGTTCCAGGGGCAGGCTGCGGAATGGTATGCGAAACAGGTATACTGCTCGTGATAGAGACCACCTGGGAGTTCCGTAATGCGGCATGGCTTGTCTGCTTCCCTGGTTCTTGCATCGTTTGTGCGGCAATTGAACTGCCGAACAGGCCTTCCGAAGAATGGAGTCCTGAAAGTAAGAGAAAATTAAAAAATCGGTAGCCCCTGGTGCGGTTTAAGCCGTGTTTCGGGCGTGCCATGATGGTGCCCCTCCCCTGCGCCCATGGTATTTCTAGTGCGTAGTTATGTACGCGAAGCACTGGTGTCGCATTTTTGCGAGGGCTGGGGTTGGGGCCGCATTGCTACGCTTGCTCGGAACGTGCCAGGCGGTCTTGTTATAGGTTACTCTGGGCGTGCTTGACGGTGTCCGGACGTTTAATGGCCGGACTGGAGAACTGCCTGGAGAGGCTGCTTTGTACTTCCGCTGCAAGGGCCGCCGTGTGCTCCTCCGTTCGGAGGGAGCATTCGGTGTTTCCATTGACCGTAATTACTCCTCGAGGGCCTGGCATCTTGAGCTTAAGGTATGCGTAGTGAGGTACCGCATTGAACTTGGCGAATGCGGTTCGCCCAAGCAGTGCGTGATAGCCAATGTGGAATGGGACTATGTCGAAGATTAACTCCTCGCTTCGGAAATTATCCGGAGATCCGAAGACCATTTCAAGTGTGACTAAGCATGTACAGTTGGCCTCTACACCTGGTATTACACCTTTAAAGGTCGTTTTGGTGGGCTTAATCCTCGAGGGATCTATGCCCATTTTCCGCACTGTATCCTGGTAAAGCAGGTTCAGGCTGCTGCCGCCGTCCATAAGGACTCTAGTGAGATGAAATCCGTCAATAATTGCGTCTAGAACCAATGCGGCGAATCCGCCATGACGGGTGCTAGTGGGATGGTCCCTTCGATCAAAGGTGATCGGGCAGGAGGACCATGGGTTGAACTTTGGGGCGACTGGCTCTACCGCGTATACGTCCCTTAACACGCGCTTCCGCTCCCGCTTGGGGATGTGGGTTGCGTATATCATGTTCACCGTCCGCACTTGTGGGGGAAAACCCTTCTGTCCATTGTTGTTCGGTGGCCGGGGATCTTCGTCGTCATCGCTGTGCAGCCCCTTATCGGTATTTTCGGCATTTAACTTGCTTGCATGCTTGAACACCCAACAGTCCCTGTTGGTGTGATTGGCCGGCTTTTCGGGGGTGCCATGTATCTGGCACAAGCGGTCGAGTATTCTGTCCAAACTGGATGGGCCCCTAGGATTTCCTTTGAATGGCTTTTCCGCTGACCGGATTTATAGCCTCTGAATCCGGCATTAACTGTCGTATATTCAGCATTGTCGCCATTAATGCGGCGCTTTTGCTTGTTGCGACGCGACCTGCCACTACTGTCCCTAGTATCCGAATTACCAGGGTTCTTGGCCATATTGTTGCTACGAGCAAGCCAGCTGTCTTCTCCCGCGCAAAAGCGGGTCATGAGTGTCGTGAGTGCTGCCATAGATTTCGGCTTTTCCTGTCCAAGGTGCCAGGCAAGCCACTTGTCACGGATATTGTGCTTGAAGGCTGCTAGGGCTTCTGAGTCCGGACAGTCGACTATTTGATTTTTCTGTGTTAGGAACAGTGTCCAGAATTGCCTGGCCGATTCCTCTGGCTGCTGAATTACGTGGCTTAGCTCATCGAGGTCTGGTGGTCGCACATAAGTGCCCTGGAAATTGTCGAGGAATGCGGCTTCCAGGTCCTCCGAACAACTGATTGATCCTGCTGGCAAGTTGTTAAGCCAATGCCGAGCCGGTCCTTTAAGCTTGAGTGGGAGGTATTTGATGGCGTGGAGATCATCACCGCATGCCATGTGGATATGAAGGAGATAATCCTCGATCCATAACGCAGGATCTGTTGTGCCATCATATGATTCAATGTTTACGGGTTTGAAACCCTCAGGGATTTGATGATCCATTACTTTGTCTGTGAAGCATAGTGGGTGTGCGGCGCCTCTCTACTGGGCTGTATCACGACGTAGCTCCAATGAGCTTTGTCTACTATGTTCGGCCCTACCGGATTTGTGTCCGGCGTGACGGTTATCGTCTCGAGTCGTGGGGCGCCCATGCGATCCGTAGATCGATCTTGTTTGCCTTGCCTTGTCCTCCAACATATCTCGCAGGTCTGGCGCATTTTCCCATGCCTTGGTATTTTTTGAGCGGCGCCGGGGTGCAGCTTGAGTGGAGGGTCGAGAGGCCTCTGTGTCGCGGCCACGGGGTGGCCGGTCGGCCGCATCATGCACTGGTGATGTAGGTTTAGGTGCTTCCTCCTCTAATTGGGGTAGCAACCTGAGCTTTGGGTAGCTCTTGGAGGGGCGTTCGAGTTCATACTCTTCGGCCGCAAGGACTTCAGTCCATCTGTCGGCTAGCAAATTTGGATCAGCTCTAAGCTGTTGCTATTTTTTCTTGAGGCTTCTTGCCGTGGCCATAAGCCTCAGTCCTCCTCAACGGCCGCCAACGAACCTCGCCGCCCTCGCTTCCCTCCATCGCCGGTGAGGCCCCGACCTCCTTCTCCTTCTCTCTGCCCCCGCTTGACCCCGTGCGTGCTCATTGTGCGCCCACTGCATTCCCCCCGCTACCGTTGCCTCCTCGGACACGCCGCCTCGACCCGTGACTCCTGCTGACCCATGCGCGCCTCCCGCACCCCGCTTGCCTTGCCTCGCGCGAGCTTGCGCTAGGCGCGCCCTGGCCACGCCCGATGCGCGTATCCGCGCAACGCCGCCCTCCTCGGTGCACGCTCACCACTGCCCCACCGAGCCGGCTTGCCCCGCCTCCTTCTACTACTGGCGCCGCTTGCTCTCCCTGCTACGGCTGCCAAGGGCCGCCGACGCCCACGCATGCCCTGCTGCTGCCCCCGTAGGCCCCACCCCGCCGCACCTTGCTCGCCGGCGGCGCGCCTTGGCCGCGGCCATACCTCGGGCATGTGCTCGCGAGCCCTAGTGTGTTCATCCCGCCCCGCCGCCCGTTACGCCCGCTCCACAGGGCCCCTGTACCACTGACCAGTGGATCCCCCCTGTGTCAATGACTAATGGGGCCCACGCCCTTAGAACGTTAGAAAATCTAAATAAAAACAGAATTAATTAATTAATTAATTAATTACGTTAATTAGTTTTGTTTAGTTGATCTAATCAATTAGTTAGTTTAATTAAATAGTAATTAGATTAGTTAAACCCTAATTCAAATAAACAGGGTATGACAGCTGGATCCCACACGTTAGTTTGACCCAGTCAACGCCCTGTTGACTCCTGACGTCATGCTGATATCATGATGATGTCAGCTTACACTATTCTGGATAATGTTGTTTTAAAATAATTAAATAAATTCTAAAAATAATTATTTTTTTTAGAAAATCTTATAAAATAAACCATAGCTCAGTTCGAAGAACTTTATATATGAAAGTTGCTTAGAACGACGAGACGAAACCGAATACGCAGCCAATTACCTGTCAGGTGCCTCTAACTATATGAACATGGAACATTCCCCCTCCGGTCATCTGTCTAACACAGGTCCGGAACCGGGATTACATTCCCGGTTGAATTCCCCCTTCATCTATATCGTGTAGCCATACGTTAGATCACCCCCGGCACAACATATTGCCACGTTATGCTTTGTGATGCTATGTTTGCTATATATTTACTGTTTCTTCCCCCTCTTTTCTTCGGTAGACCCCGAGATCGATGCTCCCCCTGTGATCGACTACGTCGACGACGACCCCTCCTTGCCAGAGCAACCAGGCAAGCAACCCCCCCCCCCTTGAGCATTCTGATATCGCCCATTTCTTTCCCTCTCATGCTTGCATTAGAACTGCTACTGCTTTATGTATGATCCTACTCTGATGCATAGCCTATTTTTGTTACCTACTTTCATACCTTACCTGCTTATTCTAAACTACTTAGTATAGGTTGGTTAGTGATCCATCAGTGACCCCCACCTTGTCCTAGTTGCCCCACTTTATGTTCGATGACTCGATCAACGCGATCGATGTCCATGCCCCGACACCGCACATCACCCCCACTACTTGTACGACTCTGCAGAGTTACCATCGAGTGTCGAGGGTGGAACCTCTTACATCACCCCTGATGAGATCTCTGCAGTGTAGCTATTCGGTCGTGGTCATCGAGGGTGATTTCCTCCTTAACCACTTCCGATACGGCTCTGTCGTGCAACCCCTCAAGTGTGAACCTCGAGGGTGGATCCTCTTATGTTCACCTTGATGATTACATTGAGTGGAATTCACCGGGGGTGATTCCTCGGGTTTTTCCCCTTGATGTTTGGACACACGGATACTTGGACATTACAACTGTTACTTGGAAATGCGGGTCGACCTTGAGGAGTACCCGCGAGTGATGTGGAGTCGGGTTGACCTGGAAGGTGCCCGCGAGATTCTTACGAGGCGTGGCCGGACATTCTTAGCCCTTGTCGCAAGTACTCAAGACGGGGCGATGGGATCACATCTTTCGTGAGTCTCTGCTTGTTACTACGCGTTCCTAATCCACTATGATTTGGATATTTGATCCGAGGGGCCTTTGGCCTGATAGCACTAACCATCACATGGGCATAGTATGGGCGTTGTACGTCGTATGCATCAGCCGAAGCTTATTAGACGTCAGCGACTAAGCGGCGCGCGCCTGGTTGGACTGGTAAGCACCTGCCTTTTTGAAGGAGGTAGCTAGGTCTGCTCACCGGCCGCCCACGCAACATGCAGGAGTTCCCGGGGCGATGGCCCAAGACCCCTGGGGGCATAGGTTTAGTCCGACGTGCTGACCTCTCTATTAAGCCTAGGTCGGGTTGCAGCGTATTGTTTGGCCGAGGCCGGGCATGACCCAGGAAAGTGTGTCCGGTCGGAGTTAATCGAGCGTGGTGGGTAAGTTGGTGCACCCCTGCAGGGAAGAAAACATCTGTCGGTAGCCTGTCCTACGGTAATGGACACTTGGAGTTGTATCCCGATCGATACAACTAGAACTGGATACTTGAGATGAGAAATGGATTGTGATGAGAAATGGATAGTATGGCTCTGGGATTGCTTTCTCGCAGGTAGTCGAGAAAGGATCTCTGGCCGACGTTGATAACATTGCTACTACTTTACATTATGTTGATCTGTACCCTTCTATATGCTGCAAGATGCTTGGAGCTACTTGAAGATGCTAGTCTTCGATAGGCTAGGCTTTCCCCTTCTCTTCTGGCATTCTGAAGTTTAGTCCACAGATACAGTCCATTCCTTTGATACAGATGCATACTTAGTTTAGATCTGATGTAAGTCTTGCGAGTACTTTGGATGAGTACTCACGGTTGCTTTGCTACCTCTTTTTCCCCCATACCCGATTGTTGCGACCAGATGACGGATCCCAGGAGCCAGATGACACCACTGATGACTACTGGTACCCCGAGGATGCCTACTACTACGTGACGGCCGCTGACGACTTGGAGTAGTTAGAAGGCTCCCAGGCAGGAGGCCTTGCCTTTTCGATCGTGGTTGTTTTTGTGCTAGCCTTCTTAAGGCAAAACTTGTTTAACTCATATCTGTACTCAGATATGTTGCTTCCGCTGACTCGTTTATATTTGAGCTTAGGTATTCGAGCCCTCAAGGCCCCTGGCTTGTAATATAAAGCTTGTATTATTTTAATTTGTGTCTAGAGTTGTGTTGTGATATCTTCCTGTGAGTCCTTGATCTTGATCGTACACATTTGCGTGCATGATTAGTGTATGGTCAAACCGGGGGCGTCACATACTTAATCTTTTGTCCCTCCGATGTGGTGTGTAGAATTGACCTACTAGCGCAATCAATGTTTCCTCCATACTTTGATAGCCAATCCACACCGAGTATCACATCGAATACTTGTGATTCCAAAATTATAAGGTCCAAGGGGAAAACATGGCTGCCAATGGTTAAGGGTAACTGATCGCACCATCGGCTGGCCATATACTCCGCACAAGGTGAGCTCATTAGCAAAGGTGGGTAACTTAAACTTGTCCAAAAATCCCCTTGAAATGTGGTTCACTTGTCCCCTATTAAAAGGGTTGGGCTTCTTCCCAGGGCTTCCATTGCCATTACCATTCTTTGCTTCAGAACATTCAGTGGCGTAATGTCCAGTCTTCCCGCACTTGAAACAAGGAATTTGACTTAGATCCTTCTTTGCGGCGTTGCTGGGTTAGAGTGGTTCTGATTGCTGCCTGCTCCATTCCCGTTTCCATTCTTGGAGCCATTGTGGTTATGCGAACTTCCTCCATTGTGAGTATGGCCTCCATGGTTATGGGTAAATCCTCCTGAGTTCAGGGTGAAACGAGGCTTCTGCTGAGCTCCTGAGTTGTACTTCCCCTATCCATACTTCCTCTTGCGGCTCTCAATCTGCCGTTGCTTCCCTTCAATCATAAGAGCCTTGTCTACCAACTCCTGGTAGTTGTTGAATGTTGCCACCATCAACTGCATACTCATCTCATCATTCATCCCTTCCATAAACTTCTCCTGCTTCACGGCATTAGTGGCCACGTCATCTGGGGCATAACGGGCTAGCTTGCTAAACTCCTCCACGTACTGCCCTACAGTACGGGTGCCCTGGCGTAAGTTGTGAAACTCATGCTTCTTCATGCTCATAGCTCCAGTCGAGACATGAGTAGTGCGGAATGCTTGCTGAAACTGCTCCCAAGTAACATTGGCTATGGGGAAAGTGGTTGTGTAATTATCCCACCATGCGTCTGCGGGTCCATCCAATTGGTGTGCGCCAAAACACACCTTCTCAGCATATGTGCAGCCGGCAGTGGTTAACTCCCTTCCAATCCTATGTACCCAGTCATCCGCAACTATGGGCTCGGTGCTACTGGAAAACACCAGTGGTTGTAACCTCAGAAAACGGGCTAAGTTGTCAACTGGAGGTGGTGGCGGTGGGTTGTTGTTATTATTGTTGTTGTTGTTTCCTTGGTTCTGAACTAGCAACTGCATCGGTGTATTTTGTTGCTAGATCAACTGACTGAGCTCTGGTGGGAAGGCAAATCCAGGGTCACGTCTCGGAGGCATCTGATGGGTTTAGAGGGGAGAGATTAGAATAGAATGAGGTCTAATGAGAAAGCACTACCCATATGCACCTGAGACAAACACAATCAATATCACTCCAAAACAAAATCAACCAAGGGCATACAATTGATCTAACTATCATTACAGTGCTCGGACTACTAATATATACATGGGGGAATACTACTAATAATATGGTGGTCTACTAGAAATTTTGATCGGTAGAAGACTCCATGATATCTGCTCCAGCTTCGTCTTCATAATCGTCATCACTGGGGTAGGAGTCGGTGTCGTCGATGATATTGTAGTCCTTGGGGTGGTCATCATCTCCTCCTGGCGCAGGGTCTCACATGAATACTCCTAGCTTCCTTGTCAGGTCGTCATTCTTCTCCACTAGTATGATGATTTCCTCCTCGTACCCGTCGCATGTAGACTTGAGTTCCTCTTCCAGCTCCATGTTCCTAGTCATCAACTTCTTTAGATCTATCATGCTTGCACACACCTGGTTCTCCTGGCGACGAATGTGATGATTTAACTCCCGGATGAAGGCTGCAATGGACCTGTCCTTCCTGGTGTTGATCATCTTCCATTGCTCATCTCGGTGCCCACATATCTGGTAGATAGTGTCCTTAAGCTCCTTATGATAAACTTCGCCGATGCATCCCATGGCGATGTGGGCTGCCATGCTCTCGCCTAGACTCCAGGTTGGTGCATCAAAGGAAAACTCTATGGGCTCCGTTACTGGCATGAACGTCCTTCCAGGAACATGATTGATCCTCTTTTCAAAATTTTAGAAAAACTCAAATATGAAAATAACAAAATTCCCAACTCTCTCCGTGGGTCCTTGAGTTCCTTAGAATTTCTAGGATCAACCAAAATGCGATAAAATATGATATGCAATAAGGACCTATGTATAACATTCCAAACTGAAAATTTGGGATGTTACACTCAAGAAGACCTAGGGCATTTTGAGGAAGCCCATCATTGGAATATACAAGCCAAGTTCTATAATGTAAAATTCCTACTAGTATATGAAGGTGACAACATAGGAGACTCTCTATCATGAAGATCATGGTGCTACTTTGAAACACAAGTGTGGTAGAAGGATAGTAACATCGTCCCTTCTCTCTTTTTCTCACATTTTTTTATTTGGGCCTTTTCTCCCTTTTTTATGGCCTCTTTATTTATTTATTTTCCGTTCGGAGTCTCATCCCGACTTGTGCGGGAATCATTGTCTCCATCATCCTTTCCTCACATGGGATAATGCTCTAATAATGATGATCATCACACTTTATTTACTTACAACTCAAAAATCACAACTCAATTCTTAGAACAAAATATGATTCTATGTGAATGCCTCCGGTGGTCTACCGGGATGTGCAATGACTCATGAGCGACATGTATGAAAGAATTATGAATGGTGGCTTTGCCACAAATATGATGTCAACTACATGATTATGCAAAGCAATATGACAATGATGAAGCGTGTCATAACAAACGAAACGGTGGTAAGTTGCATGGCAATATATCTCAGAATGGCTATGGAAATGCCATAATAGGTAGGTATGGTGGCTGTTTTGAGGAAGGTATATGTTGGGTTTACGGTACCGGCGAAAGTTGCGCGGTACTAGAGAGGCTAGCAATTGTGGAAGGGTGAGAGTGCGTATAATCCATGGACTCAATATTAGTCATAAAGAACTCACATACTTATTGCAAAAGTCTATTAGTTATCGAAACAAAGTACTACTCGCATGATCCTAGGGGGATAGATTGGTAGGAAAGACCATCGCTCGTCCCCGACTGCCACTCATAAGGAAGACAATCAATAAATAAATCATGCTCCGCCTTCATCACATAACGGTTCACCATACGTGCATGCTACGGGAATCACAAACTTTAGAACAAATATTTCTCAAATTCAAAACTACTCAACTAGCACGACTCTAATATCACCATCTTTATATCTCAAAACAATCATCAAGTATCAAACTTCTCATAGTATTCAATGCACTTTGTGTGATAGTTTTTATTATACCCATCTTGGATGCCTATCATATTAGGACTAATTTTATAACCAAAGCATTACCATGATGTTCTAAAAGACTCTCAAAATAATATAAGTGAAGCAGGAGAGATCAATAATTTCTATAAAATGAAACCACCACTATGCTCTAAAAGATATAAGTGAAGTACTAGAGCAAAATTATCTAGCTCAAAAGATATAAGTGAAGAACATAGAGCATTCTAATTCATGTGTGTCTCTCACAAAAAGGTGTGTATAGCAAGGATGATTGTGGAAAACTAAAAAGCAAAGACTCAAATCATACAAGACGCTCCAAGCAAAACACATATCATGTGGTGAATAAAAATATAGCCTCAAGTAAAGTTACCGATGGACGAAGACGAAAGAGGGGATGCCTTCCGGGGCATCCCCAAGCCTAGGCTTTTGCTTGTCCTTGAATTTTACCTTGGGTTTCCTTGGGCATCCCCAAGCTTAGGCTCTTGCCACTTATTATTCCATAATCCATCAAATATTTACCCAAAACTTGAAAACTTTACAACACAAAACTCAACAGAAAATCTCATGAGCTCCGTTAGTATAAGAAAACAAATCACCACTTAAGGTACTGTAATGAACTCATTCTTTATTTATTTTGGTGTTAAACCTACTTTATTCCAACTTCTCTATGGTTCATAACCTCCGATACTAGCCATAGATTCATCAAAATAAGCAAACAACACATGAAAAACAGAATCTGTCAAAAACAGAACAGTCTGTAGTAATCTGTAGGGTTCGAATACTTCTGTAACCCCAAAATTATGAAATAAATTGTTGTACATGAGGAATTTATTTATTAATAATCTGCAAAAATAATCAACCTAACCGCACTCTCCAGTAAAAAATGGCAGCAAATCTCGTGAGCACTAAAATTTCTGTTTTTTACAGCAAGATCGCAAAGACTTTCCCCAAGTCTTTCCAAAGGTTCTACTTGGCACAAACACTAATTAAAAGCATGAAACCACATCTAAACAGAGTCTAGATGAATTATTTATTGAATAACAGCATGGAAAAGTATTGGGTTATCTCCCAACAAGCACTTTTCTTTAAAGCCTTTAAGCTGGGCATAAGATTTCAACGATGCTCCCGTGAAAGACAAGAATTGAAGCACAAAGAGAGCATCATAAAACATGTGACAAACAAATCTAATTCTAACATAATTCCTACGCGTAGACATATTATAGTCAAACAAATTATCAAAGCAAGCGAAAACTAGCATATGCAAGGAAGCGGAAAGAAACAATAGCAATCTCAACATAACGAGAGGTAATTTAGTAATATGAGAATTTCTACAACCATATTTTCCTCTCTCACAATAATTACATGTAGGATCATAATCAAATTCAACCATATAGCTATCACATACAATATTCTCCACATGATCCACATGCATGCAAAGTTGACACTCTTCCAAAATAGTGGGATTAACATTAACTAAAGTCATGACCTCTCCAAACCCACTTTTATCTAAAAATTCACAAGATTGAAAATTATCCAAATATGTGGGATCTAAAGTTGACACTCTTCCAAACCCACTTTCAGTATTATCATCAATCTCATATTCATCATGGGGCTTAAATAAATTTTCAATATCATAAGAAGAATCACCGCAATCATGATCATTGCAACAAGTAGCGGACATGACAAAACAGGCATCCCCAAGCTCAGGGTTTTGCATATTATTAGCACAGCTTACATCAATCGAATTTATACTATCATCATTGCAATCATGATTTTTATTCAAAGATCTATCGTGAATCACTTTCATAAAGTACTTCATCGCAATTTTCATATTCACGAATTTCAAGCAAAACTTCATAAAGATAATCTAGTGCACAAAACTCACTAGCAATTGGTTGATCATAATTGGATCTCTTCAAAAGATTAGCAAGCGGATGAGGATCCATAGATCTTAGGTTCTCTGTTTAGCAATAAATAAACAACTATTCCAACCAAACGAGCAAATGAGCCAAGTAAGACATCAGAGCAAACGAAAAGACGAACAAAAGGAGGGTGAATAAAACGGCAAGGGTGAAGTGGGGGAGAGGAAAACGAGAGGTAAATGGCAAATAATGTAATGCGAGGGATAAGAGTTTATGGCAGGTACTTGGTATGTCTTGAGTTGTGCATAGCTCTCCCCGGCAACGGCGCCAGAAATCCTTCTTGCTACCTCTTGAGCATTGCATTGGTTTTCCCTTGAAGAGGAAAGGGTGATGCAGCAAAGTAGCATAAGTATTTCCCGCAGTTTTTGAGAACCAAGGTATCAATCCAGTAGGAGACTACACGCAAGTCCCTCGTACCTACACAAACAAATAAGAACCTTGCAACCAACGCGATAAAGGGGTTGTCAATCCCTTCACGGTCACTTACGAGAGTGAGATCTGATAGAGATAATAAGATACATAAATATTTTTGGTATTTTTATGATATAGATTGAAAGTAAAGATTGCGAAATAAAATAGATTGGAAACTAATATGATAAAAGATAGACCCGGGGGCCATAGGTTTCACTAGTGTCTTCTCTCAGGATAGCATAAGTATTACAGTGGGTGAACAAATTACTGTCGAGCAATTGATAGAAAAGTGCATAATTATGAGAATATCTAGACATGATCATGTATATAGGCATCACGTCCGCGACAAGTAGACTGAAACGATTCTGCATCTACTACTATTACTCCACACATCGACCGCTATCCAGCATGCATCTAGAGTATTAAGTTCACAAGAACATAGTAACGCATTAGGCAAGATGACATGATGTAGAGGGATAAACTCAAACAATATGACATAAACCCCATCCTTTTATCCTCGATGGCAACAATACAACCTTGCTACCCCTGCTGTCACCGGGAAAGGACACCGCAAGATTGAACCCAAAGCTAAGCACTTTTCCCATTGCAAGAAAGATCAATCTAGTAGGCCAAACCAAACTGATAATTCAAAGAGACTTGCAAAGATAACTAATCATACATAAAAGATTTCAGAGAAGAATCAAATATTGTTTAAACTTGATCATAAACCCACAATTCATCGGACCTCGACAAACACACCGCAAAAAGAGTTACATCGAATAGATCTCCACGAAGATCGAGGAGAACATTGTATTGAGACCCAAAGAGAGAGAAGAAGCCATCTAGCTAATAACTATAGACCCGAAGGTCTATGGTAAACTTCTCAAACATCATCGGAGAGGCTATGGTGTTGATGTAGAAGCCCTCGGTGATCGATTCCCCCTCCGGCGGAGCTCCGGAGGCCCCAAGATGGGATCTCTTGGGTACAGAAGGTTGCGGCGGTGGAAATAGGGTTTCGTGGTGCTCCTGGATGTTTTCGGGGTATATGGATATATATAGGAGGAAGAAGTAGGTCAGTGGAGCTGTGAGGGCCCACGAGGGTGGGGGCATGCCCAGGGGGCAGGCGCGCATCCCTACCTCATGGCCGCCTCGTTTCTTTGTTGACATCCACTCCAAGTCCCCTGGATCATGTTTGTTCCAAAAATAACTCTCCCAAAGGTTTCATTCCATTTGGATTCCGTTTGATATTCCTTTTCGGCGAAACACAGAAATAGACAAAAAAATAGCAATTTGCACTGGGCCTTGGGTTAGTAGGTTAGTCCCAAAAATAATATAAAAGTGTATAATAAAGCCCATAAACATCCAAAACAGATAATATAATAGCATGGAACATTCAAAAATTATAGATACCTTGGAGACGTATCACCTCCATCTATGATGACGCGAATAGAATGTTCCTTCACAACTCCCTTTGTATGGAACAAATTATGCCTCTGATTTTGCTCAGCTTGTGTAACCTGCACACTCAAAACACGTTGAGCAACTAAACATTCATACCTTTCAGCATCTTCCGCAGCCATGTATTGCGTCTCATGATCGGAATCATCTCCACCGTGTTCTTCACTTGTAATAAGAGCCAAAGTCTCCTCATCATAGCCATGAGCGGACTCATACACACCATCCTCAGTAACAATCATGACACGCTTAGATGGCCATTGTCTCGCATAATGACCTCCACCCTTGCAACGACGACAAATAATATCATGTGTTTGCCCTGTTGATGCCATGGATGAAGAAGAGCTCTGTGCGGAACCGGAAGGTGTACTCCTGGCAGATGGTGGTGGTGGTGCCTGTTTTCTTGTATCTCAGTTGGAATTGGCGGTCAAAGTCAGCGGTGCTGCAGCAGGACGAGTGGGAGTAGAGGATGCATGCGATGTCCATGATGAAGGTCGACCTGCAGAAAAGTTAGTTTGTGCCAATGCCTGTCGATCATGCACTTCTTGCTCAGCTCTACAAGCAAGATGGAATAAACGAGTGATATTATTATACTCCTTATACTCTAGAATGGTCTGAATCTCTTTATTTAATCCACCCATAAAACATGCAAGCATAGCTTCATTATCTTCAACAATACCACATCTAATTATTCCAGTTTGAAATTCCTGATAATATTCTTCTATAGAATTTTCCCTTGTCTTAAACGCTTAAATTTTTGAAGTAATTCATGTTGATAATATGGTGAAACCCAACGAGTACGTATAGCAGTTTTCAAAGTATCCCAAGTAGTTGGAATAGGATATAATCTACAATGTTCAGACCACCAAACACATGCAAAACTAGTCAAAGCACACAGCAGCAGGAACACGTCTCTCCTCGGGATATTGTTAACATGTAAAACGTTGTTCAGTTTCTAACTCCCAAGTAAGATATATATCAGGAACATATCTACCCTCAAATGGTGGAATATTCAATTTCTGTTTAGGAAGATGGTCATGATCTCGTACCTCAGGTGGTGGTGCAGCCCTACCATTGCGATGATATGCATGAGGATGACCTGGTGGTGGTGGTGCTGGTGGTTGCACGTAGTTCTGATTTTGATCAACCTCATCCTCGTAATGGTCCTCCACCTCTGAAGTACCAGCAGGAGCTACAAAAGCATCAACAGTAGGTACAACAGCACCAGAATTTTGACCATGCTCAAGGGGAACACGCAATGCTCGTCCCACTTGATTTGTAAGGCCATGTTGTTGTTTATTGTAGAGGTGCGACAGGTGCAGCCGGCGGTGGTTGTGGAAGACGCATGAGTACTTCATCGAACTTGGCGTCCAACTTGGTGTCAATTGTCTTCTCAGCGTCATCAATCCTCTCCAGTGCCTTTCCGAACGTGGCCATGACGTCTTCCACCCGTTGACTCAACATTTGCTGAAATTTATCACGAAGCTCCTTCTTCGACATGTTCTCCCAGTCAATCTTGTCGGCTTGTGGTCCTGCCATGGTTAGCAGCAATGAAAAACACAAGAATATGATCCTACAGACTACTAGAAAGTGGCAGTGTGTCACAAATCCGTCAAGCAAATCTCAAATTCTTACCAGTTCTTACCCAGCAGCAGGTGGTGATCGGCAACCATTGTAGTCAAAACTCTCAAAGCTTGGATAGAGCAATAACCAGGGAGAGTCAACGCATGACGTAGATGTATTGGAGCTAGGAAGGATTATAATATGGTAGCAAAAAGGGTCAGAAATAATCAATTCAGAGATGCAAAATTGAATAAACGCTCAACGACGGTACTGTGCTGGTCCTAGGCTAGACCGTACTAGAGACGCGAGCCTAGAACACTAACAAAATCACGGCGCGACACATAAACAAGGGAAAAGCACACTCTGGAATTTTTTCTCGCTCTTTTTTTGCGCTCTTTTTTTTTGCAAAAAATCACTATAATGGCGAGTGTCTCAAAACTCTTCCAAAGTTAAATTGACAGGATAGGCACGAATTTTTCGTGACTATTTTTTCGGAAATCAGGGCAGCGACGACGAAAAAGTGCGACAAAAAATCACTTTGATGGCAAGTGTCTTCAAAGACTAAGAAAAGCCTAAAAACAGGATAGGGGAAAATATTTTCGCCTGCCAAAATTTTGGCCTAAAAACTGCCCGGGGATTTCCAGACTTTTTTTCCGAAACCTACTCAGGCAAGGAAATATGAATCAGAAAATAGATGGATCTCGACAACAAACCTAATATGAAAAGAACTCAGATTGGTGGTGGATAGGTGGATGTATATGTGGACTCAGATTGGTGGTGGATAGACGGATGTATATGTGGACTCAGATTGGTGGTGGACAGGCGGATGTATATCTGGACTCGGATTGGTGGTGGACAAGCGGATGTATATCTGGACTCGGATTGGTGGTGGACAGGCGGATGTATATGGCAGCAGTAAGGAATATGTTGGTGGTGGTGGTATATGGTCAGAGTGATGACGATGGTGTGGCGACGGCGTGACAACTTGTGAACAAAACTCGAAACTCTAAGGGAAACTAGACGCTAAGACCAGTAACTTGACACGATGATGCAACCGCAAATTAGACAAAGCAAAATACTGAAAAGACTATGCAAAGGCTCAGATTGGGTTGGATATGATGAACTAACCCTAATAATTTTTTTGTCTTTTTCATGGATTGTAGGTATGAAGAACAGACTCGATATAAACTACGAAAAGCTATAAAATCTCACTCAGCAACCTGGAAATTTGATACCACTTGATAGAGGCAAAGTTGTTCCGTCTTTCGATGAGAATGTGATTATCGTTTTGGTGGAGTAGACTTTAACGATCCGACTACGAACGTGCGAGGACATCGCGCCTTAGAAATCACTAAACCAACTCCGAGAGGTTATTGACCACACCGGAGCACGATCAACCTGACCACAATGGTCTATTTCCTGCAAGCAAATGAAGAACAAGGAAGAAACTGAGATTGCAATCTGGATATTGTGAATATAAGATGAAAGCTTTATTGATCAAGGTGGGGTTATGTGACATCTTGGTCTGGTCGTTGAACACAAACAAATTACGCGAAGTTGTAGTTATGGCAAACTTTTAATCTAAACAAAACCCAGTGTATAAACGATGCCCTAAGGGCTGTATATATGGAGGAGAGAGGGAGGAATTTCGTGGTTGTCGGTGTTCTGGGAACGGGGGTCCCCAGACTTGCCTGCCTGCAGCCTACGGCGTGGCTCAAAGGGGGCCCCAGCACGGCCCATCTTCACCAACATAGACCCAAGACCCTTGCGAGGGACCAAGCCTCGCGGGGCGGACGACGCGGAGCTTCCTCAGGCACGGCCTCATCAGGATGGCTCGCGAGGAGGCGGACAGATCAAAGCGGGGTACCTCACGAGGTGCCCATGACGCAAGCCATGACGATCGAAGGCGCCAGGCGGGTGCCAGCCCGCGCAGCGTCCTCCTTTCCTCTTTGGTGCAAAGGGAGCAAGCGCAGCCGCGGAGTACCGAGGCATCAGGCAAAGGTTGCCATTTCGGTGCAACAAGACCAAGACCAGGAGGACTGCAAGACGGAGGTCATTGTGGAGCCCAAGACGGCGTCACCACCAGAGCTTTGTGCAGGGGAAGACTACTTTTGTCAGGATAGCTAGTACTAGTTGTCCCCCTTCAAATTAGCCCGCCATTGTTGGCTCACATCCCGCTCGATATTTGGGAAGAGGACCAGGGCCTCTATAAATAGGACCAACCACCCACAGAACAGAACAAGAGGGACGGGGGGAAGAGGAAAAAGATGAGAGAAGGAAAAGAGAAGGAAAGAGAGAGAGAGAGAAGGGCGACTTAACTCCTCCCAGCAGTTCATCGCCCCAGCCAAGAGCAGACCCTCGCGAGGCTGTTCTTCCTTGTATTGTTCATCATCATCAGCCCAAGAGGCAATCCACCACACCACACACTGGAGTAGGGTATTACACCACCACGGTGGCCCGGACCAGTATAAACCCTGTGTCATTCGTGTTGTTCTTTCCATAGCTTAGATCTTAGCGAGGCGGAGGGGTGCAGGTAGGTAGGAGGTGAATTCTCCGCGCGCACCCCAGTGTTCGAACCTCAAGGGTCTACCGGAACCTGAAATCCGACATTTGGCGCGCCAGGTAGGGGTGCGTAGGAATTCGTCTTCCACCGCCCCGTTCTCCTCCGACCATCGCGCCCATGTCTGACGCTCGTCGGGCCCGCGCCGAGCGCCTGGCCGCTCTCGCTTCCCGCGTCGCCCAGACGGCTCCTGTCGGCGGGCGTCCTCGCCGTTCCCCATCACCTGCTGTCAATGCCGCCACCGGCCCGGCGGGTGACGAGCAGCAAGCATCGTCTCAGCATCCGTCCGTGCGGCAAGACGGCCGCACCGCTACTCCCTCGCTCACCCCAGCTGGTTCTTCATCCCGCGCGCTCCGTGCATCCATGGAGGCTCGAGCTACGCTCATCGCGGCGAACGAGCTCCTGCGCTACCGTACCGTCGACGACGTCTACAAAGAATGGCTCGACCGCGTCGCCGAGCTCGTCCGCGCCGCAAGGGGCTCTCCTGCGCCATCCGCTCCGCTGCACCGCACCCCGCCCCGCGCGGGCGACGAAGCTCCGGCGGTGCCCCGGCCGCCTCCTCCACAAGAAGGCGCCATGGCTCCAAGGCGCGTGGCCCCTGGGCGGAACCCGCTGTTGGGGAACGTTGCAGAAAACAAAAATTTTCCTACTCGTTTCACCAAGATCATCTAGGAGTTCATCTAGCAATGAGTGATTAGATGCATCTACATACCTTTGTAGATCGCGAGCGGAAGCGTTCAAAAGAACGGTGATGATGTAGTCGTACTCGACGTGATCCAAATCACCGATGACCAGCGCCGAACGGACGGCACCTCCGCGTTCAACACACGTACGGGACGGGAGACGTCTCCTCCTTCTTGATCCAGCAAGGGGGGAGGAGAGGTTGATGAAGGTCCAGCAGCACGACGGCGTGGTGGTGGATGCAGGGCGTCACAGCAGTAGGGCTTCGCCGAGACTACGAGGGAGAGACGTAACGGGGGGAGATGGAGGCGCCAGGGGCTGGTGTAAAAACCCTCCTCTCCCCCCACTATATATAGGGGTGCCAGGGGGGGCGCCGGCCCTAGTAGATGGCATCTACAAGGGGGGCGGCGGCCAAGGGGAGGTTTCCCTCCCCCCCAAGGCACCTAGGGGTGCCTTCCACCACTAGGACTCCTCCCAGGGGGAAACCCTAGGCGCATGGGCCTATAGGGGCTGGTGCCCTTGGCCCATCTAGGCCAAGGCGCACCCCCTACAGCCCATGTGGCCCCCGGGGACAGGTGGCCCCACCCGGTGGACCCCCGGGACCCTTCCGGTGGTCCTGGTACAATACCGATAACCCCCAAACTTGTCCCGATGCCCGAAATAGCACTTCCTATATATAATTCTTTACCTCCGGACCATTCCGGAACTCCTCGTGACGTCCGGGATCTCATCCGGGACTTCGAACAACATTCGGGTTTCTGCATATACATATCTTCATAACCCTAGCGTCACCGAACCTTAAGTGTGTAGACCCTACGGGTTCGGGAGACAAGCAGACATGTCCGAGACGACTCTCCGGTCAATAACCAACAGCGGGATCTGGATACCCATGTTGGCTCCCACATGCTCCACGATGATCTCATCGGATGAACCACGATGTCGAGGATTCAATCAATCCCGTACGCTATTCCCTTTGTCTGTCGATATGTTACTTGCCCGAGATTCGATCGTCGGTATCCCAATACCTCGTTCAATCTCGTTACCGGCAAGTCACTTTACTCGTACCGTAATGCATGATCCCGTGACCAGACACTTGGTCACTCTGAGCTCATTATGATGATGCATTACCGAGTGGGCCCAGTAATACCTCTCCGTCACACGGAGTGACAAATCCCAGTCTTGATCCATGTCACCCAACAGACACTTTCGGAGATACCCATAGTCTACCTTTATAGTCACCCAGTTACGTTGTGACGTTTGGCATACCCAAAGCACTCCTACGGTATCCGGGAGTTACACGATCTCATGGTCTAAGGAAAAGATACTTTGACATTGGAAAACTCTAGCAAACGAACTATATGATCTTGTGCTATGTTTAGGATTGGGTCTTGTCCATCACATCATTCTCCCAATGATGTGATCTCGTTATCAATGACATCCAGTGTCCATAGTCAAGAAACCGTGACTATCTGTTGATCAACGAGCTAGTCAACTAGAGGCTCACTAGGGACATGTTGGTGTCTGTTATTCACACATGTATTACGATTTCCGGATAACACAATTATAGCATGAATAAAGACAATTATCATGAACAAGGAAATATAATAATAATGCTTTTATTATTGCCTCTAGGGCATATTTCCAACAGTCTCCCACTTGCACTAGAGTCAATAATCTAGTTACATTGTGATGAATCGAACACCCATGGAATTCTGGTGTTGATCATGTTTTGCTCTAGGGAGAGGTTTAGTCAACGGATCTGCTACATTCAGGTCCGTATGTACTTTACAAATCTCTATGTCTCCATCTTGAACATTTTCACGAATGGAGTTGAAGCGACGCTTGATGTGCCTTATCTTCTTGTGAAACCTGGGCTCCTTGGCAAGTGCAATAGCTCCAGTGTTGTCACAGAAGAGCTTGATCGGCCCCGACGCATTGGGTATGACTCCTAGGTCGGTGATGAACTCCTTCACCCATATTGCTTCATGTGCTGCCTCCGAGGCTGCCATGTACTCCGCTTCACATGTAGATCCCGCCACGACGCTTTGCTTGCAACTGCACCAGCTTACTGCCCCACCATTCAAAATATACACGTATCCGGTTTGTGACTTAGAGTCATCCAGATCTGTGTCGAAGCTAGCGTCGACGTAACCCTTTACGACGAGCTCTTCGTCACCTCCATAAACGAGAAACATTTCCTTAGTCCTTTTCAGGTACTTTAGGATATTCTTGACCGTTGTCCAGTGTTCCTTGCCGGGATTACTTTGGTACCTTCCTACCAAACTTACGGCAAGGTTTACATCAGGTCTGGTACACAGCATGGCATACATAATAGAACCTATGGCTGAGGCATAGGGGATGACGCTCATCTCTTCTATATCTTCTGCCGTGGTCGGACATTGAGCTGAGCTCAATTTCATACCTTGCAACACAGGCAAGAACCCCTTCTTGGATTGATCCATATTGAACTTCTTCAATATCTTATCAAGGTATGTGCTTTGTGAAAGACCTATGAGGCGTCTCGATCTATCTCTATAGATTTTGATGCCTAATATATAAGCAGCTTCTCCAAGGTCCTTCATTGAAAAACTTTTATTCAAGTAGGCCTTGATGCTGTCCAAGAGTTCTATATCATTTCCCATCAACAGTATGTCATCTACATATAATATGAGAAATGCTACAGAGCTCCCACTCACTTTCTTGTAAACGCAGTCTTCTCCATAAGTCTGTGTAAACCCAAACGCTTTGATCATCTCATCAAAGCGAATGTTCCAACTCTGAGATGCTTGCACCAGCCCATAAATCGAGCGTTGGAGCTTGCACACTTTGTCAGCATTCTTAGGATCGACAAAACCTTCCGGGTGCATCATATACAATTCTTCCTTAAGGAAACCATTAAGGAATGCCGTTTTGACGTCCATTTGCCATATTTTGTAATCATAGAATGCGGCAATTGCTAACATGATTCGGACGGACTTCAGCTTCGCTACCGGTGAGAAAGTCTCATCGTAGTCAACCCCTTGAACTTGTCGATAACCCTTAGCGACAAGCCGAGCTTTATAGATGGTTACATTACCATCCGCGTCTGTCTTCTTCTTAAAGATCCATTTATTTTCTATGGCTCGCCGCTCAACGGGCAGTCAGTCAAAGTCCATACTTTGTTTTCATACATGGATCCTATCTCGGATTTCATGGCTTCCAGCCATTTGTCGGAATCCGGGCCCGCCATCGCTTCTTCATAGTTCGAAGGTTCACCGTTGTCTAACAGCATGATTTCCAAGACAGGGTTGCCGTACCACTCTGGTGCGGAACGTGTCCTTGTGGACCTTCGAATTTCAGTAGGGGCTTGATCAGAAGTATCTTGATCATTGTCATTAACTTCCTCTCTAATCGGTGCAGGCACCTCAGGAACATTTTCTTGAGTTGCGCCATTTTCCGGTTCAAGAGGTAATACTTCATCAAGCTCTACTTTCCTCCCACTTACTTCTTTCGAGAGAAACTCTTTCTCCAGAAAGGACCCATTCTTGGCAACAAAGATCTTGCCTTCGGATCTGAGGTAGAAGGTGTACCCAATAGTTTCTTTTGGGTATCCTATGAAGACGCATTTTTCCGACTTGGGTTCGAGCTTTTCAGGTTGAAGTTTCTTGACATAAGCATCGCATCCCCAAACTTTTAGAAACGACAGCTTAGGTTTCTTCCCAAACCACAATTCATACGGTGTCGTCTCAACGAATTTCGACGGAGCCCTATTTAAAGTGAATGCGGCAGTCTCTAAAGCATAGCCCCAAAAGGAAAGCGGTAAATCGGTAAGAGACATCATAGATCGCACCATATCTAATAGAGTGCGATTACGATGTTCGGACACACCATTACGCTGAGGTGTTCCAGGCGGCGTGAGTTGTGAAACTATTCCACATTTTCTTAAGTGTGTGCCAAACTCGTGACTCAAGTATTCTCCTCCACGATCTGATCACAGAAACTTGATTTTCCTGTCATGTTGATTTTCAACCTCACTCTAAAATTCCTTGAACTTTTCAAAGGTTTCAGACTTGTGTTTCATTAAGTAGATATACCCATACCTACTTAAATCATCAGTGAGGGTGAGAACATAACGATAGCCACCGCGAGCCTCAACACTCATTGGACCGCACACATCAGTATGTATGATTTCCAATAAGTCGGTTGCTCGCTCCATTGTTCCTGAGAACGGAGTCTTGGTCATTTTACCCATAAGGCATGGTTCGCATGTGTCAAATGATTCATAATCAAGAGACTCTAAAAGTCCATCAGCATGGAGCTTCTTCATGCGTTTGACACCTATGTGACCAAGGTGGCAATGCCACAGGTATGTGGGACTATCATTATTAACCTTACTTCTTTTGGTACTCACATTATGAATATGTGTAGCATCACGTTCGAGATTCATAAGGAATAAACCATTCACCATAGGAGCATGACCATAAAACATATCTCTCATAAAATGGAACAACCATTATTCTCAGATTTAAAAGAGTAGCCATCTCGAATTAAACGAGATCCTGACACAATGTTCATGCTCAAAGCTGGCACTAAATAACAATTATTAAGGTTTAAAACTAATCCCGAAGGGAGATGCAGAGGCAGCGTGCCGACGGCGATCACATTGACCTTGGAACCATTCCCGACGCGCATCGTCACCTCGTCCTTTGCCAGTTTCTGCTTATTCCGCAGCCCCTGCTTTGAGTTACAAATGTGAGCAACTGCACCGGTATCAAATACCCAGGAGCTACTACGGGCACTAGTAAGGTACACATCAATTACATGTATATCACATATACCTTTTGTTTTGCCGGCCTTCTTATCTGCTAAGTACTTAGGGCAGTTCCGCTTCCAGTGTCCGCTTCCCTTGCAATAAAAGCACTCAGTTTCGGGCTTGGGTCCATTCTTTGGCTTCTTCCCGGCAGCTTGCTTGCCGGGCGCGGCAACCTCCTTGCCGTCCTTCTTGAAGTTCTTTTTACCCTTGCCTTTCTTGAACTTAGAGGTTTTATTGACCATCAACACTTGATGTTCCTTCCTGACTTCAACCTCTGCTGATTTCAGCATAGCAAATACTTCAGGAATGGTCTTTTCCATCCCCTGCATATTGAAGTTCATCACAAAGCTCTTGTAGCTTGGTGGAAGCGACTGGAGGATTCTGTCAATGACCGCATCATCCGAGAGATTAACTCCCAGCTGAGTCAAGCGGTTATGCAACCCAGACATAGTGAGTATGTGCTCACTGACAGAACTGTTTTCCTCCATCTTACAGCTGAAGAATTTGTCGGAGACTTCATATCTCTCGACCCGGGCATGAGCTTGGAAAACCATTTTCAGCTCTTCGAACATCTCATATGCTCCATGTCTCTCAAAACGCTTTTGGAGTCCCGGCTCTAGGCTGTAAAGCATGCCGCACTGAACGAGGGAGTAGTCATCGGAACGTGCCTGCCAAGCGTTCATAACGTCTTGTTCCGTAGGGAGAACGGGTGCGTCACCAAGCGGTGCTTGTAGGACATAGTCTTTCTTGGCAGCTATGAGGATGATCCTCAGGTTCCGGACCCAGTCCGTATAGTTGCTGCCATCGTCTTTCAGCTTAGTTTTCTCTAGGAACGCGTTGAAGTTGAGGACTACGTTGGCCATTTGATCTACAAGACATATTGCAAAGATTTTAGACTAAGTTCATGATAATTAAGTTCAACTAATCAAATTATTAGTGAACTCCCACTTAGATTAGACATCCCTCTAGTCATCTAAGTATTACATGATCCGAGTTGAACTAGACCGTGTCCGATCATCACGTGAGACGGACTAGTCAACATCGGTGAACATCTTCATGTTGATCGTATCTTCTATACGACTCATGCTCGACCTTTCGGTCTTCTGTGTTCCGAGGCCATGTCTGTACATGCTAGGCTCGTCAAGTCAACCTAAGTGTTTGCATGTGTAAATCTGTCTTACACCCGTTGTATGTGAACGTCTGAATAAAACACCCGATCATCACGTGGTGTTTTGAAACAGCGAACTGTCGCAACGGTGCACAGTTAGGGGGAACACATCTTGAAATTATTGTGAGGGATCATCTTATTTACTACCGTCGTTCTAAGTAAACAAGATGCAAAACATGATAAACATCACATGCAATCAAATAATAAACGTGACATGATATGGCCAATATCACACAGCTCCTTTGATCTCCATCTTGGGGCTCCATGATCATCTTGTCACCGGCTTGACACCATGATCTCCATCATCATGGTCTCCATCATCGTGTCTCCATGAAGTTGCTCGCCAACTATTACTTCTACTACTATGGCTAACGCGTTTAGCAATAAAGTAAAGTAATTTACATGGCGTTTCTCGATGACACGCAGGTCATTAAAAGAATAAAGACAACTCCTATGGCTCCTGCCGGTTGTCATACTCATCGACATGCAAGTCATGAATCCTATTACAATAGCATGAACATCTCATACATCACATATAGATCATTCATCATTCATCACAACTTTGGCCATATCATATCACAAACCACTTGCTGCAAAAACAAGTTAGACGTCCTCTAATTGTTGTTGCAAGTTTTACGTGGCTGAATTAGGGTTCTAGCAAGAACGTTTTCTTACCTACGTTAAAGCCACAACGTGATTTGTCAACTTCTATTTACCCTTCATAAGGACCCTCTTCATCGATTCCGCTCCAACTAAAGTAGGAGAGACAGACACCCGCCAGCCACCTTATGCAACTAGTGCATGTTAGTCGGTGGAACCGGTCTCACGTAAGCGTACGTGTAATGTTGGTCCGGGCCGCTTCATCCCACAATACCGCTGAAGCAAGAAAGGACTAGTAACGGCAAGAAAGTTGACAAATCTACGCCCACAACAAATTGTGTTCTACTCGCGCAAGAAGAACTACGCATAGACCTAGCTCTGATACCACTGTTGGGGAACGTTGCAGAAAACAAAAATTTTCCTACTCGTTTCACCAAGATCATCTAGGAGTTCATCTAGCAACGAGTGATTAGATGCATCTACATACCTTTGTAGATCGCGAGCGGAAGCGTTCAAAAGAACGGTGATGATGTAGTCGTACTCGACGTGATCCAAATCACCGATGACCAGCGCCGAACGGACGGCACCTCCGCGTTCAACACACGTACGGGACGGGAGACGTCTCCTCCTTCTTGATCCAGCAAGGGGGGAGGAGAGGTTGATGAAGGTCCAGCAGCACGACGGCGTGGTGGTGGATGCAGGGCGTCACAGCAGCAGGGCTTCGCCGAGACTACGAGGGAGAGACGTAACGGGGGGAGATGGAGGTGCCAGGGGCTGGTGTAAAAACCCTCCTCTCCCCCCACTATATATAGGGGTGCCAGGGGGGCGCCGGCCCTAGTAGATGGCATCTACTAGGGGGGCGGCGGCCAAGGGGAGGTTTCCCTCCCCCCCAAGGCACCTAGGGGTGCCTTCCACCACTAGGACTCCTCCCAGGGGGAAACCCTAGGCGCATGGGCCTATAGGGGCTGGTGCCCTTGGCCCATCTAGGCCAAGGCGCACCCCCTACAGCCCATGTGGCCCCCGGGGACAGGTGGCCCCACCCGGTGGACCCCCGGGACCCTTCCGGTGGTCCTGGTACAATACCAATAACCCCGAAACTTGTCCCGATGCCCGAAATAGCACTTCCTATATATAATTCTTTACCTCCGGACCATTCCGGAACTCCTCGTGATGTCCGGGATCTCATCCGGGACTCCGAACAACATTCGGGTTTCTGCATATACATATCTTCATAACCCTAGCGTCACCGAACCTTAAGTGTGTAGACCCTACGGGTTCGGGAGACAAGCAGACATGTCCGAGACGACTCTCCGGTCAATAACCAACAGCAGGATCTGGATACCCATGTTGGCTCCCACATGCTCCACGATGATCTCATCGGATGAACCACGATGTCGAGGATTCAATCAATCCCGTACGCTATTCCCTTTGTCTGTCGATATGTTACTTGCCCGAGATTCGATCGTCGGTATCCCAATACCACGTTCAATCTCGTTACCGGCAAGTCACTTTACTCGTACCGTAATGCATGATCCCGTGACCAGACACTTGGTCACTCTAAGCTCATTATGATGATGCATTACCGAGTGGGCCCAGTGATACCTCTCCGTCACACGGAGTGACAAATCCCAGTCTTGATCCATGTCACCCAACAGACACTTTCGGAGATACCCGTAGTCTACCTTTATAGTCACCCAGTTACGTTGTGACGTTTGGCATACCCAAAGCACTCCTACGGTATCCGGGAGTTACACGATCTCATGGTCTAAGGAAAAGATACTTTGACATTGGAAAACTCTAGCAAACGAACTATACGATCTTGTGCTATGTTTAGGATTGGGTCTTGTCCATCACATCATTCTCCCAATGATGTGATCTCGTTATCAATGACATCCAGTGTCCATAGTCAGGAAACCGTGACTATCTGTTGATCAACGAGCTAGTCAACTAGAGGCTCACTAGGGACATGTTGGTGTCTGTTATTCACACATGTATTACGATTTCCGGATAACACAATTATAGCATGAATAAAGACAATTATCATGAACAAGGAAATATAATAATAATGCTTTTATTATTGCCTCTAGGGCATATTTCCAAGACCCGCTCCATCAGGTGCCAGCGCGGCAAGAGCAGAGCTGCCAAGAAGTCCCTCGCCCGCAAGAAGCTGCGCGGGTTCTCCCTGCTCCAGCACGTCGTGACCCTGCTCCTGCTCCCGCATGTCAAGACCCAGCTACAGCGCGTGGGGACATGCAAGACCAAGCTCTCCGTCACCCAAGGCCTCCCGTGGACACAGCATGCTGCCGTGCCTTCACCATCGAGCTACGCAACATCGCGTGGCCCGGCAAGTTCAAGCCGGACCTGCCTCCTCATTACGACGACACGGCTGACCTTGCGGAGTTCCTCCAGCTCTACGAGCCGGGCATCGAAGCTGCCAACGGAGACGAGAAGGTCATGGCGAACTGGTTTCCCATGGCGCTCAAGGACGGGGCCCGCAACTAGCTCCTGAACCTGGCTCCAGGCACGATCTCCTCCTGGGACGAGATGCGCATCTGCTTCATCGCCAACTTCCAAGGTACTCGCGACCGGCAACCCGCGGTGAGCGACATGCGCCACATCAAGCAACAACCCGGGGAGACCCTACAGAAGTACATCCAGCGCTTCAACAACGAACGCCTCAAGATTCCCAAGGTGACTGAGGAGGCCATCATCTCAGCCTTCTCCGACGGCGTGCGTGATGTCAAGATGAAGGAGGAGCTGGCGATGCATGAAGACCTGTGCACTTCCTTGGAGCTGTTCAACTTGGTGACCAAGTGCGCCAGGGCTGAGGAGGGGCGTCTCTCCCTCCTCGAGCTGCCTGCCGCGGACCCAGAAGAGAAGAAGCCCAAGGCCAAGGACGTGAAGCGCAAGGGGGCTGCCATGCTCGCGGCAGAACCAGACACCAAGCGGGGAAGAGATCAGCCCGAACCTTCCAAGGGCAGCGGTACTGTGTGTACCACGACCTGCACACCCACAACACCAACGAATGTTAAGAGCTCCGAGCCGTGCGAGAAGGAAGGATCAGCCGTCGCCCCGACCGCGGTGACCGGGGCTACGGTCGAGGAGGAGGAAGGAACGCAGGACGCTGGGAAGACCGTGGCCCGCGCCAAGGGTGGCGCGATCAACCTCGCAAGGATCGCTCGCAAGACCCACCATGCAAGGGAGACTGGAGGGATCAGCCTCGCGAGGATCGCCCGCATGGCAATGCAGGCCTCCCTCCGCTGCCGGCGCAGCCAAGGAGAAACGAGGACCGCCACCAAGACGAGGGGGCTTGGGGCTTCTAGGAGCCACGCGCGATCGCCTGCATCCTGGGCGGGGCTCAGGCCCCAGCCTCTCAACGCATCTTCAAGCAGTTCGCTCGCGAAGTGAATGCAGTCCTCCCCAGGCTTGAAGCCACGCGCCCTCTCAGGTGGTCGGCGTGCGCCATCATGTTCAGCTCAGCAGATCAGCTCAAGTGTGCGGCTACAGCCGGAGTCCTCCCGATGCTTTGTTCCCCAATCATCAGCAACATGGTGGTCACCAGGACCCTCATCGATGGAGGGGCAGGGCTCAACGTCCTGTCCGTGGAAACATTCAACAATCTCCAAGTGCCCTATAGCCAGCTTCAGCCAACCGAGCCCTTCTCCGGAATCACCGACGGCTCCACGGTCCCGATTGGGCAGGTCCGCCTCCCTGTCACCTTCGGGGCACGCGACAACTACCACACCGAGCTCATCGACTTCGATGTCGCTCACATTCGTCTGCCGTACAACGCCATCCTTGGGTACCCAGCGCTGGCCAAGTTCATGGCCGTAACTCACCACGGCTACAACGTCCTCAAGATGCCAGGAAGTGGCGGAGTCATCACGGTGCCCTGTGAAGAGAAGGACGCGGTGTGTTCCCTAGAACGAGCCTTTCAGGCCGCGTCACTGGAAGACCCGGATCGCGGAAGCAGGAGGCTTCCCGAGACCGCCCCCAAGAAGAAGAAGACATTGTCCGGCCCGGTCCCTCAGGAGGCAGGCCCCTCTGGGCCCGTGCCTACCCAGGGGGAACCTCCTTCCATCGCATAGGAAAGCGCGCCCGGCGCCCTCCTCAGGCAGGGCTCGGGGGCTCTCCCCTGGAGGGCCACCGACCTGGCTAGGGTCACGAGGGAGGCGCTTGGGCACCACATGGAGGCGTGCTTCGAAGCATGTTTCCCTCAAGAAGGAGTAAGGCAAGGAGAGCCAGACCCTCAGGAGTTCGTCAGCAAGGCCATTCAGGAGCTACAGGAGACAAGGGTCATGAAAGGCGGCCGCCGTCTACCAGCAGTGGCTCCCCATCCAGGCGAGGATGGTGGGCTGCGTGTCTGCATCGACATACCAGGGCTCAACCGAGTCACCTCTCTAGAGCGCCTCTGGCCCTCGCGAGTGGGGCGCTGCGGAGGTCCACCCCACAGCTGTGTTCGCATGCCTTACGGCTTGCCGAACGCAGCTGTCACGTACCAGCGCCTCATGAGGGGCATCATGGAGGCACAAGAGGCTAGGCGTTCTGCAGCCCTGGCAAAGATGGAGATGGCCCACAGGGAGCCACCAGCGCCTCCGGAGCCTCCTGAGGCCCCTGGGCCTGGGGGCTCGTGAGGATCGGCTTCCGCAGCCCACCGAGTCTGCTACACCAACACCCCTTCGTCCTCAATGTCATCAGGTGACATCTTTCAAGTTCCACTTCCAGCTGGGAGCGCCCCCCAGGGCTGCATTATTCCCAGGCCGTGTGGGTCTGTCCCTGCGGCATGTATCCCTTTTATTTCATGTTGTTAGCTTACCTTGTTGGGGGCGCCCCTCGGGCTGCACGATCCCCAAGTCGCTCGGGCCAGACCCAGCGGCGTGTATCTCATTTGCAGTTATTTCCGGTTATGCGTCATACCCACCATGCTTGATTATTTGATGCCGGCCCACGGCACCTCTTCTTCTCCATGCCAACCGCTTGCACATTAAAGGGGGGGTACCTGAGCATCGCGACTCAGGGCTCCTACTGGCTCTCCAGCCCTCACCCTCTGGCCTTGTCCACGGCATCGCGACCTGGCATACCAGCGACGGCTGAGACCAGCTCGAGGGCTGGGACCCGAGGACTTAGAGTGCCGGCATCTAACCAAATTTGCAGGGACACATCACAAGATAAGGCACAGTGCCAGGCGCAACCCCCCTAGAGGTAGGGCCCCGTGAGTCCCGCGCTGGCCCACGGGTGCCCAGATACACCTCGCCAGGCCCTACCGTGCCAACCACGTGTCAGGGCGGGGCTGTACACGCCTCGGGGGCTCCTCCCGGAGGGGGGCCCCCTCCCACGTACCAGTGGAAGCACCATGCTCCGTGCTGGCTGACGACACTGCCGAGGAGTGGCTATGCCCGTACACATACGGAAACGCTATGCTCTGCGCTGGTGATAAACAACTAAGGGTGGCCCCCGGGCCGCATTAACCTCAGGGAGCCCAGAGCTCAGTGTCTAGCCTAATCATGACGCCTCTCCTCGGGAGTGCCGCGCGAGGGGGCTGGGCACGGGGTTGCACCTGGGTCACGCCCAGACGCACGCCGCCCAGCCGCCCCCCCCCCCGGGCCTGGTTCGTCACGCGTCTCTCCCCGAGCGGAGCCAAGGTATGAAGGCCGTTTGAGCGTCAAGGGGGACTCCTGAGCATCGCGACTCAAGAGCCTAACTGGTCACGTAGCCCCTCACTCCTTAGTTCCGAAAGGCTAACGCTGGGTGAGGTATGCGCGCGGCCGGGCTCTGCAGACGTAGAACGGTAGATCCACCCACATCACACCTCCCCACTTGTTGTTCATGCGCCAAGGGGGACTCCTGAGCATCGCGACTCAGAAGCCTAACTTGTCACTAGCACCTCACTCCTTGGCCCCGTCCTGGTTTCCGGTCGCGACTAACACTGGGTGAGGTATGCGTGGGGCCGGGCTCTGCCAGCGTAGAACATAAGCAAGTAGGAAGGAAAAGCGCAAATTTCAAGGAATACAAAAGCAAATATTACAGTCCACACTGTTATCTCAATGCCAAACGCAAGTTTAAACGCCTCCCCGAGGCATGATACATGTGCAGGAATTAAAGGCAGGACAGGAGCCACAACGGAGTCACTTGTCGGCGGTGGAGCATCGCGGAGTGGGTGCGCCTCATGGAGCAGTGGGGTCAGCAACGCCTTGCTTCGGCTTGGTGCTGAAGGCCCGGAACTTCCCAGCAGAGCCTCTGCGCGACCCTTCACGGCCTCGGCAGCAGCAGCGGCACCCTCGCCGCTTACTGGCTCTAGTAGGCCGTCGAGGTCGACGTCGGGATCGCGAAGGTAGATGTGGGTGAGCACCCGCGTCAGTGCTGCAGAAGATAGGACACGCGCCTCGGCCTCCGCCGTGGGGCCAAGGCCAAGGGTGACATCTTCAAGAGCGCGAACCAGGAAGGGAAGCAGCTTGGCGGGGCCGTCCTCGGCGCCAGCCAGCGGGCTCTCCAGGCCGCTGTTGTAAAGCGTCCTCAGCGAGGAGCGAGCCTTCGCCTCCATCTCCGTGAAGGCCACGCGGTCCTCGGCAAGAACCAGGGCCTTGTCGTCCAGCTCGGCCTTCCTCGCCCCCAACTCCTACTCCAGCGCGCCTAGGCGGTCGCGGCGCTTCCTGAGCTTGACCTCTCTCTCCTTGACAGCCGCCTCGCGAGCCTTCACATCTTCTTCCTGCCCTTGGCGAAGGCGGACCTCTTTCGCGAGCTGGTCCCGCAGGCCCTGCATCTCGTCCTCTAGCGCCTTGCAGCGACCACGGACATCGACCACCTCCCCCAGGGCTGCGTCACGAGCAGCCTTCGCCTCAAGGACGACCTACTTCTCCTCATCGCAAGCCGTCGAGGCTTGAACCAGCGCCGCCTGAATCGAAGCGTCGGAGCGAACCCATCCGGAAGCCAGCTCCAAGCGCCCAGCCACCAAGCGAGGGTCAGCGCCAAGAAGATCCTGCCGCAGTCGGTCCAGCACAGCGACAGCACGATCTAGAATGGCAGAAGGAGTCAGAGAGACAGTAGCTGATGGAGTAGGAGGAGAAGGCGGCTGCACGGCCACAGCATCCTGAGGCGGAGTCTACTGCGCCCCAACGGCTATAGTGGCGGCGGCAGGCAAGGACACCTCGGGAGTCACTTGGGCCGTGGGGGCCGAGCTCGCCCTAGCCGGCTCAGCCAGGCCTCGTGAGGACGACCGGGTAGGAGAAGCCCGTGCGTCGCGGTCACCCTCCTTCGCGGGCAGAAGCGCTACCACAAATGGAACCTCAGGAGCCCCTTCGACTTCTTTGCTGCGGGCGCCAGCCTGTCCAAGAGATGTGGACGTCAAGCCTCAGAAGCAGAATTGGAAATAAAGACAAGAATCAAACGCTTACGGGTCGTCGCCAGTGAGCTCGAGCGGCCTCCGGCCAAATTTGAAGCCTGAAAGCCGGTTGGAAGGGTCAACCTCGGGAAGCTTGGAAGCGGAAGGTGCGGTCCGCCTCGAGGCCGGGGCAGACCCGTGGGAGATCAGCCCGGTCCTGTCCTTCTTCGGGATCGGGGGCAAGCTCCCGTCGTCCTGCTCGTCGTCATCCACGTCGTCATCGCTTGAAGAGAGGCGGAGAACGCGGGACCTGCGTCGGGGGAGGGGAGCCCTCGACTCTCCGTCAGTCGCCTCGGAGTCAGGCCCTCTTTCCCACTCCCCTCCTTCCCCCTCTTCGCTGGAGTCGTCGGAGGGCACGTCCACCGTTTCCTCGGGAGTTTCCATGGGCACGGGCCCATCCCCGTTGAAGACGGGCATGGACTCCACTACCTGCTCCCAGTCGTCGCGGAGGAACAAGGGCGTAGGAGCACCCTCCAACCTCGCCACATCGCCCCCGACCAGAGTTTGGAGGACCGCAGCCAGATCTCCGTCGGCCAAGGCCGCAGGGCTCGAATGGGACCTCCACATCAGGGGTGAGTACAGCCGAAGCGGAGCCAGCTGGTGCTCCAGAGCAGCGACGCGCCGGTCAGCTTCGCCGCCGCCATGTTGGCCGGCCTCAGATCCGCATCCATCTTCTCCAACACCAGCTTCGCACGGGGGTCCGCGAGCTCCGCTCGACCCCAATCGCTGGAGCTCGTGGGCTGCTCCGTGGGCAAGATCAGCCGAGGGTGAATGCGCCCAGCATCCGCCAAGACCCACTTGCTCTTGAAGCCCTCAATCCTTTTCCCGGGGTTCGAGATGGCAATGGCGCCGCCGTACGCGATGAAGCTCGCGCACGCGGAAGCCGGACCGCGAGAGGTCCGGAGGTAGAAGTAGTGGCGCAGCAAGGCCACTGAGGGCTGCACCCCTACGTGAGCCTCGCAGTAATAGGCGAAGATTGCCAGGAGAAGGACAGAGTTGGGGTGGAGATGCAGAGCCTGTAGCTTGTAATGGCGGAGGACAGAGAAGAAGAACTCGGAGAAGGGAGGCACCAGGCCAGCAGCAATGGCACTTACGAAGAACGGATAGAAGGTGCTCCCTTGACCCTCAGGGGTGGCGGAGCTGGCCTTGAACACCTTCGCCCCGTCGATGCCCCGCGCCGCCGCCATCCGGCGCAACCGGGCAAGGCTCGCCTCCGACACGTTCGGCGAGTCCAGGGCAGACGAGTACCAAGCTGCAGCCGGGGGCTGACGAGGCGCCATGGCTTCCTAGGTCACGCGGTCCGAGTAGATCTGGAAACTTTGGAGGAAGGAAGGAGAGGCGCAAGAAAGGGGATGTGAGCAGCAACCGGAGAAAGCAAAAAGCAAAGCCTAGGCAGATGCCGCTCCTTTATCAACTCGCACGGTTGGTGAGGCACCCACATCCAATCAACCGCCACGCGGCGCCCAAGGCCGCAGGCTGTTAGGGCCCGTGGCGCTTCGCTCTTGCCCTTCCATCTCCCTACACGACCAAGTGCGGGCGCGCCTTAGGCCCGGGGGCTACTATCAGCGTTCTGGGAATGGGGGTCCCCAGACTTGCCTGCCTGCGGCGTGGCTCAAAGGGGGGCCCAGCAGGGCCCATCTTCACCAACACAGACCCAGGACCCTCGCGAGGGGCCAAGCCTCGCGGGGCGGACGACGCGGAGCTTCCTCAGGCACGACCTCATTAGGCTGGCTCGCGAGGAGGCGGAGAGATCAAGGCGGGGTACCTCATGAGGTGCCCGTGACGCAAGCCATGACGACCGAAGGCGCCAGGCGGGTGCCAGCCCGCGCAATGTCCTCCTTTCCTCTTTGGTGCAAAGGGAGCAAGTGCAGCCGCCGAGTACCGAGGCATCAGGCAAAGGTTGCCATTTCGGTGCAACAAGACCAAGACCAGGAGGACTGCAAGACGGAGGTCATTGTGGAGCCCAAGACGGCGTCACCACCAGAACTTTGTGCAGGCGAAGACTACTTTTGTCAGGATAGCTAGTACTAGCTGTCCCCCTTCAAATTAGCCCGCCATTGTTGGCTCCCTTCCCGCTCGATATTTGGGAAGAGGACCAGGGCCTCTATAAATAGGACCAACCACCCACAGAACAGAACAAGAGGGACAGGGGGAAGAGGAAAAAGACGAGAAAAGGAAAAGAGAAGGAAAGAGAGAGAGAGAGAAGGGCGACTGAACTCCTCCCAGCAGTTCATCGCCCCAGCCAAGAGCAGACCCTCGCGAGGCTGTTCTTCCTTGTATTGTTCATCATCATCAGCCCAAGAGGCAATCCACCACACCACACACTGGGGTAGGGTATTACACCACAACAGTGGCCCGAACCAGTATAAACCCTGTGTCATTCGTGTTGTTCTTTCCATAGCTTAGATCTTAGCGAGGCGGAGGGGTGCAGGTAGGTAGGAGGCGAAATCTCCGCGCACACCCCAGTGTTCGAACCTCAAGGGTCTGCCGGAACCCGAAATCCGACAGTGGCCCTTCGAGGAGGGGTCCGAAAACAACCCTAACTCTTGTTTCCCCACACATACGAACTCTAAAAACAGCCTATAATAAAGTATTTTGAAATTACATGGGCCTAGCCCAAAAATAAGGTGACGAAACACCTAGAATAACCTCTGGACGAAAGTTATGAAGTGAAGTCTTTTATATTTCGTCCAAGGCTTCATGCACTCATTATGATGGCTTCAAAGTCCCGGAATCATCACTTGTAACTCCGTTCTTGTTCCCCTTGCGCATGCCATCATCTCCATGCTTGAACTTGCTCCAAGGTTCATCTTTCTTGTCCAAGCTAGGCCCTTCATTTGTAAGCAAAACAAATGTATCCAATTTAGGCAGCATCATATTCTCATGAACATTAGAATCGCTACCAAGAAACGAAAGTACCTGGTAATTCAATTGGCGTGCGCGAGCTCTAGTAATTGGTCCAGTGTGTATAGCAGCAGGGGCTGTGGGTATAACAATGGTATTCATGTCCTCATCACATAAGGATTAGCTTGTAGTTTCTCTATCATACCAGAAGGAATTTCATAATAAATATTTTCAGTAGGTTGAGTAGCAACTATTTGTGCTTCCGGTCGAGGTGAAGATACCGCGAACAAACCCCTCAAAGGACTATTTTCCATAGTGACAAGTAGCAGTAAATTTCAACACGTAATATACATTTTTCCATACCAAATTCCACTCACCAGAGGCGCTTCATTTCCTGACAACGGCGCCAGAAAAGAGCCTTGATTACCCACAAGTATAGGTGATAAATCATAGTCCTTTTGATAATTAAGAGTGTTGAACCCAATGAGGAGCAGAAGGAAATGACAAGCGGTTTTCAGGAAGGTATTTTCTATAGGAACTGACATTATCGGTAACAGATAGTTTGGTAGTAAGATAATTCGTAATGGGTAACAATTAACAAGTGTCGAAAAGGTGCAGCAAGGTGTCCAAATCCTTTTTGGAGCAAAGGATAAGCCTAGATGAACTCTTATATAAAGCAAAGCGCTGCCGAGGACACATGGGAATTATCGTCAAGTTAGTTTTCATCATGCTCATATGATTTGCGTTCATTACATTGATAATTTGATATGTGGGTGGACCGGTGCTTGGGTGATGTCCTTACATGGACAAGCCTCCCACTTGTGATTAACCCCTCTCGCAAGCATCCACAACTATGAAAGAAGAATTAAGATAAATCTAACCATAGCATGAAACACGCAGATCCAAATTAGCCCCTTATTACGAAGCAACTCATAAACTAGGGTTTAAGGTTCTGTCACTCTAGCAACCCATCATCTACCTATTACTTCCCAATGCCTTCCCTTAGGCCCAAATCATGGTGAAGTGTCATCTAGTCGACATTCACATAACACCACTAGAGGAAAGACAACATACATCTCATCAAAATATAAAAGGAATACCAAATTCACATGATTGCTTATAACAAGACTTCTCCCATGTCCTCAGGAACAAACATAACTACTCACAAAGCATGTTCATGTTCAAGATCAGAGGGGTAATAAATATCATTAAGGATTCGAACATATGATCTTCCACCAAATAAACCAACTAGCAACAACTACAAAGAGTAATCAACACTACTAGCAACCCAGTGGTACCAATCTGGGGTTTTGAGACAAAGAATGAATACAAGAGATGATCTAGGGTTTGAGAGGAGAGGGTGCTGGTGAAGATGTTGATGAAGATTGACCCTCCCTCGATGAGAGGATCGTTGGTGATGACAATGGCTTCGATTTCACCCTCCCGGAGGGAAGTTTCCCCGACAGAAACGCTCTGTAGGAACCCTAGATTGCTTCTGCCCAGGTTTCGTCTTGAGATGGCAGTGCTTTGTCCCGAAAGCTTCCTTTTGATATTTTCTAGGTAAAAACCCTCCATATAGCACAAGATGGACACCCGGGGCTCGCCAAGGGGCCCACAAGCTCAAGGGCGTGCCCAGGGGGTAGGGCGCCCCCAAGGCTTGTGGCCACCTGGTGGGTCCCATTTTGTTTTTTCCTCACCCAATATATTTTATATATTCCAAAACAATTCTCCGTAAAGTCTAGGACATTTGGAGTTGTGCAGAATAGGTATCTCATGTTTGCTCCTTTTCGGTCCAGAATTCCACCTGCCGGCATTCTCCCTCTTCATGTAGATCTTATAAAATAAGAGAGAAAATGCATAAGTGTTGTACGATAATGTAAAGTAACAGTCCATAATGCACTAAATATCAACATAAAAACATGATGCAAAATGGACATATCAGTCACCCGAGCCGCAGACTGGTGAACTGGCCCGGTCCACCCGGCCCGCGCGGAACCGTTGCTTGAACCGTCGCACGCCTTTTTTTTGCAGAACCTCCCCGGACCATCCCTGGCTTTGCCTAATTGGTGAGAAGCTACAACCTATTCCTTGCCCATGCGACATTCTCCTATCCTGCACTCAGAGCTGGTAAAGATGGCCAAGTCCGATAGAGGCGAGGATCCCACTCTTTTGATGAGATGATGACTATTGATTTTGTGGAGCCGACTTTGACGATCCGATAGAAACGATCATGACGTTGCGCCTTAGCAATCGCTAAACCAATCTCCTGAGGTTACCGACGATGCTGGAAGCACTATCGGCCCAACCATAGAGGTCTATTCCTGCATGCAATCGAAGATCAGGCATGTATATGATAATGCAATCTGAATATTGCGAATATAGATGAAGTATTGATAAAGGTGGGGATCCGAAAGCAGTCTTGATCTGGTCGTTGGACACAAATGAAGTACACGAAGTAGCAATGGCGGACTTTTAACTAAACAAATCCCAAAAAAAGCTACTAGATTGATCTACTTATATAGGAGCAAGGGGTGGCAACCAAGGAGGTGGGAGGACGCCCGGAGGCAGCCTAAAACTAACCCTAGGTTGTACAAGGCAAATGGGCCCAAGTGGAGGTGATGAAACACCTTTGGACTTGTAGTTTGACTCGTTTTCTACTGCAACATCAGATTGTTTCATCAATATCTCAACACTCCCGGCGAATCTTAAGGTGAATCCAATTGGGTTGGAAATATCATGAATTCTACTTTCCAATAAAGAAAGAATCACCCAATTCGGAGTCCGGATGAAAGAGATATTGGTGTTTTGAGTCAGGTATGTGTGTGAAGTCCGAATCTGAATACAGAATGTGAGACTTGTACTCTATCTTCTCTTGGCACAAAAATGTCGTGAGAGGACATTTTGAACAGAACTTAAACTTCTCTTTTTTTTTCATATCTTCGTATGTGGATTGTAAAAATATCCCATACACCTACAATTAGACATGGCACAAAAGTCTGTGAATTATTTTTGTCCTAGATAACATAAATAAATTATTGCATAGTTTGCGTTAAAAATCACCTCACAAATATGCATGTATGCAATATTATTGGTCGTATCCAAGATAGTCATGTCCTCTTCATCCTCGCCTTCTTGAAAACAAAGCCGTCCTTGGCGTTGCTTAATCTGAAATGTGGCTAACAAAAGAGACAAGGTGTACATGTAGTATATGTATGAAGGAAATATGCCCTAGAGGCAATAATAAAGTTGTTATTTATATTTCCTTATATCATGGTAAATGTTTATTATTCATGTTAGAATTGTATTAACCGTAAACTTAGTACATGTGTGAATACATAGACAAACAGAGTGTCAATAGTATGCCTCTACTTGACTAGCTCATTAATCAAAGATGGTTAAGTTTCCTAGCCATGGACAAAGAGTTGTCATTTGATGAACGGGATCACATCATTAGAGAATGATGTGATTGACTTGGCCCATCTGTTAGCTTAGGACGATGATCGTTTAGTTTACTGCTATTGCTTTCTCCATAACTTATACATGTTCCTATGACTATGAGATTATGCAACTCCCGAATATCGTAGTAACACTTAGTGTGCTATCAAATGTCACAACGTAACTGGGTGACTATAAATATGCTCTACAGGTGTCTCCCATGGTGTTTGTTGAGTTGGCATAGAGCGAGATTAGGATTTGTCACTCCGTGTATCGGAGAGGTATCTCTGGGTCCTCTCGGTAATGCACATCACTATAAGCCTTGCAAGCAATGCAACTAATGAGTTAGTTGCGGGATGTTGCATTACAGAACGAGTAAAGAGACTTGTCGGTAACGAGATTGAACTAGGTATTGAGATACCGACGATCGAATCTCGGGCAAGCTACATACCGATGACAAAGGGAACAATATGAGCATCCAGGTTCCGCTATAGGTTATTGAGCAGAGATGAGTCTCGGTCATGTCTACATAGTTCTTGAACCGGTAGGGTCTGCACGCTTAACGTTCAGTGACGAACAGTATAATGAGTTTATGTGTGTTGATGTACCGAAGGTTGTTCGGAGTCCCGGATGTGATCACAGGCATGACGAGGAGTCTCGAAATGGCCGAGACATAAAGATTGATATATTGGAAGCCTATGTTTGGACATCAGAATGGTTCCGGGTGAGTTCGGGCATTTACCGGAGTACCAGAGGGTTACCGGAACCCCTTAGGGAGTATATGGGCCTCATTGGGCCTTAGTGGAAAGAGAGAGGGAGGAAGCCAGGGCTGGCCGCGCGACCCCTCCCCCTTGGGTCCGAATTAGACTAGGTAAGGGGGCGGCGCCCCCCTTTCCTTCTACCTCTTTCCCCCTTCCTTCCTCTCCTACTCAAACTAGGGAAAGGGGGGAATCCTACTCCCGATGGGAGTAGGACTGCTCCTAGGGAGCGCCATAGAGAGGGCCGGCCCTCCCCTCCTCCACTCCTTTATATACGGGGGAGGGGGGCACCCCATAGACACACAAGTTGATCTCTTATCCGTGTGCGGTGCTCCCTCCACAGATTTCCACCTCGGTCATATCGTTGTAGTGCTTAGGCAAAGCCTTGCGTCGGTAACTTCATCATCAGCATCGTCACGCCGTCGTGCTGACGAAGCTCTTCCCCGACACTCAGCTGGATCTAGAGTTCGTAGGACGTCACCGAGCTATGCATCACCTAGATGGATCTTGCATGTGCGTTGGAATTTTTTTGAAATTACTGCGTTCCCCAACAGTTGCATCTGAGCCAGGTCTATGCGTAGATGTTATATGCACGAGTAGAACACAAAGGAGTTGTGGCCGTGGGTATATTCATATTTCTTGCCATCACTAGTTGATTCTTGATTCAGTGGTATTATTGGATGAAGCAGCTCAGACCGACATTATGCATACGCTTACGCGAGACTAGTTCTACCGACGTGCTTCGCACATAGGTGGCTAGCGGGTGTCAGTTTCTCCAACTTTAGTTGAATCGGATTCAATGAACGGGGTTCTTTCTGAAGATCAAAAAGCAATCACTATACCGTTATGTGGTTTTTGATGCGTAGGTAAGAACGGTTCTTGCTTAGCCCGTAGCAGCCATGTAAAACTTGCAACAATAAAGTAGAGGACGTCTAACTTGTTTTTGCAGGGCATGTTGTGATGTGATATGGTCAAGACATGATGCTAAATTTTATTGTATGAGATGATCATGTTTTGTAACAGATTTATCGGCAACTGGCAGGAGCCATATGGTCGTCACTTTATTGTGTGAAATGCAATCGCCATGTAATTGCTTTACTTTATCTCTAAGCGGTAGCGATAGTCGTAGAAGCAATAGTTGGCAAGACGACAATGATGCTTTGATGGAGATCAAGGTGTCAAGCCGGTGATGATGGTGATCATGACGGTGCTTTGGAGATGGAGATCAAAGGCAAAAGATGATGATGGCCATATCATTTCACTTATATTGATTGCATGTGATGTTTATCCTTTATGCATCTTATTTTGCTTAGTTCAGCGGTAGCATTATGAGATGATCTCTCACTAAATTTCAAGGTACAAGTGTTCTCCCTGAGTATGCACCATTTTTACAGTTCGTCATGCCGAGACACCATGTGATGATTGGGTGTGATAAGCTCTACGTTCACATACAATGGGTGCAAGCCAGTTTTGCACACGCGGAATACTCGGGTTAAACTTGACGAGCCTAGCATATGCAGATATGGCCTCGGAACACTGAGACCGAAATGTCAAGCGTGAATCATATAGTAGATATGATCAACATAATGATGTTCACCATTGAAAACTACTCCATCTCACGTGATGACCGGACATGGTTTATTTGATATGGATCACGCGATCACTTAGATGATTAGAGGGATGTCTATCTAAGTGGGAGTTCTTAAGTAATATGATTAATTGAACTTTAATTTATCATGAACTTAGTACTTGATAGTATTTTGCATGTCTATGTTATTGTAGGTAGATGGCCGGTGATGTTGTTCCGTTGAATTTTAATGCGTTCCTAGAGAAAGCTAAGTTAAAAGATGATGGTAGCAATTACACGGACTGGGTCCATAACTTGAGGATTATCCTCATTGCCGCACAGAAGAATTACGTCTTGGAAGCACCGCTAGGTGACAAACCTGCTGTAGGAGCAACACCAGATGTTATGAACGTCTGGCAAAGCAAAGCTGATGACTACTCGATAGTTTAGTGTGCCATGCTTTACGGCTTAGAACCGGGACTTCAACGATGTTTTGAACATCATGGAGCATCTGAGATATTCCAGGAGTTGAAGTTAATATTTCAAACAAATGCCCGGATGGAGAGATATGAAGTCTCCAATAAGTTCTACAGCTGCAAAATGGAGGAGAATAGTTCTGTTAGTGAACATATACTCAGAATGTCTGGGTACCACAACCACTTGACTCAGGCGGGAGTCAATCTTCCTAATGATAGTGTCATTGACAGAGTTCTTCGATCACTACCACCAAGCTACAAGAGCTTCGTGATGAACTATAATATGCAAGGGATGGATAAGACGATTCCTGAGCTCTTCGCAATGCTAAAGGCTGCGGAGGTAGAAATCAAGAAGGAGCATCAAGTGTTGATGGTCAACAAGACCACCCGTTTCAAGCAAAAGGGTAAAGGTAAGAAGGGGAACTTCAAGAAGAATGGCAAGCAAGTTGCTGCTCAAGTGAAGAAGCCCAAGTCTGGACCTAAGCCAAAGACTGAGATCTTTTACTGCAAAGGGACTGGTCACCTGAAGCGGAACTGCCCCAAGTATTTGGCGGACAAGAAGGATGGCAAAGTGAAAGGTATATTTGATATACATGTTATTGATGTGTACCTTACTAATGCTCGCAGTAGCGCCTGGTTATTTGATACTGGTTATGTTGCTAATATTTACAACTCGAAACAGGGGCTACGGATTAAGAGAAGATTGGCTAAGGACGAGGTGACGATGCGCGTGGGAAATGGTTCCAAAGTCGATGTGATCGCCGTCGGCATGCTACCTGTACATCTACCTTCGGGATAAGTTTTAGACCTAAATAATTGTTATTTGGTGCCAGCGTTGAGCATGAACATTATATCTGAATCTTGTTTGATGTGAGACGGTTATTCATTTAAATCAGAGGATAATTGTTGTTCTATTTATATGAATAATATCTTTTATGGTCATGCACCCTTGATGAGTGGTCTATTTTTACTAAATCTTGATAGTAGTGATACACATGCTCATAGTATTGAAGCCAAAAGATATAAGTTTAATAATGATAGTGCAACTTATTTGTGGCACTGCCGTTTAGGTCATATTGGTGTAAAGCGCATGAAGAAACTCCATGCTGATGGGCTTTTGGAATCACTTGATGCTTGCAAACCATGCCTCACGGGCAAGATGACTAAGACTCCGTTCTCCGGAACAATGAAGTGAGCAATAGACTTGTTGGAAATAATACATACTGATGTATGCGGTCCGATGAGTGTTGATGCTCGCGACGGGTATCGTTATTTTCTTACCTTCACAGATGATTTGAGCAGATATGGGTATATCTACTTGATGAAACATAAGTCTGAAACATTTGAAAAGTTCAAAGAATTTCAGAGTGAAGTGGAAAATCATCGTAACAATAAAATTATATTTCTACGATCTGATCGTGGAGGTGAATATTTGAGTTATGAGTTTGCTCTTCATTTGAAACAATGCGGAATAGTTTCGCAACTCATGCCACCTGGAACACCATAGCGTAAAGGTGTGTCCGAACGTCGTAACCGCACTTTATTAGATATGGTGCGATCTATGATGTCTCTTACCGATTTACCGCTATTGTTTTGGGGTTATGCTTTAGAGACGGCTGCATTCACATTAAATAGGGCACCATCAAAATCCATTGAGATGACCCCTTATAAATTGTGGTTTGGCAAGAAACCCAAGTTGTGGTTTCTTAAAGTTTGGGGCTGCGATGCTTATGTGAAAAAGCTTCAACCTGATAAGTAGAGGACTCTGAAAATTATTTTTGGGATTTTAGGATTTTTATTTATTTTATTTTGGATTTTTCCGTTCTGGCAAAAATATTTTAAAAAAAGTTTGGACCGAACTGGGCCAACGGCCCAGCCGGCTCACGCAGCCGCCGCCTCCCCGCAGTCGCCGGCAGAGTCCGAGCCGGACTCTGCGACCGCCGCCGCCACGCCCTTACCCCCTCCCCAAGCTGCCACCATTCCCCCTTTAAAACCCAGCCGGACCCCCTCTCCCACCTTAAGCCGCCGACTCGCCTCCCGAAGCCGACGTCGCCCCGCTTGCCACCCGTGCCGCTTGCCGCCGCCTGCCGAGGCCGCGCCGCTGTCCCGCCACCTCCCGCCGCCGACGCCGCCTGCCACCACCGCCTCTCGCCGTCGCCGGAGGAAGCCGCCGTCGCCCGGTTTTCCCACCCCGAGCCGGTAAAAACCAAAGCAAAACCGCCGGTTTTTTAGTTTGGTTTATTTTCTTAAATCGGTTTTATTTTTAGGTTTTTCTAATTAGCGAACGTTCACCCGACCTTCTCTGTTAACGAACGAATTCTTTCATTAGTTTCTGTTACCGAACGTTCGTTCTTTAGGTTTTTCTTTTTAATTTTATTTTCAGCCAGGGACCTATCCGTAATTACTTTTGTCGTAGATTAGTCCCTGGTCTTCAAACCTTCGCTACTTTTTGCTCGTTTGTCCAAATCCAGTGAAACCAATGCCAAAATCTTTGTCTTGGTCTCCTCTATCCAGATAATCAACTTGAACATGATTGTGAAAAATTAAAATTTATTTTCAAGTAGATTCGAATTTAAACTTCTTTTGATCATAGTTTGAGTTTCATAACTCCAATTCGATTGATTCTTTTTGCAAATCGAAGCTCTTCACTTGAACTTTCAGTTTAGATCTTTTCTTTTGGGTTTTACCTTTGCATCTTATGCTTGAGTGCTTATGTATGCTATTGTTTGTTCACGATAGAGTTCCCGGAGTGCAAGGCTTGCTACTACGAATCTCTAGGGTTTTCTAATCGTCAGCAAGGCAAGTAACACTTTGATCATATCCCTTTATTACCTAGTTTTATGCATTAGATTCAACCCTCAAACATTGCATGAGTAGGACTTGATAGAATGTGGGTATTTGGGAAGTAGTTGATGAGGTAGGAACCTATTGTCTTATATTCAAACCTTGGATATTACTACGTTGTGCATATACTGTTTTCTATGCTAGTAGATGTGGTTTGGTTTGAGAGTATTCATGAAATATGTGAGAGTTATTGTTAACTAAGGTTCAACTTAAGGTGGCTATTTTAATACACATCTAGGTGGATTGGTTGTGGGCACCTGGGATATACCAGTGTTGTCCAAGGAGATCTCGGGGAACCCGTGTGATCATCCTATGGTTTGCCACCCATGCTCAAAGGGATCATAATGTTATTCGTGCTGGAAACTTCTGTGTGCAGCAACAAGCCATTATGGGCTCTGGCATAGTTGAGTATGTTGTGTGACCTCTTTCAGTGGTAGACTAGCAGATGTAGGGGATGTTGGTGGTACTATCTATCCATCGTAAAAAGTTAATGTTTCTGAAAGACTGTGTCTCGGTCGTCCGTTTCTCAAACATCATGTAGTGCAAGAAATTTAACGGAGGAGACCGAGCCTTGTGGGGAAAAGTGCGCAAACCTCTGCAGAGTGTATCAACTAATCATGGTTAGTCGTGTCCCCGGTTATGGACATCTTGAGTATCTGGTACTTGAATTATTATGTTGATCTCATCACTCTACTTAATTAATTTGTCGGGATATTAACTTTTAATTTGGGATTGAATTGGGGTTACCTTCTCAATATTTTCAACAAACTTTTTAGTTAAATAAAATATATTCCTTTGTTGTAGGGAAAAACTAGCTTTATGCAAATGATAACCATAGAGCCTCCACCAGCCACATATGCATGTAGTGATAGCTGTTATTATGTTCATTGCTCTATAGTGTTATCTTGCCAGCATATTCCATGTGCTGACCTACACAGGCTACAACATATCATGTTGCAGAATTTTCAGACGAGGAGTAAGGTGCGCTAGGTCATTGTCGTGCACTCTGTTTTGCCGTGGAGTTGGATGGACTCATTTATCTTCGAAGCTTCCGCAGTTATCTTATTTAGATGGCCTTCAACCATATTATTGTAATAAGTACTCTTTTTGAGACACTTGATGTAATAAGTGTGTGACTGAACTCTGTAGTAAATCCTCGAGTACTGTGTGTGTCAGAAATACCGATCCAGGGATGACACTTAAGCACAGAGACTTGACCATCTGAGGTCTGGTCGCTACAAGATGGTATCAGAGCACACGCTGACTGTAGGACGCGACCACTAGGACAAGCCACATGATACTCTTCTCTGCTCATTTCTGACTCTTCTCCATTTCTACTCTATAGATGGCGAACCCAAGAAACAAGTTCACTCAACTGGATGATGACACCCCTTTCGGATGACACTTGAAGGAAGTCACTAGGTACCTGAGCATCGGCATACCAAGCTTCACCGGATCCTACACCGCCACTCTACCAGAAGAGGAGCGCTGGATGATATGAGTTCATGTTCTAGGAAGGACGTTCACACCAGTTACCGAGCCTATCGAGTTTCCCTTTGATGCACCAACCTGGAGTCTAGGAAAGAGCATGGCCGCCCACATCGCCATGGGACGCATCGGCGAGGTATACAACAAGGATCTTAAGGACACCATCTACTAGATATGTGGACGCCGAGATGAGCAATGGGAGCTGATCTGCACCAGGAAGGACAAATCTATTGCAGCCTACATACAGGAGTTGAACCAACACATTTGTCGTCAGGAGAACCAGATGTGCACCAACATGATGGACATGAAGAAGGTGATGACCAGGAACATGGATCTAGAAGAGGAACTCAAGTCTACGCGCAATGGATATGAAGAAGAAATAGTAGTACTACTGGAGAAGAATGAAGGCCTGAATAAGAAGCTAGGAATATTCATGGGTGATCCCGCACCTAGAGAGGACATCCGTTCTGAAGACTACATCATACTTGATGACACCGACTCCGACCCCGACAGCGATGATGATTATGAAGACGAAGCTGGGAGCAGATATCATGGAGTCATCCACCGATCAAAATTTCTAGTCGACCACCATATTATTTGTAGTATTCTCCCATGTATATATTAATAGCCCACGAGTTTTTGTAACGGTATCTTAGATCGATTGCATGATCTTGTTTGAATTGAGTGGTGTGAAATGAATGTCTTTGTCGCATGTGCATATGGGTAGTGATCTCTCTTTAGACCTCACTCTATTCTGTTCTCCCCCCTCTAAACCTATCAGATGCCTCTGAGACGTGACCCCGGATTTGCCTTCCCATCGGAACTCACTCAGTTGATCCAACAACAGAATGCATTGATGCAGTTGCTAGTCTAGAACCAAGGCAACAACAACAACAGCAACAACCCACCACCACCACCACCACCATCAGTTGACAACCTAGCCCATTTTCTAAGGTTGAATCCGCCAGTGTTTTCTAGTAGCACATAGCCAATTGTTGCTGATGACTGGCTACGCGGATTGGAAGGGGGATGACCACCGTAGGTTGCACAGATGCTGAGAAGGTGCACTTTGCTGGACATCAACTAGATGGACCCGCAACCTCATGGTGGGAGAACTACACTGCCACTTTCCCCGTGGCTAATGTCACCTGGGATCAGTTTTAGCAAGCATTCCGCATTGCACATGTCTCAACCGGAGCTATGAGCATGAAGAAGCATGAGTTTCGCAACTTACGCTAGCGAAATCGTACTGTAGGACAATACATGGATGAGTTCGGCAAGTTAGCTCGCTATGCCCCCGATGATGTGGCCACAGATGCCGCAAAGCAGGAGAAGATTATGGAGGGGTTGAATGATGAGCTGAGTATGCAGTTGATGGTGGCAACATTCGCCAACTACCAGGAATTGGTAAATAGGGCCCTCATGATTGAAGGCAAGTAGCAGCAGGTTGAGAACCGCCAACGGAAGTATGGACAAGGGAAGTACAACTCTGGAGCTCAGTAGAAGCCTCGTTTTACACCGAACTCGGGAGGACATACCCATCATAACCATGGAGGACACAATCACAATGGAGGGAGTTCACATAACCACAGTGGCACAAAGAATGGAGATGGGAATGGAGGAAGCAGCAGCCAGATCCATTCCAACCCAGCAACACCCGCCAAGGAGGATCTGAATCACGTTACCTGTTTCAAGTGCGGGAAGACTAGACATTACGCCAATGAATGCCATGACATAAAGAATGGCAATGGAAATGGAAGCTCTGGAAAGAAGCTCAATCCCTTCACCAGAGGTCAGGTGAACCACATCAACATGGAGGAAGTTGAAGAGCAGCCTGATGCAGTGGTTGGTAAGTTTTTGATTAAGTCATTTACTGCTCTCGTTCTTTTTGACACTGGTGCATCGCATTCATACATATCAAGGGGATTTGTGGACAAGTTTAAATAGCCAACATTAGCCCTTAGGTCACCCATGTTAGTAAGCTCGCCAGGAGCGGAGTATATGGCCAGCCGATGGTGTGATCGATTACCATTAACCATTGGTAGCCATGTTTTCCCTCAGACCTAATAATTTTGGAGTCACAAGGATTGGATATAATACTAGGTGTGGATTGGTTATTGAAGTATGGAGTAAACATCGACTGTGCTAGTAAGTCGATACTACTCACCACCCCTGAGGGAAAGAGGATCAAGTATGTATCTAGGCATGCGCCAAGGAGGACTCAAGTGAATTCACTTTTGGGAGTTGTTCAGGAGGAAGTGCAAGTTGTGAAGGATTATCTGGAGTATTCCCGGAGGAACTACCAGGCATGCCACCAGATCAAGATATAGAAGCTTTCATAGAGTTGTTGCCAGGCACCGGACTAATATCGAAGAGACCGTATCGGATGCCCGCGACTGATCTGGAGTAAATTAAGAAGCAGATCAAGGAGTTATTGGAGAAAGGTTATATTTGACCGAGTTCATCATCGTGGGAAGCCCAGTGCTCTTAGTTGAGAAGAATGATGGATCTTTGAGAATGGTTGTTGATTATCGTGCATTGAATGAAGTGACGATCAAGAACAAGTACCCACTACTGGTGATCAACGATTTGTTTGACCAGCTACAGGGAGCCAAGGTATTCTCCAAGATCGATCTTCAATCGGGATACCACCAACTGAAGATCTGAGAATAGGATATACCTAAGACATCTCTTACCAGAAGGTATGGGCATATGAGTACACGGTCATGTCTTTTGGATTGACTAACGCCCCTGCCTATTTTATGAGTATGATAAATAAGGTGTTCATGGAGTTCTTGGATAAGTTTGTTGTGGTGTTCATTGATGACATATTGGTGTACTCGAAGAATGAAGAAGAACACAAGGAACATTTGCGTTTAGTTCTCGAGAAGCTCAGGGAACATCAGCTATACGCTAAGTGCAGCAAATGTGAGTTTTGGTTGAAAGAAGTTGGATTTCTTGGACATGTTATATCAGGAGAAGGTATAGCAGTAGACCCTACCAAGGTTCAGTCGGTCACTGAGTGGTTGGCACCCACCTCAGTTGGAGAGATACACAGTTTCCTTGGACTCGCAAGATATTATAGGAGATTCATTGAGAATTTTTCCAAGATTCCGAAGCCCATGACAGAGTTATTCAAGAAGGACACCAAGTTGAAATGGACCGAAGAATGTGAGGCCAGTTTTCAGGAGTTGAAGAAACGTTTGGTTACAGCCCCAGTGCTAATTCTTCCTGATATACGCAAGGATTTCCATGTTTATTGCGACGCTTCTCGCCTGGGACTTGGAGGTGTACTTATGCAAGATGGAAGAGTTGTTTCATATGCCTCACGACAGCTTCGACCTCATGAGTTGAATTATGCCATGCATGATTTGTAGTTAGTAGCCGTAGTGTATGTGCTCAAGACCTGGAGACATTTTCTTATTGGAAACCGTTGTGATGTTTACACGGATCATAAGAGCTTGAAATATATTTTCACACAGAAGGAGTTGAATCTCAGGCAAAGGAGATGGTTGGATCTCATAAAGGATTATGATATGAAGTTACACTATCACCCGGGAAAGGCCAATGTTGTAGCAGAAGCTTTAAGGCGTAAGAGTTATGCAAATACTCCCGTAACCGGAGGATTACCGCAGGAGTTGGCCGACGATCTCAAGGAACTTCGTTTGGAGATAGTTCCAAGAGGTTTTGTTGCAGCTTTGGAAGTTCAGTCCAAGTTATTGGGAAAGATTCGAGAAGCCCAGAAGATTGATAAGGAGATTTTTGAGATAAAGGAGAAGACGAGTAAAGGAAAAGCCAAAGGTTTTCGTGAGGATGAGCATGAAACTTTATGGTTTGAGGATCGTATTTATGTGCCTAATGACCCAGAGATCAGAAAGTTAATACTCCAGGAAGCTTATAACTCGCCATACTCGATTCACCCTGGAAACACCAAGATGTATTTGGATTTGAAGGAATGTTTCTCGTGGATAGTTATGAAGAAGGATATTGCCGAGTATGTAGCAGTATGTGATGTATGTCAGAGAGTTAGGGCAGAACACCAGAAGCCAGCAGGGTTACTACAGCCTATGCCGATACCCGAATGGAAGTCGGATAAACTTGGCATGGATTTCATCACCGGATTACCCAGGACCCGATCAGGGTATGACTCCATCTGGGTAGTAGTAGATCTCTTGACCAAAGTCGCTCACTTTATCCCCGTGGAAACCACTTATACAAGTGCGAAGTTGGCCAAGATATACGTGACCAGTATCGTATGTCTGCATGGAGTTATGAGGACCATCGTATCAGATAGAGGAACACAGTTTACATCAAAGTTTTGGAATCAGTTGCACCAGACTTCGGGTACCAGGCTAGAGTTCAGTACATCCTTTCACCCACAGATAGATGGACAGACCGAGAGAGTCAATCAGATTCTGGAGGACATGTTGAGAGCTTGTGCGCTAGACTATGGATCTAGTTGGGATGATAACTTGCCCTACGCAGAGTTCTCATACAACAACAGCTACCAGGCTAGTTTGAAGATGGCCCCCTTTGAAGCCTTGTATGGAAGGACGTGCAGGACACCATTGATGTGGGATGAAGTTGGAGACCGTCAGTTGTTCAGACCAGATTTAATCAAACAGTCTAAAGAGAAGGTTAAGTTAGTTCGTGATAGACTGAAGGTAGCTCAGTCCAGGCAAAAGAATTATGCTGACACCAAACGCAATGAGGTATCCTATGAAATTGGAGACGGAGCATATCTTCGTGTGTCACCACTTCGAGGAGTTAAACGATTTGGAGTCAAAGGAAAATTAGCCCCAAGATTTGTAGGACCATACCGAGTTTTGGAACGTATGGGAGAAGTGGCCTACAAGTTGGAGTTACCCGAAGGTTTGTCAGGAGTTCATGATGTGTTTCACATTTCCAAGTTGAAGAAGTGCCATGCAGAGATAGCCGCTATTCCTCTGAGGGATACAATGACCCTGGAAGCAATTCAATTGGAGAGTGACCTAACCTACGAGGATAAACTCGTCAAGATTCTCGAGTTTGCTAGCCGAGTTACACGCAGCAAGGTCATCAAATTTTGCAAAGTTCAGTGGAGCCACCATACCGCGGAGGAAGCCACCTGGGAGCGAGAAGAAGACCTACGAAAAGACCACCCATACCTATTTGCTAGCTAACCCGAATCTCGAGGGTGAGATTGATCTTAAGGGGGTAGGTTTGTAACATCCCAATTCTCAATTTGGATGTTTACCATTAGGTCATCATATGTATCCATGTTTCTTGCATTATTTTGGTTTTATTTGCACATTTTGATCCTAGTGGCCTTAAGCAACTCAAGGACCATTTGAGAGAGTAGGAGGTTTTGCATAAAATTCCATTTTTGAATTTTTCAAAATTGTTAAATTGGATCAAGGTGATTTTTATTTGGAATTATTTTTCCATTTATTTCAAAATAAATGAAATAATGAGAGAAGATAATACGACTTCTTCAAAACAAAGGAAATTATGGAAATTTAATTTTAAATAAAAATATTTATTTTATTTAAATTTTATTTGAGATTTTTATTCGGTTAAATTAGGAAAATTGCATTTTATCCGAGAAAAATGTTCATGTTGTCCTCAATATTAGTAGAGGACCGTGAAAATTATTTTTGGGATTTTAGAATTTTTATTTATTTTATTTTCGATTTTTCTGTTGGCAAATATATATATATTTTTTAAAAAGTTTGGACCGAATTGGGCCAACGTCCCAGCTGGCCCACGCAGTCGCCGCCTCCCTGCGCGAGAGTCCTCCTCGCCGCTGCCGGCAGAGTCCGAGCCGGACTCTGCGACCGTCGCCGCCTCGCCCTTACCCCCTCCCCAAGCCACCACCCTCCCCCCTTTAAAAGCCCAGCCAGACCACCCCTCTCCCACCTCAAGCCGCCGCCCTGCCTCCTGCAGCCGACGCCACGCCACTTGTCGACGCCTGCTGACGCTGCCACGCCGGTGTCCCGCCACCTCCCGCCGCCGAGCCGCCCGGCACCACCGCCTCTCATCGCTGCCACCATCGCCGGAGGAAGCCACCGCCGCCGCCCGGTTTTCCCACACCAAGCCGGTAAAAACCAAAGCAAAACCGCTGGATTTTTAGTTTGATTTATTTTCCTAGATCGGTTTTATTTTTAGGTTTTTCTAATTAGCGACCGTTCACTCGAGCTTCCCTGTTAACGAACAAATTCGTTCGTTAGTTTCTATTAGAGAACGTTCATTCGTTAGGTTTTTCTTTTTAGTTCTATTTTTGGCTAGGGACCTATCTGTAATTACTTTTATCGCAGATTAGTCCCTGATCTTCAAACCGTCGCTACTTTTTGCTCGTTTGTCCAAATCCAGTGAAAATGCCAAAATCTTTGTCTTGGTCTCCTCTGTCCAGATAATCAACTTGAAAATGATTTTGAAAATTTAAAATTTGGTTTCAAGCATATTTGAATTTGAACTTCTTTTGATCGTAGTTTGAGTTTTGTAACTCTGATTCGATTGATTCTTTTTGCAAATCGAAGCTCTTCACTTGAAATTTCAGTTTAGATCTTTTCTTATGGGTTTTAACTTTGCATCTTATGCTTGAGTGCTTATGTATGATATTGTTTATTCACGATAGTGTTTCCGAAGTGCGAGGCTTGCTACTATGAATCTGTAGGGTTTTCCGATCGTCAGCAAGGCAAGTAACACTTTGATCATATCCCTTTATTACCCAGTTTTATGAATTAGATTCAACCCTCAAACATTGCATGAGTGTTACTATGGGTAGGAACGTATTGTCTTATATTCAAACATTGGGTGTTACCATGTTGTGCTTATACTGTTTTGCTATGCTAGTATACGTGGTTTGGTTTGAGAGAATTCATGAAATATGTGAGAGTTATTGTTAACTAAGGTTCAACTTATCATGGCTATTTTAATATACATCCGGGTGGATTGGTTGTGGGCACCTGGGGATATACCAGTGTTGTCCAAGGAGATCCCCGGGAACCCGTGTGATCATGCTATGGTTTACCATCCAGGCTCAAAGGGATCATAATGTTATTCATGCTGGAAACTTTCTTGTGCAGCCACAAGCCATTATGGCCTTTGGCATTGTTGAGTATGTTGTGTGACCTCTTTCAGTGGTAGACTAGTAGATGTAGGGGATGTAGGTGGTACTATCTACCCATTGTAAAGAGTTAATGTTTCTGAAAGACTGTGACTCTGTCATCTATTTCTCAAACATCATGTAGTGCGAGAAATTCTATGGAGGAGATCGAGTCTTGTAGGGAAAAGTGCGCAAACCTCTGCAGAGTGTATAAACTAATCATGGTTAGCCGTGTCCCCGGTTATGGACATCTTGAGTATCTGGTACTTGAATTATTATGTTGGTCTCATCACTCTACTTAACTAATTTGTCAGGTTATTAAATTTTAATTTGGGATTGAGTTGGGGTTACCTTATCAATATTTTCAACAAACTTTGTAGTTAAATAAAATATATTCCTTTGTTGTAGGGAAAAACTAGCTTTATGCAAATGACAACCATAGAGCCTCCACCAGCCACATATGCATGTAGTGATAGCTATTATTTTGTTCATTGCTCTACAGTGTTATCTTGCGAGCATATTCCATGTGCTGACCTGCACAGGCTGCAACATATCATGTTGCAAAATTTTCAGATGAGGAGTAAGGTGCGCTAAGTCGTTGTGTGCACTCAGTTTTGCCGTGGAGTTGGATGCACTCATTTATCTTCGAAGCTTCCGCAGTTATCTTATTTAGATGGACTTCGGCCATATTATTGTAATAAGTACTCTTTTTGAGACACTCAATTTAATAAGTGTGTGATTGAACTCTACAATAAATACTCGAGTACTGTGTGCGTCAGCAATACCGATCCAGGGATGAAACTTAAGCATAAAGACTTGACCGTGAGGTCTGGTCGCTACAATCTCTCACCATAAGACCACATCCACATCCTTACTACATCCAATGGTTCAACAATAGCGGCAAAGTTAAGATAACATGTACTGTTCGTGTGCATTTTAGTATCTCTACATATGTTGATCATGTTGATTGTGATGTGGTACCCATGCAAGCATGTTCCTTATTACTTGGTAGACCATGGCAATTTGATAAAAATTCTGAACACCATGGTAGAAACAATCAGTATACTCTTGTTCATAAGGATAAACATATTAATTTGCTTCCTATGACTCCTAATTCCATTTTGATAGATGATATTAATAGAGCTAATAAAGCAAAATAGGAGAAAAATAAGAGTGAAAATCAGATTGTGGCAAAAGAATTTGAGCAACAAATGAATCCTAATAATAAACCATCTAGTGTTGGTTTTGAAGTTAAATTGAAAAGTGCATGTTTACTTGCCACCAAATTTGATATTCATGAGCTAGATTTCACCAAATATGTTTGTTATGCTTTTGTGTGCAAAGAGGCATTATTTTCATTCGAGCACGTGCTTTCCTCTTTGGCTCCTGCTGTGACTAATATTTTGCAGGAGCTCGCTGACATCTTCCCACAAGATGTGCCACTGGGATTACCACCTATTCGAGGGATTGAGCATAAGATTAACTTAATTCTCGGTGCTTCGCTACCAAACTGTGCGCCATACTGTACCAATCCATAGGAGACGAAGGAGATTATGCGTCAAGTACAGGAGCTGCTTGACAAAGGTTATATATGCGAATCCCTTAGTCCTTGTGCTCTTCCTATTATACTAGTGCCAAAAAAGGATGGACGATGCTATGTGTGTTGATTGTAGAGGCATTAATAATATTACTATTCATTATTGTCATCCTATTCCTAGGCTAGATGATATGCTTGATGAATTGAGTGGCTCTATAATATTATCCAAAGTTGATTTGCATAGTGGATACCATCAAAGCATATGAAATTGGGAGATGAATGGAAAACAACATTCAAAACTAAGTTTGGATTATTAGAGTGGTTAGTCCTGCATTTTGGGTTAACTAATGCACCTAATACTTTCATGAGATTAATGAACGAAGTTTTACGTGCTTTCATTGGATGATTTGTGGTAGTTTATATTGATGATATATTGATTTATAGCAGATCTTTGGAGGAACATTTGGAACATTTACGTGCTTTTTTATTGCTCTACGTGATGCACGTTTGTTTGGTAACATTGGGAAGTGCACCTTTTGCACCGACCGAGTATCTTTCCTTGGCTATTGTAACATCCCAAATTTCCAATTTGGAATGTTATGCATTAGATCATCATTGCATATCATATTTTATTGCATTTTGGCTTGATCCTAGAAATTCTATGCAACTCAAGGATCCACGGAGAGAGTTAGGGATTTCGTTATTTTCATATTTGAGTTTTCTCGAATTTTGAAAAGAGGATCGTTTGATTTTAATTATTTTCTCTTTGAATAATTCTTTTATGAAAAATAAAAGAGAGGGGATAAAATGACTTCCCCAAAATAAAAAAATATTGGAGATTTAATATTAAAATCAAATAAGATTTTATTCAGAGTTTTTATCGCTATTTTATTTGAATTAGGAAAAATATGCATTTTTTAAAATTGTATCAGAGGCCCAAATAAATATTCACCTTGTCCGTTAGATTTTTAGGATTTTTGGAGTTCGTTTAGTATTTCTTTTCTTTGTTTTTCTGAGCGGAATTATTTTTTAAAAAAAGTCAACCGACCTAACCGGGCCGTGTCCGCCTAGGACACTAGCCCGACCGACCCTTTAAAGCCGTGAGGGCCCGAGCCGCCAGTGCCCCGCCCGAAACCCTAGCGCCGCCGCTCGAACTGCTTCGCCGCTGCTGGTTCCGCGCCGCCGCCGCCGCGTCGCCCTCGCCCCCTCGCAGCGCCGCCGCCGCCCCGCTCCACCACCCCGCCGCAGGATCCCCTCGCTGCCGATGCCGCCAGCCCTGCCGGAGTCACCGCCGACCTCGCCGGACCTCGCTGAGGTAGCCCGCCGCCGCCGCCGCCGGTTCTCGTTAAGAAACCGTTCGGTTTTTTTTAAAACCCTGGTTATTTTTATTTAGATCGGTTTTATTTTTTCGGTTTAGTTATTTAGCGAATGCCCGTTCGTACGTTCGTTTTAACGAACGGTTTTCATCGGTTAACCGCAGACAGTGAATGTTCGTTCGTTAGCCTGTTCGTCAATTTTCTTTTTTCAGGGTTTTTCCGTGATTGTTTTTGATCGCGATTCCTGCCCTAATCTTCGTTCTACTATAACTTTTCGCTCGTTTATCGGAATCGGGCGATTCAAGCGCCTAGATCTTCGTTTTGAAGCCCTCTTTCTGTTTAACCAGCTTGAACAAGATTTTGCTATTGTAAAATCTGACTTAAGTCTAGATTAGTAAACAGATCATGTTTCTTTCGTAGTTTGAGTTTTGTTGCTTCGTTTGGTTTGATTCTTTTTGTAAACCGGAGTTCTTAAGTTGAACTTTCTGGTTAGACTTCTTATTTGAGTTTTACCCATGCTTCCAGTTGAGTTCTTATTGTATGGTTGTTTGTTTGCGATAGAGTACCAGGTGTGCGAAGCGTGCTACTACGAGTCTCTAGGTTTCACGGATCATGAGCAAGGCAAGTAACACTTCGATCATACCCTTTTACTACCCAGTTTTATTTGCATTAGATCAATCCTCAAACAATTGCATGGTTAGGATCTGATTAAATTGTGGGTTTTGGGAAGTAGATGAGGTAGTACCTATTCACCTGTTTATTTTTTTCAAACCTATGGGAGTTACTTCTACGTTGCTTATATTGCTATGCTATGCTTCTAGACGTGGATTGGGTTTGAGTGCATTCATGACAGATGTGAGTTATTAATTAATGGTTCAACTTAAGGTGGCAACTTAAATACACATCTGGGTGGATTGCTTGTGGGCACCTGGAGAATCCAGTGTTGTCCTAGGATATCCCGGAGTACCCGTGTGATCATCCTACGGCCCGCTACCCAGGCTCAAAGGGATCATAAGATTATTCATGCTAGAAACTTCCGCATGCAGCCACAAGCCATTATGGGCTCTGCCATAGTTGAGTAAGTTGCGTGAAGCTCTCGAAGAGGTATACTAGCAGATGTAGTGGGTTGTAGGTGGTACGGTCTATCCAGAGTAGAGAGTTAATGCTTCAGGAAGACTGTGTCTCGAATCATCGACCATGGATGTATTCGAGTCTTGTGGGGAAAAGTGTGCAAACCTCTGCATAGTGTACAAAGTAATCATGGTTAGCCGTGTCCCCGGTTATGGACATCTTGAGTATCTGGTTCTTGAATTATCATGTCGATCTTATCACTCTTAATATAATTTGACTGGGTTTAATGACGATGCTTAATTGGGATTGAGTTGGAGGAACCTTCTCAATGTTTAACAACCACCATGATAGTTAAATAAAATTTATTCCTTTGTTGTAGGGAAAAATTGGATTTATGCAAAACTGAAACCCTAGAGCTTACCACCAGTCAAATATGCATGTAGTGATAGCATCTATTTTGTTCATTACTCTATGTGTTACCTTGCCAGCATATTCCATGTGCTGACCCGTTTTGGGATGCAACGTTCATGTTGTAGACTTTTCAGACGACGAGTAAGGAGCCAGAGGTCATTGTCTTTCACTCAGTGATGCCGTTGGAGTTGATGGACTCACTTTATTCTTCCAAGGCTTCCGCTGTTATCGTATTAGATGGCCTGACATTCGATGTAATAAGTGTGTGTTTGCTACTCTGTTATAAATCCTCAAGTACTGTGTGTGTCAGCATTACCGATCTAGGGATGACACTGATGCACAGAGATCACACTGTTTGAGGTCTGGTCACTACAAGATGGTATCACAGCACACGCTGACTGTAGGACACGACCACTAAGCTAAAACCTTAGATCACTACTCTCTTCTTATTTCTGACTCCTCTCCCTTTTCTACTCTTTAGGATGGCGGATGCAAGGAACAAGTTCACTCAATCGGATGAAGATACACCTTTTGGACGACACTTGAAGGAAGTTACTGGATACCTGAATATCGGAATACCAAGCTTCACCGGGACCTACAATGCCACTTTACTAGAAGAGGAGCGCTGGATGATTCGAGTTCAAATTCCAGGAAGGACAATCGCGCCAGTCACTGAGCCCATAGAGTTTTCCTTTGATGCCCCAACCTGGAGTCTAGGCAAGAGCATGGCAGCCCACATCACCATGTGACGTATTGGAGAAGTTTAGCACAAGGATCTCAAGGATACTACCTACCAGATTTGTGGGCGCCGGGATGAGCAATGGGAGATGATCAGCACCAGGAAGGATAGGTCCATTGCAGCTTCCATCCAGGAGTTAAATCAGCACATTCGTCGCCAGGAGAACCAGATGTGCGCAGGCATGATAGATCTGAAGAAGGCAATAACCAGGATCACAGAGCTGGAGGAAGAACTCAAGTCTACACGTGATGGATACGAGGAGGAAATGACGATACTAGTGGAGAAGAATGACGATCCGACAAGGAAGCTAGGAGTATTCATGGGAGACCTCGCGCCAGGAGGAGAAGACAACGATTCCACTTGCCCGGAGAACTACATCATCATTGACGACACCGATTTGGACCTCGACAATAGCGATGATGAATTTGTAGATGAAGCTGGAGCAGATATTATGGAGTCTTTCATCGATCAAGTTTTCTAGTCGACCACCATATCAGTAGTAGTATTCCCCCATGTATATAGTATAGTCCGAGCACTTTTGTAACGATAGTTAGACCGATTGTATGCCCTTGTTTGGATTGATTGAAGTGATATGATTGTGTTTGTCTCATGTGCCTATGGGTAGTGCTTTCTCACTAGACCTCATTCTATTCTAATCTCTTCCCTCTAAACCCTCAGATGCCTCCGAGACGTGACCCCGGATTTACTTTCCCACCAGAGCTCACTCAGTTGATCCAGCAGCAGAATGCCTTGATGCAGTTGTTAGTTTAGAAACAAGGCAACAATAACAACCCACCACCACCACCTCCAGTTGAAACTTAGCCCGTTTTCTGAGGTTGCAGCCGCAGGTGTTCTCCAGTAGCACCGAGCTGATAGTTGCTGATGATTGGCTCCGCAAGATTGGAAGGGAGTTGACCACTGCAGGATGCACAGATGCTGAGAAGGTGTGTTTTGCCACGCACCAATTGGATGGACCAGCAGCCTCATGGTGGGAGAATTACACAGCCACTTTTCCTATAGCCAATGTCACTTGGGAGCAGTTTCAGCAAGCATTTCGTACCGCCCATGTATCAGCAGGAGCTATGGCCATGAAGAAGCGCGAGTTTCGCAACTTACGCCAAGGAGGACACACTGGTGGCCAGTATGTGGATGATTTTAGTAAGCTAGCACGTTATGCCCCAGACGATGTTGCCACAAATGCCGCGAAGCAGGAGAAGTTTCTGGAAGGATTGAATGATGACCTGAGCATGCATTTGATGGTAGCAACTTTCAATAACTACCAGGAGTTGGTAGATAGAGCTCTCATGATTGAAGGGAAGCAACAGTAGATTGACAACCGCAAGAGGAAGTATGGACAAGGGAAGTACAATTCTGGAGCTCAGCAGAGCCCCGTTTTACCCCGAACTCGGGAGGACCCCTTCAACATAACCATGGAGGCCACAATCACAATGGAGGGATTTCGCACAACCATAGTGGCCCCAGGAATGGGAATGGTAATGGAGGAAGCAACGGCCAAAACCGTAGCAACCCGGCAATGCCCACCAAGAAGGATATAAGTCACATTACTTGCTTCAAGTGCGGGAAGAATGGACATTATGCCATGGAATATTCTAAAGCAAAGAATGGCAATGGCAATGGAAGCTATGGGAAGAAGCCCAATCCTTTCAACAGGGGACAAGTGAACCACGTGAACGTGGAGGAGGTTGAAGCGCAACCGGATGCAGTAATAGGTAAGTTTATGATTAAGTCATTTACTTCAATCATTCTTTTTGATACTGGTGCATCGCATTCATACATATAAAGGGGATTTTTGGAAAAGTTTAAGCTGCCAACCCAAGCCCTTAGGACACCCATGTTAGTAACCTCGCCAGGAGCAGAGTATATGGCTAGCCTATGGTGTGATCGGTTACCATTAAGGATTGGTAGCTACGTGTTCCCCTCAGACCTAATAGTATTGGAGTCACAAGGACTGGATGTGATATTAGGCATGGATTGGTTATCAAAGTATGGAGGGAACATTGACTGCGCTAGTAAGTCGATTTTGCTTACCACCCCAAAAAGTAGAAGGATCAAGTATGTATCCCGGCATGTGCCGAATAGACTCAAGTGAATTCCTTATCAGGAGTTGTACAGGAGGAAGTACCAGTGGTGAAGGATTTCCCGGATGTATTTCCAGAAGAGTTGCCAGGCATGCCACGGGATAGAGACATTGAGTTTTTGATCGAGCTTTTGCCAGGCACATGGCCAATATCTAAGAGACCGTATAGGATGCCCGGTAAGGATTTAGAGGGAATTAAGAAGCAGATTAAGGAGTTACTAGATAAAGTCTATATTCGCCCAAGCTCGTCACCTTGGGGATCACCAGTGCTTCTAGTAGAGAAGAAGGATCGATCGTTGAGGATGGTTGTTGATTATCAAGGATTGAATGAAATGATGATCAAGAATAAGTACCCACTGCCGATGATAAATGATTTGTTTGACCAGCTACAAGGAGCTAAGGTGTTTTCCAAGATCGATCTGCGATCAGGGTACCACCAGCTGAAGATTCGAGAGTAGGATATACTTAAGACAGCTTTTACCACAAGGTACGGGCTATATGAGTATACCTTTATGTCATTTGGTTTGACTAACACACCTGCCTATTTTATGAACATGATGAACAAGGTGTTTATGGAGTTTTTGGATAAGTTCATCGTGGTGTTCATCGACGATATTCTGGTCTACTCAAAGAATGAAGAGGAGCATAAGGAGCATTTGTGTTTGGTACTTGGGAAGCTCTGAGAACATCAGCTATATGCCAAGTTCAGCAAGTGTGAGTTTTGGTTGAAGGAAGTTGGATTCCTCGGACATATATATCCGGAGAAGGAATAGCCGTAGACCCTACCAAGGTCATCACTGTGACAAATTGGGAAGCACCCACGTCAGTTGGAGAGATCCGGAGTTTTCTTGGACTCGCAGGATACTACAGAAGGTTCATTGAGAACTTCTCAAAGATTGCAAAGCCCATGACAGAGTTGTTGAAGAAGGACACTAAGTTTAAATGGACTGAGGAATGTGAGGCCAGTTTTCAAGAATTGAAGAAATGCTTGGTTACAGCTCCAGTGTTGATTCTCCCAGATCAACGCAAGGATTACCAGGTGTATTGCGACGCTTCTCGTCGAGGACTTGGAGCAGTGCTTATGCAGGAAGGAAGAGTTGCATCTTATGCCTCACGACAGCTTAAAACCCCATGAGTTAAATTATGCTACCCATGATTTGGAGTTAGCAGCCGTAGTGCATGCTTTGAAGACACCGAGACATTTTCTCATCGGAAACCATTGTGAGGTGTAGACGGATCACAAGAGTTTGAAGTATATCTTCACGCAGAAGGAGTTGAATCTCAGGCAAAGGAGATGGTTGGAGCTCATCAAGGATTACAATATGAAGTTGCATTATCATCCCAGAAAGGCTAACGTAGTAGCCAATGCATTGAGCCGCAAGAGTCATGCCAATACACTAATGACCGGAGAGTTACCCAAGGACTTAGCAAAGGATCTCCATGAGCTATGTTTGGAAATAGTTCCAAGGGGTTATGTAACAACATTGGAGATCTAGTCTACGTTGATGGATAAGATCAGGGAAGCTCAGAAGACAGACAGGGAGATTGCCGAGATAAAAGAGAGGATGAGCGAAGGAAAAGCTAAGGGATTTCATGAGGACGAGCACGATACCCTATGGTTTGAGGACCGTGTATATGTGGCAAATGATCCGGAGATCAGGAAGTTGATTCTGCAAGAGGCCCACGATTCGCCAAATTCGGTTCACCCAGGAAATACCAAGATGTATCTACATTTGAAGAATATCTTCTGGTGGACTGGAATGAAGAAGGATATTGCAGAGTATGTAGCAGTTTGTGATGTATTTCAGAGAGTGAAGGCAGAATATCAGAAGCAAGCTGGATTGCTACAGCCATTGCTGATACCCGAATGGAAGTGGCATAAACTAGGCATGGATTTCATCACAGGATTACCCAGGACTCGTTTAGGCTATGACTCGATATGGGTTGTAGTCGATCGTTTGTTGAAGGTAGCTCATTTCATCCCAGTGAAGACCACCTACACTAGCGCTAAGTTGGCGAAGATATACATGACCAGGATCGTATGTCTACATGGAGTTCCGTGGACCATTGTATCAGATAGAGAAACCCAATTTACCTCAAAGTTTTGGAATCAGTTGCATGAGACTTTGGGAACCAGGCTAGAGTTCAGCACAGCCTTTCACCCATAGACGGATGGACAGACTGAGAGAGTCAATCAGATTCTGGAAGACATGTTGAGAGCTTGTGCGCTAGATTATGGATCTAGTTGGGACGACAACTTGCCTTATGCAGAGTTCTCTTACAATAACAACTATCAAGCCAGTTTGAAGATGGTCCCTTTCGAAGCATTGTATGGAAGGAGGTGCAGGACACCATTGTTGTGGGATGAAGTTCAAGACTGTCAGTTATTTGGACCAGATTTGATTAAAGAGTCTGAAGAGAAGGTTAAACTAATATGCGATAGACTCAAGGTAGCCCAGTCCAGGTAGAAGAGTTATGTGGATTCTAAACGCAAGGAGACAGTTTACAAAGTCGGAGACAGAGTGTATCTTCGTGTATCACCACTTCGAGGAGTGAAGCGTTTTGGAGTTAAGGGAAAGTTAGCGCCACGTTTTGTGGGACCATAGAAAGTTTTGGAATGTATGGGAGAAGTTGCTTACAAGTTGGAATTGCCCGAAGGATTGTCAGGAGTTCATGATGTGTTCCACGTTTCTCAGTTGAAGAAGTGCCACATAGAGATGGCTGATATTCCTCTGAGGGATACAGTGCCACTGGAAGCGATTCAGTTGGATACCTATTTGACCTACGAGGAGAAACCAGTCAAGATTCTTGAGTTTGCCAGCCGAGTCACACGCAGTAAGGTTATCAAGTTCTGCAAAGTTCAGTGGACCCACCATACCAAGGATGAAGCCACCTGGGAACGAGAGGAAGACCTACGGAAAGATCACCCTCACCTATTTTCTAGCCAACCTGAATCTCGAGGGCGAGATTCATCTTAAGGGGGGGTAGGTTTGTAACATCCCAAATTTCTAATTTGGAATTTTATACATTAGATCATCCTTGCATATCATATTTTATTGCATTTTGGCTTGATCCTAGAAATTCTACGCAACTCAAGGACCCACGGAGAGAGTTGGGGATTTTGTTATTTTCATATTTGAGTTTTCTCGAATTTTGAAAACAGGATTGTTTGATTTTAATTATTTTCTCTTCGAATTTTGACAAGAGTCGCCGCCGACCTCGCCGGACCTCGCTGAGGTAGCCCGCCGCCGCCGCCGGTTCTCGTTAAGAAAATGTTCGGCTTTTTTTTGAAAACCCTAGTTTTTTTATTTAGATCGATTTTATTTTTTTCGGTTTAGTTATTTAGCGAATGCCCGTTCATACGTTTGTTTTAACGAACGGTTTTCATCCTTTAACCACAGACAGCGAACGTTCGTTCGTTAGCCTGTTCATCAGTTTTCTTTTTCCAGGGTTTTTCTGCGATTATTTCCGATCGTGATTCCTGCCCTAATCTTCGTTCTAGTATAACTTTTTGCTCGTTTATCGGAATCAGGCGATTCAAGCGCCTAGATCTTCGTTTTGAAGCCCTCTTTCTGTTTAACCAACTTGAACAAGATTTTGCTACTGTAAAATTTGACTTAAGTCCAGATTAGTAAACGGATCTTGTTTCTTTCGTAGTTTGAGTTTCGTTGCTTCGTTTGGTTTGATTCTTTTTGCAAACCAGAGTTCTTAAGTTGAACTTTCTGGTTAGACTCCTTATTTGAGTTTTACCCATGCTTCTAGTTGAGTTCTTATTGTATGGTTGTTTGTTTGCGATAGAGTACCCGGAGTGCGAAGCGTGCTACTACGAGTCTCTAGGTTTCACGGATCATGAGCAAGGCAAGTAACACTTTGATCATACCCTTTTACTAGCCAGTTTTATTTGCATTAGATCAATCCTCAAACAATTGCATGGTTAGGATCTGATTAAATTGTGGGTTTTGGGAAGTAGATGAGATAGTACCTATTCACCTATTTATTTTTTCAAACCTACGGGAGTTACTTCTACGTTGCTTATATTGCTATTCTATGCTCGTAGACGTGGATTGGGTTTGTGTGAACTCATGACAGATGTGAGTTATTAATTAATGGTTCAACTTAAGGTGGCAACTTAAATACACATATGGGTGGATTGCTTGTGGGCACCTGGAGAATCTAGTGTTGTCCTAGGATATCCCGGAGGACCCATGTGATCATCCTACAGCCTGCCACCCAGGCTCAAAGGGATCATAAGATTATTCATGCTAGAAACTTCCGTGTGCAGCCACAAGCCATTATGGGATCTGGCATAGTTGAGTAAGTTGCGTGAACCTCTCGAAGAGGTAGACTAGCGGATGAAGTGGGTTGTAGGTGGTACTGTCTATCCAGAGTAGAGAGTTAATGCTTCAGAAAGACTATGTCCCGAATCTCCGACCATGGATGTATTCGAGTCTTGTGGGAAAAGTGCGCAAACCTCTGCATAGTGTACAAACTAATCATGGTTAGCCGTGTCCCTGGTTATGGACATCTTGAGTATCTGGTTCTTGGATTATCATGTTGATCTCATCACACTTAATATAATTTGATTGGGTTTAATGATGATGCTTAATTGGGATTGAGTTGGAGGAACCTTCTCAATGTTTAACAACCACCATGATTGTTGTAGGGAAAATTTGGCTTTATGCCAAACTGAAACCCTAGAGCTTACCACGAGCCAAATATGCATGTAGTGATAGCATTTATTATGTTCATTACTCTATGTGTTACCTTGCCAGCATATTCCGTTTGCTGACCCATTTCGGGCTGCAACGTTCATGTTGTAGACTTTTCAAACGACGAGTAAGGAGCCATAGGTCGTTGTCTTTCACTCAGTGATGCCGTTGGAGTTGATGGACTCACTTTATTCTTCCAAGCCTTCCGCTATTATCATATTAGATGGCCTTAAGCCATATTTATTGTAATAAGTTCTCTTTTGAGACATTCGATGTAATAAGTGTGTGATTGCTACTCTGTTATAAATCCTCAAGTACTGTCTGTGTCAGCATTACCGATCCAGGGATGACATTGATGCATAGAGATTAGACTGTTTGAGGTCTGGTCGCTACAGCTATGTTGTTACTCCATAGGGAATTGAAGTAGATAAAGCCAAGATTGAAGCAATTGAGAGCTGGCCGCAGCCCAAAACGGTCACACAATTGAGGAGTTTCCTTGGCCTTGCTGGTTTCTATAGGCGTTTTGTGAGAGATTTCAGCACCATTTCTGCACCTCTCAATGAGCTTACAAAGAAGGATGTGCCTTTTGTTTGTGGTATCGCACAGGAAGAAGCCTTTACGATATTGAAAGATAAGTTGACACATGCTCCTCTACTCCAACTTCCTGATTCTAATAAGACTTTTGAGCTTGAATGTGATTCTAGTGGAATTGGAGTATGAGGTGTGTTATTACAAAATGGTAAACCTGTTTCATACTTTTCTGGAAAATTGAGTGGGCCTAGTCTGAATTACTCTACTTATGATAAGTAATTATATGCTCTTGTTTGGACTTTGGAAACATGGCAACATTATTGATGGCCGAAAGAATTTGTTATTCATTCTGATCATGAATCTTTGGAACATATTAAAAGTCAAGAAAAACTAAACCGTAGAAATGCTAAATGGGTTTAGTTCATTAAGACTTTCACTTATGTCATTAAACACAAGAAGGGTAAAGAAAATGTTATTGATGATGCATTGTCGTCGTGATACTATGCTTCCACAACTTGACTTTAAATTATTTGGTTTGGAGACCATCAAAGATCAATATGTGCATGACCCTGAATTTAAAGATGTATTGCAAAATTGTAAATAAGGGATTTGTGTTCCGTGCTAACAAACTATGCATTCCAGCTATCTCATTTCGTCTTTTGTTGTTGCAGGAGGGGCATGGATGGGGATTAATGGGACACTTTGGCATGAAGAAGACAGAGGATGTACTTGCTACACATATCTTTTGGCCAAAGATGAGATGGGATGTTGAGCGCTTTGTTGCTCGTTGATATGTATGCCTCGTATCTACTTTTCCAAACTCTTTTACCCTTGTTTTGGACTCTAATTTGAATGATTTGAATGGAACTAACCCGGACTGGAGCTATTTTCAGCAGAATTGCCATGGTGTTATTTTTGTGGAGAAATAAAAGTTCTTGGATTGACCTGAAAATTTACGGAGAATATTTTTGGAATATGTGAAAAATATTGGCGCAAGAATCAACCACAGGGGGCCCAGCCAGAGGCCATAAGCCCTGGGGGCGCGCCCGCAGCTTGTGTGCCCGCTGGAGCTCCTCCGACCCTAATTCCAACTCTATAAGTACCTATTCATGGAGAAAAAAATGAGGGAGAAATATTTACCGCGTTTTACGATACAGAGCCACCGCCACCTCCTGTTCTTCATCGGGGGGCTGATCTGGAGTCCGTTCCGGGCTTCGGAGAGGGGGATTCATCGCCATCATCATCACCAACCTTCCTCCATCACCAATTTCATGATGCTCACCGCCGTGCGTGAGTAATTCCATCGTAGGCTTGTTGGATGGTGATGCGTTGGATGGGATTTATCATGTAATCGAGTTAGTTTTGTTTGGGTTTGATCCCTAGTATCCACTATATTCTGAGGTTGATGTTTCTATGACTTTGCTATGCTTAATGCTTGTCACGAGGGCCCGAGTGCCATGATTTTAGATCTGAACCTATTATGTTTTTTTGAATATATGTGAGTTCTTGATCCTATCTTACAAGTTGTAGTCACCTATTACGAGTTATGATCCGCATACCCCATGGTGACAATAATTGGGATTCTTTTCGGTGATTACCATAGTTTGAGGAGTTCATGTATTCACTAAGTGCTAATGCTTCGGTCTGATTCTCTATTAAAAGGAGACATTAATATCCCTTAGTTTCCATTAGGACCCCGCTGCCACGCGAAGGTAGGACAAAAGATGTCATGCAAGTTCTTTTCCATAAGCACGTATGACTATATACGAAATACATGCCTACATTATATTGATGAATTGGAGCTAGTTCTGTGTCACCCTAGATTATAACTACTACATGATGAATATCATCCGACACAATTATCATTGCCGGTCCATTGCCTACGAGCTTTGCACATACTGATCTTTGCTAAGTAATTTCGTTGCTACTGCTGTTACAATCACTATAAAACTGCTAATCTTACCTTTACTTCCATATTACTTTGATACTAAACACTTTGCTGCAGATATTAAGTCTTTGTCGGTGTACAAAAGTAGGGGTCCTTTTTGTACCCCTTTACTTGTGCGCAGGCAGTCGTAGCCATACGCCTGCGGCCGCCCTTGGCGGGACGGAAGAGGAAGCAAAAACCAAAGACTACCAAAGCCATGCTCGAGGCCAGAGGCATGAAGAGCTGAGGGCGAGGTGAAACTCCCCCGGCAAGACCCTTGCCGAGGTGGCCTTCACGGCCCCGACAAGAGCCTTGCCGGGGCGACTTACCCAACACCAACAAGGCCGCCACCCTTGAGTCTAAGAGTCCCGACGCCATCAACCACATCGGAACCAAGGCTCGGTAGGCGCCTCCATGGTGGCATGCTGATCTTTGTGAAGACAAAGGGCCTACGAGGCCTACATAGGAACCATGAAACAAGACAACAGCAAGGCTCCTTGCCGAGGATGCCCACGAGGCCTCGGCAAAGCTCCTGCCAAAGATACCCATGAGGCCCTAGCAAGACACTTGCCGAGGGCGCCCACAAGGCCCCGGCAAGACCCTTGCCGGGAAGATCAGCAAGACCGCGGCAGGGCCTTGCCACCCCGTCGCCACCAGAGCTCAGCGACCGACCCACCAACTAAGCAGGTACCCACGTGGCAGTACGTGGCTCCTAAGCCAACTAGTCAAGAACCAACGTGGTGGCATGCAGATCTTCGTGAAGACCCTGCCACCACGCCAGCTCAGCAGCCTGCCATCCTACATGGCGCTACATGCCTCATTGGCCTGGACATGTGTGGGAGCAAGGCGAAGTGGCGACGGGCTTCGTTACCATCCCCGATAAAGCAAGAGGACACCTAAGTAGCACATTTAATGCCTTTTGTCCCGTGATGTCAGGCGATAAACTCGACTACTGTACAACTTTCCACCTCCCGTGTGCCACTGTGGCAGCCCCTTTAACTATAAAAGGAGGCCCGTGCCGTACTGTGAGAGGATTTAGACTTTTTTGACCCTGCACGCTTTATAGCTAGTCCAAGAACACCAGATAAACACAAACCAACAGGAGTAGGGTATTATGCACGATTTGCGGCCCGAACCTGGATAAACTCCCCCCCCCCCCGTGTTGATCTTCTAAACCCGCTCTTTTTACAGCCCCGCGCCCTAGCAACCGTAGTAGGGATTCCCTGTGATCCCATAGGTGTCGTTCCTAAACCCCGACATCTTAGGCGCGCCAGGTAGGTGGTGCAAGCTGTGAAAATCCGGTTTGGAAGTTAGCGCATCGACTTCATCATCACCATGGCCCCCAAGAAAAAGGGGATCACATCAATTGAGTCGTGTGCAGCCGGCCCGTCAGCGCCAGCGCGAGCCGGTGATCGGGTGGCCATGGATGGTGCCAAAGACTTGGCCCGCGAGCATCCATGACATTCTGGCAATCGGAGCCAGGCAAGCAGCATCGTTCGGATCCGAGACGACGAGCCGCACACCGCTGGGTCCGGGGGCGGGGCCGTGCTGCCCATGGGCGGCGCGGCAACATCTACGGTGCCCTAGCTAACATCCGCGCCACGGCCTTCCCAGGTCACGTGCGATGAGAAACACCACGACGTCGGAGCTCCCGGGCATCGCCGCGGGAAGAGCCCTGTGCGCCACTCTCAGGGCGCACCAGGCCAGCGTACGCGCCCGGATGCCGGCGAAAGCGGCATGCGACCGTGAGACCGTGACAGAGCTCCTTCTAAGTTTGTTAGAAGTCGTAGCGCATCGCGGTCCACATGACTTTCGCCACCGCCCATGCCAGCAGAAGCGTTGGCGCGCGTGCAACTCCTCCTCGACTTCCCCCCTGTTGCGGAGAAGCTCGACGAGTGGAGGGCCACCATCCGAAGCCTCATCAGCTTCGCCAATAAAGACGAGCCGCTCCCAGCGGGACCCTCGTGCTAGCATTCTGTCGAGACAGTGCATGTCAGCGGTGGGAGGACCGGAGACGCTGCGACCATGGTGCACTCTCCTCCCCCACGGCCGCGACAGCAGCCACTGGCTCATCGGGCCAATGCCTGTGACAACGTTTCCACAGCGTCGTCCGACCCGCGAACCCGTTGTGACCAACGTCAATTTCTTTGAGAGCAAGCTCAGGAAGACGCTCGGACTACCGTCGAGCAATGGAGGGAGGCGTTCCATCGGTCAGATCAGCGTGCAGGGCCTGCTACGGACCACCCAGTGTCGGGGGGCTGTGGTAGTTCTAGTGGCCCTCCCACCGCACATTCAAGCCTGATGTTGGGGAAAAGTACAACGGCAAGACTCACCCGTCGGAGTTCCTCAGCATCTACACCATTGCGATGCAAGCCGCCGGGGCTCGCGACGACAAGGTGCTCACCAACTACTTTCCATTGGCGCTTAAGCCCAACGTCATGTCGTGGTTGATGCACCTGCCAGTGGATTCCATCTCTTCCTGGTCGGATCTATGCCACGAGTTTGTTGGCGCCTTTATCGGAGGCCACCAAGCTCCTGGCCAGGAAAGTGACTTGCATGTCATCCCCCAGAAGGATGGCGAGTCCCTGTGTAAGTACATACAAAGATTCAGCCGTGTGCAGTACACCATCCCAGATCTCCATCCCGCCGTTGTCATCAGTGCGTTCCATCATAATGTACGCAACCGTAAGATGCGTGAAGAGCTGGCATTGAGCAAGGTCAAGGATGTAGCCAAACTTTATGTTCTGGCAGATCGATGTGCTCAGGCTGAAGAAGGAAGGAAGTACCCCAGCGAGGATGCCGGTGCGGAAAGCAACTCCATGGACGAAGACGCCGCCGCCACGACGAAGAAGGGTCAGCGCCGCAACAGGAAGCGTAAGGGCAAGACTGTGCTTGCCTTTGAGGGATCCGGCGACCCCGATGCCGCCAAGATGGCCAAGGCTGACGACCCCGGCAAGGACGTTGCCGGGTGCGCCGCCTGCCGAGCCTTGGCAGCCACCGACAAGCCAGGAGGCTCTGACAAGCAGTACTGCAAGATCCACCGCACCAAGGGCCATGACCTCCAGAACTGCCGACAGGTTGAGCTGCATGCAGAAAAGCAGAAGGCTGAATATGAAAGGTGGGACAAGGAGAAGGGTCAGGATGGTGCTGAGGGGTCCGACAATAAGTGTGGTGGACAAGGAGGTCGCCGTGGCAAAGATAATCAATAAGAGAGGCCCGCTCGGGGCCGCGATAAGAAGGGGGAAGATGATGATCATGACGAGGACGACAAGTCCGGTGAGCACGAGTTCTAGAAAGCTACAGAGGCCATGTGCGTCGACGGTGGCACCTCGTTGCACACCTCTCATCACCAACTAAAATAGTGGGCATGAGAGATCACTGCGGCGGAGCCGTCGTTCGATGCCCAGAAGCCACTAAAGTGGTCCCGCACGCCCATCATTTTTGACACCGAGGATCACCCTCATCACACAACTGCGGTCGGGTGTTTGCCGTTGTTGGTTTCACCAACAATACGCAACCTCAAGGTGACAAAAGTGTTGGTTGATGGTGGGGTCAGTTTGAACTTTATCTCGCCCGCTGTGATCAAGAGGCTGCAGATTCTTGATGGAGATCTCGAGGAGACAGGCACGGTTCAAGGGGTCAACCCAGGAAGGAGCTAGCCAAAAGGCAAAATCACGCTGCCCGTTACGTTTTGGGGCGAGCTGAACTATAGGACGGAGAAGATCGTTCTCGATGTCGCCGAGATCCCCTTGCTATACAATGGGATTCTTGGCCGCCCAGTGCTGGCTAAGTTCATCGCGGCGTCACACTACGCCTACAACACACTGAAGATGTCGGGGCCGCTGACCATCATCACCGTCCCCTTTGACAAGAAAGACGCGCTCATCCATACCGACCAACTCTACCGAGAGGCGGTTGCAGCAACTGCCGCCAAGGCACTTGCTCCTGCCGCTCAAGCCCCGAGAAGGAAGAAGGCCGGCAGGACCTCTACCGGCAAGACCCCTTCCGGCAAGACCTCTTTCAGCAAGACCTCTTGCACCCACTCCGGCAAGCGCGCCTCTTCGGAGTGCTGCGCTCCCATTGAGGACGTGCCAGAGAGATCCACCGACAAGAGCAAGAAGTCCAAGGCCGCACCACTAGAGACCAAGAAGGTGTCCGTCAAGGAGGATGGCACAGGCGGGGCTTTCACTATAAGCTCCACCCTCGACAGCAAATAGGAAAGTGCGCTCGTCGCCTTCCTGTAGGCGAATGTTGATGTGTTTTGCATGGCAAGCATCCGACATCCCTGGCGTTCCCAGGGAGGTGATTGAGCACTATCTTGTTGTCTATCCTCATGTGCGGCCCGTCAAGCAGAAGGTCAGGAAACAAGCTTTGGAGCAACAAGAGTTCATCATCGAGGAGATCAGGAAGTTGGAGGCGGCATGCCTAGTTAGAGCAGTGCTCCAGCCAACATGGTTGGCCAATCCGGTGGTGGTGCGTAAGGCAAATGGGAAATGGAGGCTGTGTATTGACTACACGGATGTCAATAAAGCCTGTCCAAAGGATCCTTTCCCTCTTCCACACATCGACCAGATTGTGGACTCCACTGCCGAGTGTGACCTGCTGTAATTCCTCGATGCTTATTCAGGATACCACCAGATCTTCATGATGAAGGAAGACGAAGAAAAAACCGCATTCATCACCCCATGTGGTACATACTATTTTGTACGAATGCCTTTCGGGTTGAAGAGCGGTAATTCAACATTTGCCCGAGCAGTCCAGATTGGTTTTGAGCCCCAGCTACATAGAAACATGGAAGCTTATATGGACGACATAGTGGTGAAAACCAAGGGCAGGGCCACGTTCGTGCAAGATTTAGAAGATACATTTGCAAAATTGCGCAAGATCAACCTCAAGCTGAACCCTGAGAAGTGTGTCTTCCGTGTTCCGTCCGGCAAGCTTCTTGGGTTCTTCGTGTCACAGCGTGGGATCAAAGCAAATCCCCAAAAAATCAAGGCGATCAAGCAGATTGAAGCGCCAAGATGGGTCAAGGACGTCCGAAGGCTCGCCGGCTGCGTTGCTGCCCTAAGTAGGTTCATCTCCAAATCTTTTGAGCGCGCCCTCCCCTTTTTGAAAATTTTGAAAAAGGAGGGTCCAATGAAATGGACTTTGGAGGTAGAGGCAGCGCTACAAGATCTGAAGAGGTACCTCTCTTTCACGCCAACACTCATTGCACCTAAGCCACAAGAGTCGTTGCTACTGTATCTAGCGGCAACGAATCAAGTGGTCAGTGCTGCGCTGGTGACGCAGAGGGAACTCGAGGAAGAAGCAACAGTAGCAGCAGAGCCGTCACATGGCGGGCCGAGGCCCTCCCCGGTAGAGCCTGACGCCGGCAAGGCGAAACCCCTGGCAAGGTCCAATCCCAGCAAGGCAAAGTCTGAGCAGATGGGCAAAGTGGGACAGAAGCATAAGGTGGTGCAGCACCCCGTTTATTTTGCCAGTTCCCTCTTGCAGGGGGCTAGGTCAAGATATTTTGGTATACAAAAGCTACTTTTTGGCCTGTTCATGGCCTCAAGAAAGCTGCGTCACTATTTCCAAGCACATGATATCACCGTCATCACCCGCCTCCCTTTGCAATGGATTTTGCACAACCCAGATGCAACAGGGAGGATTGTGGAATGGACATTAGAGCTGTCGAGCTTTGGACTCAAGTTTGAAAGTACTTCAATGATCAAATGCCGAGCCATGGCAGAATTCATAGCGGAATGGACCGCAATGCCTGATGAAGAGGTTCAAGAAACCACCCTTCCCGGCAAGGAGACCTGCCGCGATTGGGTTATGTACTTTGATGGTGCTTTCTCACTGCAAGGTGCTGGTCCGGCGTGCTACTCGTTGCGCCCACCGGAGAGCACCTCAAGCATGTAGTCCAGATGCACTTTCCCCAGGAAAAATCAACAAACAACACGGCGGAGTACGAGGGATTGCTTGCCGGTCTCAGGATTGCGGCAGACCTCGGAATCAAGAAACTCATCATCAGAGGTGATTTGCAGCTTGTCGTTAAGCAAGTTAACAAGGATTACCAGAACCTGTTGATGGAAGCCTACGTGAAGGAAGTGAGGAAGTTGGAAGAACATTTTGATGGCCTACAGGCAGAGCATGTTCCCGAGGGGAGAACAGTATTGTCGACGACCTGTCGAAACGTGCTTCCCTCAAGTTGCCTGTGGAACCAGGTACCTTTGTACTTCAGTTATTTCAGCCATCCGTTAAGCCATCAGCAGGGCAGAACAAGTGAAGGAAGACAAGCCTCGGCAAGTACCTTCCCGCCAAGCTCCTAGGAGCCGTCGGCAAGGAGGTTGCCGGGTACCCCAAGCTTGCCATGGGGCAACCACCTCTGGCAGGGCCTCAAGCCCTGACTGTAGAGACGGCTGCCCCTACGGCCAAAGATGAGCCTTTAGTCCTTGCCGTCGAGCCCGAGGCTCCGGCATGGGCGCAACACACTGTCCGTTTCCTCCAAACAAGGGAACTCCCTGAGGAATAGGAAGAAGCAGAAAGAGTAGCCGTTGGTCCAACATGTATGAGTTTGTGGATAATACCCTGTACAGAAGGAGGCCAAACGGCATGAAGCTGAAGTGCATTCCTCAAGAGGACGGACTGGAGCTGTTGGCAGAGATACATGGAGGCGTATGTGACTCCCACATAGGGTCAAGAGCCCTTGCCAGCAAGGCATTCTGGCAATGTTTCTATTGGCCCACAGCCCTCCAGGATGCAGCTGCACTGGTAACCAAGTGTGAAGCGTGCCAGTTCCATTCAAAGAAGCTTCATCAACCAGCTCAAGCCCTTCAAACAATCCCTCTCTCCTGGCCATTTTTGGTCTGCGGGCTTGACATACTGGGCCCCTTCCCCCATGCTGTCGGGGGCTTTGAGTACTTGTACGTCGCAATCGACAAGTTCACAAAGTGGCCCGAAGTGGAAGCAGTGAGGAAGGTGACAACACAGTCAGCCGTCAGGTTCTTTAAGGGGTTAGATTGTCGTTTTGGTGTGCCGAACAGGGTCATGACCGACAACGGCACACAGTTCACAAGCCACACCTTCACACAGTACATCCAGGACCTCGACAGCAAGGTCTGTTTCGCTTCAGTGGCGCACCCACAGAGCAACGGCCGGGCGGAGAGGGCAAATGCTGAAGTTCTGCCAGGCCTAAGAACAAATACTTTTGACAGGCTGCACAAGTGTGGAAAGCGCTGGATTGATGAGTTGCTAGCGGTTCTTTGGTCAATCTGAACGATGCCAAATCGAGCCACCAACCAAACACCCTTTGCCCTGGCATACGGGGCAGAAGTTGTTCTCCCCATGGAACTCACATATGGGTCACGTCAAGTGCTCTCTTATGATGAGCTCGAGCAAGAGCAGTAGCGGCAAGATGACACGACGCTCCTTGAGGAAGATCGTCTTTGGGCGGTTGTGCGAGCTGCACACTACCAGCAAGCCTTGCGCCTCTACCATAGCCGCAAGGTTCATGCCCAAAGTTTTGAGGAAGGCGACCTTGTTCTTCGGTGTGTTCAGTCGGCCAAGAATTCTAACAAGTTGACACCAAGTGGGAAGGACCTTATCGGGTAATGCGAGTCACCAGGCCTCACGCAGTCCGCTTGGAGACCGAAGATGGTATTCCATTGAGCAACTCCTGGAACATCAAACACTTCGTAAGTTTTACCCATGAGGCGCGGTTGCCGGGCCTCCCGGCAAACCACCTTTTGTACAAGCCTTGCCGGCAAGGCATGTAACCCTTTGTACAGAGCCAGGCGCAGACCCTGAGCATAAATAAATGAAGAGCTGGTGTCCTAAGTTTTAGCATGCATGCTAGGTTGAGTCTCTCTCTTTGTTAGGGTTGATAGTGCTCGGCGGCAACTAACCCCTAGCATAGAGGTCGAGTGTGTGTGTTTCTGTCCTTTCCAGTCCTTTCTTTGGTTTGCAGGCTGCATAGGCGTTTCTACAAAACCATTTAAGAGCAGGGAGACGGACCGACATCCTCGAGCCCGGCAAGCCATTGCCGGGGGCTGCAGATTCAAGTATCCGACCACGGCAAACCAAGGTTGCCGGGGGCTGCAGATCTAGATAAGTATTTTATCTCCTGTTATGCATTTCCATATGGGACTTGGATGTATGAGACATCGTTTGTTCCCAGGCCACTGTGCTCCCCCTTTCCTATGCCCAAGAACTCTTCTTTGGGCCGGAACTTGGTTGTAGTTGCCGTGACAAGGAAACAATTGAACGGCCTAATCCTACTTCGCCATGCCTCCGCCAAGAGCATGAGTATGGTCGAGCTATGAAGTGGGAGGACGGCGAGGTCTGCTGCTGGGCAACAATGCTTATCTTAAGATAACAAGGACTCGTTCCTTGGTGTGAGCCTTTCTCATGCACAAAAGAACCCAGCAAGCCCCCTTTTTCATTAATACGTTGCAAACAAGTACAACTCATACAGAACGTAAACACGAGCAAGGGGATTACAAGGTTTAAATCTGACAAATGCCCGCAGGCTTAAAAAAGGATAAGATGCCCGTAATCCCTTTTTCTTGTCCCTCTACCAAGGAAGCGGACCAAGATAGTAGGACGGAAAAAGGAGTGCCTAGGTGAGGTATGAGCAGCAGAAGACACCAAGAGAACATCCCGGCCATCGCCCAGAAGAAGGCCGGTGATGACGGTGCCGGAAGAAGAGCCGAAAGACGAGGCATCGGGCCGACAATACAAGATGAAGGCGTCGATGCCATCGTACTCTGACTTGACGGCCCACCACCCGCCTTCTTCGTCTTCCCCATCCCTCCAACGCCAGCCGCCCAAGGCAACGACCTCGAGAAGTTCAAGGAGCTGGCGATGCAGATGATGGTGCTATCGACGTCGCCCAGGAAAGGTGTGTCCGACGCCTAGTCAGACCCGTCACCCTCCCGCTTGCTACCCTCGTTGTCGTTGTCGCTGTCCTCCTCGTTGCTGTCGCCCGAGGAGGAGATTTCGTCATCGGTCGAGCTCTCTGCACAACACCCTAGCCTGTGTCCCGAGCGCCCGAAGACCTTGACGGAGAGCAGGTCACTCTTCGCTAGCTTGAAGTAGACGACGTGCCCATCCATCAAGCAATGGGCATGAGTAGGTTTTCCAGCCCCGACAAAGGAGCATCACATGAGGGGCGGGGAACCTTCTGTTCACCCACATGTCGCCATGGAAACACCCCTCCATGTGAAGCCTTAACCTCGGTGGCTGGTCGATCTCCAACACTCTCGCAAATGCCTCGGGAAGGCGAAGGCGGCTGCGCGGCAGCTCGCGCAACTGCAGGATAAACTCCAACGCCGTGTCCCCGACATGGCCGCTCGATGAAGCAGGAGGAGACGGTGGAGGAGATGGCAACGACGCGGGTGTCCCCCTTCCACGCCCACCTCAGCCGCGACCGCCTCGCCGACCGCGACCCCGTCCGGCACCTCTGCCTCAAGCATGGCCTTCACCCTGGGCATCCGACTCTTCTTTGACCGCCGCAACTCTCTGGCGGGAGGAAGACCTGATCGCTTCCGCGGGAGAACGGCCATGACCACGCCTTCTTGCCATGGCGGTGGATGGATATTTGGGATGAAGGGGAGAAGCGATGAGATGCTCCTCCTCCTCATGAGTCCCCTTTTTATAGCTGAGCGGGGAAGGCTAAAAGACTGGCTCTACGCCTCTGAAGAGACCGTTCTGGTCCGGCTCATTACATTGGCAACATGCAAGGCCATCGACCGCCCTCCCCGCCCAATCAATGGCGCTTAGAAATTGGCCACCGCGTGCCTTCCCATATCCTGTGCGTCTATCACCTACCCCACGCCGTGCATGCGACGTACGTGGCACAAGGGGCGTGCGTAGTGGGAAACGTGGAACGACGGTTCCAAGGCAGAGAGAGTAAATGAGAAGTGGCCCTGCAGTTTTAAAACGGAGACGCAAGCCGCCTCTTTATGACTCATCGCGGCATGACGCGAGCATGCTGCGGTCATTCCATGCACAACCCCCACGTCACGCATTCAACATGGGTTGTGGGGAAGCGCAACTGGCGAGGGAATTACTATGGTAAAACTCCGCCGCCCGCGCGCCCGCACACCGTTCTGGGCCTGGCCCAATAATGCTCCATGCTTATATATGGCCCAAGCCTGGGGGCTCCTGTCGGTGTACAAGAGTAGGGGTCGTTTTTGTACCCCTTTACTTGTGCGCGGGCAGTCGCGGCCACACGCCTGTGGCCGCGCTTGGCGGGACGGAAGAGGAAGCAAAGACCCAAGACTACCAAAGCCGTTCTTGAGGCCAGAGGCATGAAGAGAAGAGGGGCGAGGTGAAACTCCCCCGGCAAGACCCTTTCCGAGGTGGCCTTCACGGCCCCGGCCAGCGCCTTGCCGGGGCGACTTGCCCAACACCAACAAGGCCGACACCCTTGAGTCTAAGAGTCTCGACGCCATCAACCACATAAGAACCAAGGCTCAGGAGGCACCTCCATGGTGGCAGGCGGATCTTTGTGAAGACAAAGGGCCTGCGAGGCCTAGACAGGAACCAGGAAACAAGACAATAGCAAGGCTCCTTGCCGAGGATGCCCACGAGGCCCCGGTATGACTCTTGCCGAGGGCACCCACAAAGCCTAGGCAAGACCCTTGTCGGGAAGATCAGGAAGACCGCGGCAAGGCCTTGCTGCCCCGTCGCCACCTCAGCTCAGCGACCGACCCACCAACTAAGCAGGTACCCATGTGGCAGTACATGGATCCTAAGCCAACTAGTCAAGGACCTACGTGGTGGTATGCAGATTTTCGTGAAGACCCTGCCACCATGCTAGCTCAGCAGCCTGCCAGCCTACATGGCGTTACATGCCTCGTTGGCCTGGACTCGTGTCGGAGAAAGGCGAAGCAGCGACAGACGGGACGGGCTTCGTTACTGTCCTCGATAAAGCAAGTGGACACCTAAGTAGCGCATTTAATGCATTTTGTCCCATGATGTCAGGCGATAAACTCGACTACTGTACAACTTTCCACCTCCTGTGTGCCACTATGGCAGCCCCTTTGACTATAAAAGGAGGCCCATGGCGTAATGTGAGAGGATTCGCACTTTTGGACCCTACACGCCTTGTAGCTAGTCCATGAACACTAGATAAACACAAACCAGCAGGAGTAGGGTATTAGGCACGATTTGCGGCCTGAACCTAGATAA
>NC_041382.1:354589242-354609283 GCF_002162155.2 Triticum dicoccoides | reverse complement strand
CTTCTAAACCCGCTCTTTTTACAGCCCTGCGTCCCAGCAACCATAGTAGGGATTCCATGTGATCCCAAAGGTGTCGTTCCTGAACCCTGACAATCTTTCAGGTGTGGTTCAATTGATAACTCAGCTGCTAATACTCGTGAATATTCTTTGGCCCCCCTTGTGTCGAATCGATAAATTTGGGTTGAATACTCTACCCTCTAAAACTGTTGCGATCCCCTATACTTGTAGGTTATCAAGACCTTTTTCTAGCGCCATTGCCGGGTAGCATAGCTCTATTCTCCAAGCCACTTGGGATTTATATCTGTTGACCACTATCAGGAATCTGAAAGATACCAGATGATGAAGCTATGCACCTAGGGTAGGGTCATAGGCCTGACCTAGACGCCCTCCCCAAGGACATCACCCTAAAGCCGGAAGCATTCAAAGGGTACCACCATCCACTCGACCAGACACATTCCGCTGGGAAGAATCAATGTCACTCGACCGTCACAGAAATCACTCGACAAACAGAAGATCTAAAGTCACTCTACACAGCAACGGTCGGGCGTTTATTCATAGACTTAACTATCATTTATAGCACTTTAATACAGACATTACCTGTAATGCTCCTTCTTTTTGTACATTGAACCCCGCGTAATGGAGGGGAGCTGGGGTCCTAGCGCACTCTATATAAGCCACCCCCTCCTTAGGACACGGGTTCACATCTTTTGTAAACTGACACAACATATAATCCAGTCGACCGCCTCAGGGCACCGAGACGTAGGGCTGTTATTTCCTCCGTGAAGGGCCTGAACTCGTAATCTCGTGTGTACAACTACTCGATAGCTAGGATCTTGCCTCCTCATACCTACCCCCATTCTACTGTCAATCTTAGATCCACGAAAGTTGGCGCCCACCGTGTGGCGAGTGTCTTAGCAGTTTGTTGGAGAAGTTGCGATTTTTCTGATTCCCATCATCATGGTTTCCGGCGGCGGATTGGCTGAAGGCTGAGAGATCCATCTCGGTGCGCTTGTCTTCATCGCCGACGACTCTGATTGGCTCCACGAGGCTCCACTCGACGTCGAGGCGCTCCCCGTCCGCGGGGCGACGCATTTCCGCGCATGCGTCCGCGGCGTCCTTCTTCGGTAGCCATCGACTCAGTATAGGTCGGCTCCTATGGCAACCTCGCTTCTCGTTGTTCGCCGGCGCCAGCGATCCGGTCGGTCGCGGCTTCAGCGGTGGGTGAGGCATGCGATGGCCCGCCAGTCGGCCACCCCGCAAGTCGCGGCGATCAAGCCTGATGAAACTCTCTACGGCCTGTTCGATCTTTTGACTGGCTCCGTCGAGACTGCATCCAAGTGCAACAACAGTGATCCCGTGACGGAAGTCTTGATGGTCAATGGACCACGCAGTCCTCCTGGCCTCACCCTTGAATACGGTGGTGATGGCATCGGCGACCCATCACATGTCCATGAGGAGTACCGCTCCAAACCCCTCTCTTCGCAGCGGAGGGAAGATCTTCGTCGTCGTAATATGGATGCACTTCACATTCCTATAATTGGAGAAACCCCCGAGGCCTAGGCCTTGGAGGAGGCGCGCCTGGCCAACTTGGCTGAGCGCACTCGACTAGAGAACCTCTAGCACGCACTCGATGAGCGTGCTCGACAGCGGATTCCTGAGTCTAGTCGACGACAACTTTTTCCGCCTCCGACTCAGGTATACCAAACTCCGATCCAGAATCTCATAGCTGCAGCTCGAATAGCAGAGTCAATTCAACCTTCCCAGTCAGAAGCTGTCCGAGGTTTGTGTCACATCCCTAGCTTCTGGTGCTGCCTAGTGTTTGCATCATGTTTAAATTTTTGAAACTTGAACTGAGGAATTTTGGAAGCCTCAAAAACCCTAAATAAAGGAAGGGCAAAAACCCTAAAATCTCATTCATTGTTCCAAAATGCTCTTCTTAGATGTTTAATATTTTTGGCAAGGGTTTTGATCCAAACCAAAAATATTGAACATTTTTAAGGATTTATTTTTTGGGACTTTGAATTTAAATCATTAGCTATTTGAATTTGAATTATATTCATATAACTAGAATATAATTTCAAATATCCCTGAAATATTTTATGAGCTTTTGGAAAAGTCCATCTAGCAAAATAAAAATATTCAGAGGAGCTTTTGGCATTGTTTGAATTATTTTAAATTCAAAACAGTGGCAAAAGAATTAAATAAAGAAAACAGAACAGAAAAAAATAAAACAGAGCAAAGAAAAGCCTACCTGGCGCTCACCTGGTAGCCAAACCGGCCCAGCACTGCAGCTGGCCGGCCCAGCCCGCCACCGCTACCCCGCTGTCGCCTTCCTCCTTTGCCAGGAGGATGGGCACGCGCCCGGCGCGCGCGGCCACGCGCCCCGGCCACCTCCTGCTTCTCCGGCCACCTCCTGCTTCCCCGGCCCCTCCTAGACGACGCCACGGAGCGCCACGCAGCCCCCTCGCTCCTCTCTCTCACTCTCTCCCGACCCCTGCTCCCTTCTCTGCTCTCCCCCTCTCGCGCCCGAGCGCGCTCGTCGCCGCCGTCCACTGCCACCACGGTCACCGGGCCTCCCTCGCTTCCCCGACTAGCCCAGAGGCTCCGCCTCGACCCCCTCTTCCTCTCCACCGAGCCACGAGGTCCCGGACGCGCTGCAACGCCGCCACCATCGCCGTTCCCGTCGCCGGCCACCGAAGCTCACCGCCGTCGATTCGCGACGTCTGGCGCGTCCCCGAGCCCACTGAGCCACCCTGCTGCCTCCCTGTGAGCTTGCCGTCGTTTCCCCTCACCTCTCTCTCTCGCGCGCGCCCTGTAGCCGCCGCCCCACGAGCACCCGAAGCCGCTGTCCGCCATGGCCGGTGAGCTTCGTGCTCCCGAGCTCCTCCACCTGCGCGCGTTGCCTCCGAGTGCTCCTGACGACCCTAGTAACCCGTAGAGGCCCTCAGCTGATCTCGCCGTGCCGTGTAACGCCGAACCCAAGCACGCCCGAGCTCCGGCCGCCGCTGCCGAGCTTGAGGCCATCGTCTCCGGCCGCCCTAGCTGCTGCTGCTTGCTGAAACGGGCGCGGGTGAGCTCCAGCTCTCCGTAGCCGCTCTCCTACGTCCATTTGGACGCCGGAGGAGCGAGCCCGGGCCCTCCGCCGCGCCTGTTGCCACCGGCGACGAACCGCCGGCGGGTTAGGCCCTGTTGACCAGGGGTTTGACCTCCCCTGGGTCGATGACAGGTAGGGCCAGCCCCCTGTTAATTAGTTTAGTTTTTTCTGATTTTTTTAACCACTGTTTCACTGACAGGTGGGCCCAGAGCCCTGCTAATTTTAGCTTAGTACTAATTAACTTTATCTAACCCACTAAGTCACTGACGTGTGGACCCGCCCCTGTTAGTTATTAGTTAGGATTAGTTAGTGCTAATTAACCTAGATTAGTACTTAACCTAACACTAACTAATTCGGTTAGTTAGTAGTGTCACTGACCAGTGGACCCCACTGGTCAGGTTTGACCTGGGGCGCCCAGTTGACCTGCTGACATCAGCATGACCTAGTGCTGACGCAATAAATCATTTTCTGGATTTATTTTAATTCAGGAAATTCCAGAAAATGATTTAAACTTCAAAAATTCATAGAAAATTAACCGTAACTCCAAATGAAATAATTTATATATGAAAAATTATCAGAAAAATTCAAGGAATCCATCTGTATCATTTTCATGCATATTTGAACAATGTATGTCCTCTGTTTTGGACAAAACAAATAAAGGGCATTTAAATAATCATATATGGAGTTGGAAATTTGAATCATGTATTCAAACCAACTTCATTTAAATCATAGCTAGGTGCATTAGCCCAAAACACACTCATATTTCCATGTCATAGCATGCATCATATTGTGCATTGCATTGATCGTGTTTCTTCTGTGTTTGCCGGTGTTGTTCCCCCTCGGTAGACGCTGTACCGATGATGTGATCGTTGACACTGATGAAGACTCAATGTTATCTTCAGAAGTGCCAGGCAAGCAAAACCCCCTTGTTCATTCCGATAAAATCCCACTCTCTCGCTCCTGCTCTCTTTTACTGCATTAGGACAACACCGATTCAACTGTTACATGCTGCGGTAGTTGAACCCCTTTATCCTTTGCATGACCTGTCGATCCACAGTAAATAGATGAAACCCACTAGTATGAGTAGGAGTTGTTTGAGCCCTGTTGTGCCTACTCATTCATGTTTGTTTGTCATGCCTGCTACTGCTTAGAGTTGAGTCAGGTCTGATTCATCGGGGATGAATCAGAGGTGTGTGAACATGTCCTGCGGTGTGTGAGCTAAGCGTGTGAACAGGATTTGGTAAAGGTAGCGGTGAGAGGCCATGTAGGAGTACATGGTGGGTTGTCTCATTGAAGCCGTCCTCAGGAACTGAGTTCTGTGTTTGTGATCCATGATTCAGCTACTACCATACATTGGGCCCTGAAATATGACCCCGCTCGACTTCTTATTCACCCTTGTCCTCTGTCCAGGAGTTGCAAGTAGTTTCTGGTGTTTGTAGTATGCTGGAGGCCGTGGACAGCGCTGACCGTAGGGGTGGGCTGTGATGCGGTAGGCACGTGGCCGGGTATATCGGGCACCCGTTTGGTGTCACGGAACCCTGCTCACATCGTTTGGGGCTGTGAGCGAAACTCCGGCCGGATCTCCTCATGGATGGAACCCGAATAGGCGATAAACCTGGACTAGAGACTTGAGTGTTTAGGCAGGTCGTGGTCTACACCCACGTCGGCTTTCGCTTGAAGTCTGCCGAGCACATGTCGTGTGCAGACGCTAAGTGGTGGAAACATGTATGAAGAAGTACACCCCTGCAGGGTTAATATCATCTATTCGAATAGCCGTGTCCGCGGTAAAGGACTTCTGGGTTGCTTATATCAGTTCATAGACAAGTGAAAGTGGATACTCTAAAATACGCAAGATAAGCGTGAGTGCTATGGATGGCGTTCTCGTAGGGAGACGGGAGCGGATCCATAGTGGTGTATTGATATGGTGAATATGTGGACTCGTGTGCGCCACCTCAAAAGAGTTGCTTGCAGTCGTAGTTTAGGATAGCCATTGAGTCAAAGCTGGCTTGCTGCAGTTAAACCCCACCATCCCCTTGTTGATAATGATGCATATGTAGTTAGTTCTGATGTAAGTCTTGCTGGGTACATTTGTACTCACGTTTGCCTATTTTATGTTTTTGCAGAGAGACTTCGGTCTCACTAGTAGTTCCACGTGGACTTCGATGTTTAGCTTGTTACCTCAGCTACGATCTTGTGCCTCGACAGGATCTGGTAGATAGTCAGGCTTCTCAGCCCTTTTCATTTATAGATGTCTGTACTCAGACATGATAGCTTCCGCTTGTGCTTTGACTTGTATGCTCTGATTGTTGGGTCATGAGACCCATGTTTGTAATATCTCGCTCCTCGGAGCCTATTGAATAAATACTTGAGTTGTAGAGTCATGTTGTGATGCCATGTTGTGTTTGCACATATCGAGCATATTGTGTGTATGTTATTGAAATGCTTGGTATGTGTGGGATCTGACTATCTAGTTGTTTATCCTTAGTAGCCTCTCTTACCGGGAAATGTCTCCTAGTGTTTCCACTGAGCCATGGTAGCTTGCTACTGCTCTGGAACACTTAGGCTGGCCGGCATGTGTCCTTCTTCGTTCCTGTGTCTGTCCCTTCAGGGAAATGTCACGCGATGAATACCGGAGTCCTGTTAGCCCGCTACAGCCCGGTTCACCGGAGTCCTGCTAGCCCAGTGCTACAGCCTGGATTCACTCGCTGATGACCGACACGTTCGATGCTGGGTCATGGATGCCTGTCCCTATAAGTTTGTGCCACTTTGGGTTTACGACTAGCCATGTCAGCCCAGGCTCCTTATCATATGGATGCTAGCGACACTGTCATATACGTGTGCCAAAAGGCGCAAACGGTCCCGGGCAAAGGTAAGGCGACACCCGTGGGAATACCGTGCGTGAGGCCGCAAAGTGATATGAGGTGTTACATGCTAGATCGATGTGGCATTGAGTCGGGGTCCTGACAGCGTTGGTATCAGAGCTTGACTGCCTGTAGGATTACCAAGCCAAACTGGTCGAAGTTGAGTCCAGAAATGCTTTAGTTATATGTAGGGGAATTGATTGTGGATGGAACGTAAGGCTCTTTTACTCCTTATACCTCATGGCCTTCTGATCTGAGTCATCATCTTCTCTTCTACGGGGGTTAAGAACTAGGCTTTCTCCTCTTTCTATCAGGATCACGTGTTATTAATCCGTAGACTTTAAGATTGTTGGATTTAAGTCTCAGTTCAGTTCCTACTACTTCTGTATGTTAACTGTTGATCTCCAAACCTTGATATTGTGCCTCTGAGTGGCTATGCCACCATTTTTGTAGCATGTTTCAAATCTTTTTGAGCATTTACAGCCGTTATGCTGTCCGAGTCATCCCAGGTTTCCAAAGAGTCTGATGCATTTGCAAAATCCTTTTCCTCTGGTTTCAATGTCTTTTAGGCCAGGTTAATCACACAAATTGTTGAGTTGAGGTACTCTACTGCCTCGACCTTTATGTTGGAGTTATTGTTATGACCCTAGGTGTCTCAGGGGATCATCTAGTAGTCTAGCCATGTTTTGTGTCCCAGTGTGATGATTCTGGCCTTCATTCTCGAAAGCATCTCGTGGTGCTACTTAGTAGTAGGTATTCTACTCCTGGGTTTTGAACCCGAGATTCACCCTACTTACTTCATGTTGGTAGTGTTTGCTAGTTCCTTTAGGATATTAGTAACCTTTGCATTAGTCCTCGAGGTCCGTGGTATATCCTTCTTCCAAATACCATGAACCACTTACGGCAGAAGTTTGTTGGATCAAAAGATCACAATCAGAGTGCTCTCGATGGGTTCTCGATTCTATATTGTGACTCTGCCAGTTCTACCTTTCTGCATGGGTTATCCAGAAGAAATATGTTGAATTCGTTCGACATGCTAGTCCATGCATCCACAACTCAGAAAATCATATGTTCCTTTGAGTTGTCCCTCTTTAGTTGTTTACTGGCCCTCGTCTATCAAGTGATAGTCAGGAGTAATTGTGCATTCGTGTTATCAATGCTTATTATTCTTGTGGTCCGTCAAGCCCTTCTATTCCAGAATGACTAGGAGAAACAAACTCCAGTACCTTATCCATTTCCAGGATTGGGTCAAAGTAGTTGTATTCCGCAGATCAAAATGCGAATCCAGCTTTTGTTCTGTTCTACCCTGAAGTGTTACCCTCTTTATGTCAGGATTGTCATGAGAATTGCACCACCTCTTACGAATTCTTGACGCAGTAATACTTCTTGCCATCATTGTTCATTCCTCGGTTCCCGTGTTAATGTAACCGGAATGCCGACGGGTGAACTATGATGTGTGAAATCAGTACCCCTAGCAACTAGTTGCTTGGTAGTAAATGGACAATATTCTCATTCTTAGCATGTTGGTTATTGAATCACCATTCTAAGATAGATTGTGCTACCTAGTCCTTATTTCCTGGTGCACTCTTTGATTGATGAGTTAGGATTTTGTCAAGTCCTCGCTCATTTGATCATATCATCTTGCCCTGAAAAGCAAGATTGTTCTTGAGCTTAGTAACATATCGGTGGTTCGTGATTTTCTGAATATCTTCTCGGAAGTATCACCAGGTCGTCACCTGACCGCTATGTTGAGTTCGTGATCAAGTTGGTTTATTCCTGTAAACCACCCTTTCTCCAAGAATCCGTGTTGGATACCCCTGAGCTAGTTGGTTAAGCTGAACAGCAACTTGGAGAGTTGGAAGATAAAAGCTTGTCTGACTTAGTTCGTTCCAAAGGGATATTCTTGTGTAGTGTGTGTTGAAGAAAGATGATATCTTCATCGATTGGTCCCTGTGATCAGTTGTTGGACCTATTGTCTTATCAATCCTTTGATTGAGTATGGGCTATCGTCAAATCAAATCAGAACCAACGATATTCGTAATGTTGTCTTACTCGTGGTTTTTCCTCGAGCATACACCATTATATTCTTTGGTCTGACCAATGCTATCACCGTGTTCACTTAACTATGGAATTCCTTTTAAAAGGGAACCTGGATGAATTGTTGTTGAGCCCATCGACAACATCCTTATCTTCTCCATGATTCTGTTGGACATTAAGCTAGTGTTGGAAACTTTGTAAACAATGCCTTCGAGTTCCGTCTCTGAGGTATATGTTTGGATGAAAGAAGTGACTCCTTTTGATTCACGTGCATTTGGTGAAAGTTGTCGCCGTGAATTTGAGAAAGATTGTTTTGTTTCCTTTGGAATCATCCCAAATCAGTCATGCACACGTGCAAAGTATTCTGTGGTCTGTTAGACTGATCATCTTTGTTCCATATGAATTTTGTAGCACACCAAGCCACTGACTGATTTGTTCTAGGAGAAGGAGTTCTTTTTAAGAGCTAACCCGGGCTTAATCAAGAACTTTGATATCCTCGATGATGGTTCCCAACCAGAACTCGGTAGTGTTTTATTGTAAGACTACAATGTGGGCATGCTTGTCTGGGACAACATGTTCACATGTTTGTAGCAGAACCAGCTCATGTTTTGGAGCTTGCTATCGTAGTTCATTTCCCGAGAATCTCGCAACGTCATTTCGTCGATTTATGTTGCAAACTTTCATTTTTCTTCCTAGACTCGATGAGTCTGGAATATTCTGACGCCAACCAGATCTGGATCTCAGGCAGATATGATGGTTGGAACATTTCCCCAAGAACTATAATATTGGTCCCTCGATAACTGGTAAAGTGGATGTCGTGGCCAGCGCCACCCAGCCGAAAGACCTATTATTGTAGTATCCTGATTGAAGAAGTTGGCCACCTCCCCATAAGGATTTCGTAGGATTTAATCCCTAGTTGTGCCTTATGATTTTTGTGTTTCCGAAGTCCGACCTTTACTTGATGTTCTAGTTATCAAACCATATCTATGAATGGGATACACTAGCACGTCAAGGAGAACATTAGAGGCGGAGTGCTAAATGTCTCTCGGTTGATCATCCAGATTTTATTTCCTTGGCCCCGCCAAGGGTGAAATCTGAGAAAGTGTTATCTTCCTTTGCATCTGCATCTTCCACCGGTATTCATCATGGTAGTAAGTTGTGTTGCCAGGATCCTTGACACGGATATTGGTAAGATCTTGATGATTATGGAAATGCTCAAGTTCTTGAGAGCACGCGCAAGTGCTAGGTTTGATCGTCGACATTAACTGTATAGTGCTCTCAGTTTCCTCGGCAATGCTATGACCTTTTCAAACAGTGAATTCACTCTTTATTGTTGGGTTCTCCCCCAGTTACCAGAATCATTCCCAGCATTTGCATTTTTGTTCCCAGCTTGCACCACCAATGTGCCATTCTACCATGGGTCTCTTCCATTTCCGGTGGTAAGCAAATTCATCCATTACGTTGTCTTCAACAAGGTAATCCACATCATCCAAGTCCGATTATGTCATTCTACTGAACTCCTACTGATGGTCGATTATGATTTGCCTTAAGCTGGTATAAAGAGTTTCAATGATCGCTGAATCAAAGGTAATTCTTTTTGCCACTTAAGGTAATAATCTACGAATCACCCTCCCCCAGGATGTTTCGTCGTGGTATCATGGAAACTCAACTCCTCGCTACGTTGACAATCATTTATCACCTTCTTAGGTGTGGAATTGTTGTCTACTTAGCGAACCCTCGTCATCTGTCTCACTCCAACCCTCTAGATGTGTGTTTTGTGTCTCAGCTCGAGTGATGTTGCTATGTCTCATTCCTTGCATTGATCCTTCTAGAGTCTCCTTCTCCTCTCGTTGTCATGTTGGCTGGAGTTCTCAGAGCAAGACGTCGGGACAAAGATGGTGATCGAATCAACGCTTTTATGAAGTGCACCCTGGATTGTGAAGATTATACTAGTTTGCGTTTCCCCTTCGTCTTACCCTACACTTGAATCTCGGGTCGAGATTTTTGTTAGTGGGGGTGAGTTGTCACATCCCTAGCTTCTGGTGCTGCCTAGTGTTTGCATCATATTTAAATTTTTGAAACTTGAACTGAGGAATTTTGGAAGCCTCAAAAACCCTAAATAAAAGAAGGGCAAAACCCTAAAATCTCATTCATTGTTCCAAAATGCTCTTCTTAGATGTTTAATATTTTTGGCAAGGGTTTTGATCCAAACCAAAAATATTGAACATTTTTAAGGATTTATTTTTTGGGACTTTGAATTTAAATCATTAGCTATTTGAATTTGAATTATATTCATATAACTAGAATATAATTTCAAATATCCCTGAAATATTTTATGAGCTTTTGGAAAAGTCCATCTAGCAAAATAAAAATATTCAGAGGAGCTTTTCGCATTGTTTGAATTATTTTAAATTCAAAACAGTGGCAAAAGAATTAAATAAAGAAAACATAACAGAAAAAAATAAAACAGAGCAGAGAAAAGCCTACCTGGCGCTCACCTGGTAGCCAAACCGGCCCAGCACTGCAGCTGGCCGGCCCAGCCCGCCACCGCTACCCCCCTGTCGCCTTCCTCCTTTGCCAGGAGGACGGGCACGCGCCCGGCGCGCGCGGCCACGCGCCCCGGCCACCTCCTGCTTCCCCGGCCCCTCCTAGACGACGCCACGGAGCGTCACGCAGCCCCCTCGCTCCTCTCTCTCACTCTCTCCCGACCCCTACTCCCTTCTCTGCTCTCCCCCTCTCGCGCCCGAGCGCGCTCGTCGCCGCCGTCCACTGCCACCACGGTCACCGGGCCTCCCTCGCTTCCCCGACTAGCCCAGAGGCTCCGCCTCGACCCCCTCTTGCTCTCCACCGAGCCACGAGGTCCCGGACGCGCTGCAACGCCGCCACCATCGCCGTTCCCATCGCCGGCCACCGAAGCTCACCGCCGTCGATTCGCGACGTCTGGCGCGTCCCCGAGCCCACTGAGCCACCATGCTGCCTCCCTGTGAGCTTGCCGCCATTTCCCCTCACCTCTCTCTCTCGCGTGCGCCCTGTAGCCGCCGCCCCACGAGCACCCGAAGCCGCCGTCCGCCATGGCCGGTGAGCTTCGTGCTCCCGAGCTCCTCCACCTGCGCTCGTTGCCTCCGAGTGCTCCTGACGACCCCAGTAACCCGTAGAGGCCCTCAGCTGATCTCGCCGTGCCGTGTAACGCCGAACCCGAGCACGCCCGAGCTCCAGCCGCCGCTGCCGAGCTCGAGGCCATCGTCTCCGGCCGCCCTAGCTGCTGCTGCTTGCTGAAACGGACGTGGGTGAGCTCCAGCTCTCCGTAGCCGCTCTCCTCCGTCCATTTGGACGCCGGAGGAGCGAGCCCGAGCCCTCCGCCGCGCCTGTTGCCACCGGCGACGAACCGCCGGCGGGTTAGGCCCTGTTGACCAGGGGTTTGACCTCCCCTGGGTCGATGACAGGTGGGGCCAGCCCCCTGTTAATTAGTTTAGTTTTTTCTAAATTTTTTAACCACTGTTTCACTGATAGGTGGGCCCAGAGCCCTGCTAATTTTAGCTTAGTACTAATTAACTTTTAGCTAACCCACTAAGTCACTGACGTGTGGACCCGCCCCTGTTAGTTATTAGTTAGGATTAGTTAGTGCTAATTAACCTAGATTAGTACTTAACCTAACACTAACTAATTCGGTTAGTTAGTAGTGTCACTGACCAGTGGACCCCACTGGTCAGGTTTGACCTGGGGCGCCCAGTTGACCTGCTGACATCAGCATGACCTAGTGCTGATGCAATAAATCATTTTCTGGATTTATTTTAATTCAGGAAATTCCAGAAAATGATTTAAACTTCAAAAATTCATAGAAAATTAACCGTAACTCCAAATGAAATAATTTATATATGAAAAATTATCAGAAAAATTCAAGGAATCCATCTGTACCATTTTCATGCATGTTTGAACAATGTTTGTCCTCTGTTTTGGACAAAACAAATAAAGGGCATTTAAATAATCATATATGGAGTTGGAAATTTGAATCATGTATTCAAACCAACTTCATTTAAATCATAGCTAGGTGCATTAGCCCAAAACACACTCATATTGCCATGTCATAGCATGCATCATATTGTGCATTGCATTGATCGTGTTTCTTCTGTGTTTGCCGGTGTTGTTCCCCCTCGGTAGACGTTGTAACGATGATGTGATCATTGACACTGATGAAGACTCAATGTTATCTTCAGAAGTGTCAGGCAAGCAAAAAACCCTTGTTCATTCCGATAAAATCCCACTCTCTCGCTCCTGCTCTCTTTTACTGCATTAGGACAACACCGATTCAACTGTTACATGCTGCGGTAGTTGAACCCCTTTATCCTTTGCATGACCTGTCGATCCACAGTAAATAGATGAAACCCACTAGTATGAGTAGGAGTTGTTTGAGCCCTGTTGTGCCTACTCATTCATGTTTGTTTGTCATGCCTGCTACTGCTTAGAGTTGAGTCAGGTCTGAATCATCGGGGATGAATCAGAGGTGTGTGAACATGTCCTACGGTGTGTGAGCTAAGCGTGTGAACACGATTTGGTAAAGGTAGCGGTGAGAGGCCATGTAGGAGTACATGGTGGGTTGTCTCATTGAATCCGTCCTCAGGAACTGAGTTCTGTGTTTGTGATCCATGATTCAGCTACTACCATACATTGGGCCCTGAAATATGACCCCGCTCGACTTCTTATTCACCCTTGTCCTGTGTCCAGGAGTTGCAAGTAGTTTCTGGTGTTTGTAGTATGCTGGAGGCCGTGGACAGCGCTAACCGTAGGGGTGGGCTGTGATGCGGTAGGCACGTGGCCGGGTATACCGGGCGCCCGTTTGGTGTCACGGAACCCTGTTCACATCGTTTGGGGCTGTGAGCGAAACTCCGGCCGGATCTCCTCATGGATGGAACCCGAATAGGCGATAAACCTGGACTAGAGACTTGAGTGTTTAGGTAGGTCGTGGTCTACACCCACGTCGGCTTTCGCTTGAAGTCTGCCGAGCACATGTCGTGTGCAGACGCTAAGTGGTGGAAACATGTATGAAGAAGTACACCCCTGTAGGGTTAATATCATCTATTCGAATAGCCGTGTCCGCGGTAAAGGACTTCTGGGTTGCTTATATCAGTTCATAGACAAGTGAAAGTGGATACTCTAAAATACGCAAGATAAGCGTGAGTGCTATGGATGGCGTTCTCGTAGGGAGACGGGAGCGGATCCATAGTGGTGTATTGATATGGTGAATATGTGGACTCGTGTGCGCCACCTCAAAAGAGTTGCTTGCAGTCGTAGTTTAGGATAGCCACCGAGTCAAAGCTGGCTTGCTGCAGTTAAACCCCACCATCCCCTTGTTGATAATGATGCATATGTAGTTAGTTCTGATGTAAGTCTTGCTGGGTACATTTGTACTCACGTTTGCCTATTTTATGTTTTTGCAGAGAGACTTCGGTCTCACTACTAGTTCCACGTGGACTTCGACGTTTAGCTTGTTACCTCAGCTACGATCTTGTGCCTCGGCAGGATCTGGTAGATAGTCAGGCTTCTCAGCCCTTTTCATTTATAGATGTCTGTACTCAGACATGATAGCTTCCGCTTGTGCTTTGACTTGTATGCTCTGATTGTTGGGTCATGAGACCCATGTTTGTAATATCTCGCTCCTCGGAGCCTATTGAATAAATACTTGAGTCGTAGAGTCATGTTGTGATGCCATGTTGTGTTTGCACATATCGAGCATATTGTGTGTATGTTATTGAAATGCTTGGTATGTGTGGGATCTGACTATCTAGTTGTTTATCCTTAGTAGCCTCTCTTATCGGGAAATGTCTCCTGGTGTTTCCACTGAGCCATGGTAGCTTGCTACTGCTCCGGAACACTTAGGCTGGCCGGCATGTGTCCTTCTTCGTTCCTGTGTCTGTCCCTTCGGGGAAATGTCACGCGATGAATACCGGAGTCCTGTTAGCCCGCTACAGCCCGGTTCACCGGAGTCCTGCTAGCCCAGTGCTACAGCCTGGATTCACTCGCTGATGACCGACACGTTCGATGCTGGGTCATGGATGCCTGTCCCTGTAAGTTTGTGCCACTTTGGGTTTACGACTAGCCATGTCAGCCCGGGCTCCTTATCATATGGATGCTAGCGACACTGTCATATACGTGTGCCAAAAGGCGCAAACGGTCCCGGGCAAAGGTAAGGCGACACCCGTGGGAATACCGTGCGTGAGGCCGCAAAGTGATATGAGGTGTTACATGCTAGATCGATGTGGCATTGAGTCGGGGTCCTGACAGTTTGATGCAGATCCGGGCTTTATTCCGGGCAGCAGGACAGCAGAATACAACAGTATCTCAGTCACGGAATAGGATTTGGAGCAGATTTGTGGTGGCAGATACTGTCCAATCTGCTCACAGCCCGAGATCGCCTCCGCAGCATGAAGAACATGGGCATCGGCAAGATCAGTACAGGAGCCGTGAGCAGTATGATCATCAACTCGACACGATGAACGTCGTCGAGTGCACACGCCTCCTCTGAGGAGTGGGTAATACATGCCTCGGCGGCAAGATGACAGGCGCCCTCACAGCGGCGAATGAAGAATTCTGGTCGACCCCAGAGAGCCAGGCTTTGATGCAAGATCTATCCTCGTTCAAGGTCTGGTTGATAGGAACAGGGCTCACAGAGAAGGCCATGATAGAGATCATCCGATTGGAAGCAGAGTGCACGTTTCAGGACCCGAGTGTTTCAGCAGAGCCATCAGAGCAGCAGTGATTCCTCCCAACTTCAGGTTGGCGACTGGAGTCAGCAAGTTCACCAGTGAGTCCAAGCCATACACTTGGCTTGAGGACTACCGAGTGGCTGTGCAGATTGGTGGCGGCAATGATGATGTGGCTATGAAGCACATTCCTCTGCTGTTGGAGGGCTCAGCCAGGGCATGGTTGAATCAATTGGCTCCCAGCAACATATATAGTTGGGAGGAACTTGCTCGAGTGTTTGTTAGAACCTTTGAAGATACTTGCAAAAGGCCGGCAGGGTTGACAGAATTGCAGTGTTGTGTTCAGAAACCGAATGAAACCTTGAGGGACTATATCTAGAGATGGATCACGTTACACCATACAGTGGAGAATGTGTCGGGTCACCAAGCAATTTGTGCCTTCAAGGAAGGCGTTAAGTATCGGGAGTTGAATGTAAAATTTGGTCGAACAGGTGATATGACATTGACTAGGATCATAGAGATTGCCACCAAATATGCCAATGGTGAAGAGGAAGACCGACTCCGGAGTGGCAAGCACAAAACAGTCACCCAAGAAACCGGAGGAGGGAATTCCAGTCGGAAACAGAAGCGAAAGGCTGAACCAGCTGCTCATGGTGAAGCTTTATTTGTTGCCCAAGGAAAGTTCAAAGGAAAGCCCAAAGGGCCCTGGACTCCCAAAAAGGTTAAGGATAAAGATGGGAATGATGTGTTGGATTTACCGTGCCATATTCATACAAAAAAAGATGAAGAGGGGAATATCATTTACCCTAAACACACCACTCGACAGTGTCATTTCCTGATCCAGCAGATCCGAGAGAAACAACCCAAGGAGAAGGAAAAGGAGTCAGATGGAGGTGAGGATAGAGCAGAAGATGATGATGGTTTTCCCAATGTCAATTACACACTGATGATTTTTGCTGATGTTGAAAGCAAGAGTCAGTTTAGAGTTATTAACAGAGAAGTAAACATGGTTGCTCTAGTAACACCCAGTTATCTGAAGTGGTCCTAGACTGCCATCACATTCGACCAGTCGGACCATCCAGCTCATATAGCCACCCCAGGGAGGCAAGCACTGGTGGTCGACCCAGTAGTTGAAGGCACTCGACTGACTAAAGTGTTGATGGATGGTGGCAGTGGCCTGAATATCCTTTATGTTGATACTTTGAAGGGAATGGGCATTCCGATGTCCAAGCTTAGTGAAAGCAACATGAGTTTCCACGGCGTTATACCTGGCAAGAAGGCTCAGTCACTCGGCCAGATCGCCCTTGATGTGGTTTTCGGTGATTCCAAGAATTACCGCAAGGAAAAGTTGACATTTGAGGTAGTGGATTTCAAGAGTGCTTACCATGCTATTTTGGGTAGGCCAGCTTATGCACGTTTCATGGCTCGACCATGTTACGTGTATCTCAAATTGAAGATGCCTGGTCCTAGAGGAGTCATCACTGTCATAGGCAATCGACAGAAGGCGGAAGAGTGCTTTCAAAAGGGCTCAAAAATTGCCGATGCACAGATGGCAGTAGTAGAACTGCAAGAATATCAGAAAAATGCAGATCCGGGTGATTTGCTGCGAGCCAAGAAGCCTGCCACAGATTCTGCATTACAGTCGTCCGGTGAAACAAAGTCGATTCATATTCACCCGACCGATCTCAATGCTGCTCTGTCCCATATCTCAACAACACTCGACAGCAAATAGGAAGAAGTGCTCATCCAGTTCCTCCGTGAGAACTGGGATATCTTTGCATGGAAACCTTCTGACATGCCGGGTGTACCCAGGGGAATGGCTGAGCATCGTTTGCGAGTCGACCCAAAAGTAAAACCAGTCACGGAACATCTCCGATGGTCCGCCGTCCAGAAGAGAAAAGCAATTGGTGAGGAAGTGGCTCGGCTCCTGGCAGCTGAGTTCATCCGAGAAATCTACCACTCCGAGTGGCTCGCCAATGTTGTCATGGTCCCCAAGAAGGACGATTCACTTCGCATGTGCATTGACTTCAAACATATCAATCGGGCCTGCCCGAAAGATCATTTTCCTCTCCCCCGCATCGACCAAATCGTCGACTCAACTGTGGGGTGTGAGCATTTGTCTTTTTTGGACGCCTATTCCGGGTACCATCAGATCCGACTGTATGGACCTGATGAGATAAAAACGGCTTTCATCACTCCATTCGGATGCTTCTGTTATGTCACCATGCCATTCGGCTTGAAGAACGCCGGAGCCACATTCATGAGGATGATCCAGAAGTGTCTGCTCACTCAAATCTGTCGGAATGTGGAAGCATACATAGATGACATTGTGGTAAAGTCACGAAAGGTCCCTTCCTGCTGGCTGACCTTGCTGAAACCTTTGCCAATCTCAGAAGATATGATATCAAGCTTAATCCATCAAAGTGCACATTCGGAGTTCCTGGTGGGAAGTTACTCGGTTTCCTCGTTTCCGAATGAGGGACCGATGCTAACCCAGAGAAAGTTGGTGCTATACTTCGGATGAAATGCCCTGTGCGTGTGCACGATGTCTAGAAACTTACTGGTTGTTTGGCCGCCTTGAGTCGATTCATTTCTCGCCTCGGTGAAAAGGCATTGCCTCTTTACCGACTGATGAAGAAGTCTGATAAGTTCGAGTGGACTCCCGAAGCTGATGCAGCGTTTGCATAGCTCAAAGCCCTGCTTTCCACCCAGCCGGTGCTTGCTGCACCAATCAACAAGGAGCCTTTATTGCTTTATATTGCAGCCACTGGACAAGTTGTCAGTACAGTACTCACAGTCGAGCGGGAGGAAGAAGGAAAAGCCTATAAAGTTCAGCGCCCAGTATATTATGTTTCTGAAGTTCTGACTCGGTCAAAGCAAAGATGTCCACATCATCAGAAGCTTGTTTATGGGATTTACATGACCACGAAGAAGGTTGCACACTATTTCCCTGATCATTCCATTACAGTCGTTAGTGATGCTCCATTATCAGAGATTCTGAACAACAAAGATGCAACTGGTCGAGTGGCAAAGTGGGCGATTGAACTCCTTCTCGTGGACATCAAATTTGAGGCAAAGAAAGCTACCAAGTCCCAAGAAATAGCTGATTTCCTCGCCGAGTGGATCGAACAGCAACTTCTGGCCCAAATTCACTCGGAGCCTTGGACCATGTTCTTCGATGGGTCCAAGATGCTGAATGGTTCCGGTGCTGGGGTGGTGTTGGTATCCCCCCGTGGTGACAAACTCAGCTATGATCTCCAATTCACTTTGACTCCTCCTACAATGAAGCTACTTCTGTACGGGTTGTGTATGGCCATTTCACTCGGCGTCCGTCGCCTCATGGTCTATGGCGACTCGGATTTAGTGGTCAATCAGGTGATGAAGGAGTGGGACATCAGAAGCCTAGCTATGACTGGTTATTGCAATGTAATGAGAAAGTTAGAAAAGAGGTTTGAGGGGTTAGAGCTCCATCACATCCCTCAACTGAAAAATCAAGCAGCCGATGATCTTGCAAAGATAGGCTCCAAAAGGGAAGCCATTCCCAGCAATGTGTTCCTGGAGCATATCCATACACCCTCAATTCAAGAAGATCCCTTCACTGAAGAGCCCCCGCAGCCGAAGAGTGCCACCGATCCGACTGAAATCGAGGTTCCAACCGTGGTCGATTTGATTATGGAGGTTTTGGTCATCACCCCTGATTGGACAGTACCATATATCGCGTACATTCTTAGAAGGGAACTCCCAGAGGATGAAGAAGAGGCTCGACAGATCGTCCGTCGATCTAAAGCCTTTACTGTGATAAGAAGACAGTTGTTCAGAGAAAGTGTGACTGGAGTTTGCCAGAAATGCATAACACCTGAAGAAGGTCGAGTGATCCTCAATGACATCCACTCGGGGACCTTTGGTCACCATGCGTCCTCTCGGACCATTGTGGCCAAAGCATACTGAGCGGGATTTTACTGGCCACGGGCAAATGACATGGCAAAAGAAATAGTTGACAAATGTGAAGGTTGCCAGTTTTGTTCCAACATGTCTCACAAGCCTGCATCGGCCCTGAAGACCATTCCACTCATCTGGCCCTTTGCTGTTTGGGGATTGGACATGGTTGGACCTCTGAGGACAGGTAGGAGTGGATTCACTCATGTGCTTGTAGCAGTCGACAAGTTCACCAAGTGGATTGAAGCCAAGCCTATCAAGAACCTTGAAGCCAGTACTGCTGTCAGCTTCATCAGAGAGTTAACATTCAGATATGGTGTTCCACACAGCATCATCATTGACAATGGGTCAAACTTCGATTCTGATGAGTTCAGAACTTTCTGTGCTTCCCAAGGTACTTGAGTCGACTATGCCTCAGTCGTCCACCCCCAGTCAAATGGGCAAGCTGAAAGAGCAAATGGATTGATTCTCAAAGGACTGAAACCCCGACTGATGCGTGACCTCAAACACGCAGCAGGATCCTGGGTTGATGAACTTCCATCAGTATTGTGGGGATTGAGGACAACTCCCAATCGGTCGACTGGTAGAACCCCCTTTTTCTTGGTTTATGGAGCCGAAGTTGTACTTCCGAGTGACTTGCTCCACAATGCGCCCTGAGTCGAGCTTTTCTCAGAAGAAGAAGAAGAACAGGCACGGCAAGATGCAGTCGATCTCCTGGAAGAAGAAAGAGAGATGGCCTTGATCTGATCAACCATCTATCAGCAAGACCTGTGTCGCTTCCATGCCAGAAACGTGAGGGGTCGAGCATTTCAAGAGGGAGACTTGGTTCTCCGAGTGGATCTGCAGAAACCTCACAAGCTTGCTCCTTCCTGGGAAGGCCCCTTCATTGTCACCAGAGTGCTCCAAAATGGAGCGTACCACCTCTACAACGTTGAGCACAAGAAAGACGAGCCGCGAGCTTGGAATGCGGAGCTGCTCCACCCCTTTTATACTTAAGCACCGAGTCTATTGAGATGTAATAAAAAACACCTTTGTAGTTTGTTTATCAAAGAAAAGAGTTTTTTCAGTCTTCTAAAATGATTGTCGATTGCTTACGCTTGTTACTGAAATCCCCCGGTGGGTGGCTTAGCTGCGAATCCGTTTCGCCTAAGCTGAAAAAATCCTACCGAGTGATGAGCAAACCTCTCACTCAGAGGCTTAGCTGCGAATCCGTTTTTCCTAAGTTGAAAAAATCCTACCGAGTGGTGAGCAAGCCTCTCACTCGGGGGCTTAGCTGTAGTCTAGTACTCGCCTAAGTTGAAAAAATCCTACCGAGTGGTGAGCAAGCCTCTCACTCGGGGGCTTAGCTGCAGTCCAGTACTCGCCTAAGCTGAAAAAATCCTACCGAGTGGTGAGCAAGCCTCTCACTTGGGGGC